>NC_065445.1:217976116-218586823 GCF_917563875.1 Diabrotica virgifera virgifera
CTTTTCTTTTGGACATTTAGACGATAGGTGATCTCCTACGCATTTTACGCATCGCGGACTCCTGTGGCAATAATTGTGTGTGTGGCCAAAATGTTGACATCTTTGACATTGGGGTAGTTCCCTCTTTGGATGCGGTGCCTCAACTGTGACAATAGTGTTGAGTAATTTCGTGATCTCCTATATATCTTTATTATTGCTGTGAATAGCCAGTTCTATATTAAATAGTGGCAGATCTTTCTTTGCGCCTCTTTGCTTAATATTAGAGACATTCAGTGCAGTATGCCCGTGCTCCAGCAATGCTTTTTTAATATCTTCTGGATCTGTTGAAGGATGGATATGACGTATAACAACTCGGAATCCTCGGTTTTATTTCAGTTGGTATGTATGGTACTGAGTATTTTTTTCTGATAGAGATTTTACGATTATTGAGTAGGTTTTTGATGAATCAGCTTGAACTTTAATTTGATTGTTAGCAAGACATTTTAAAGTATATTTACCTGTAGTTTTCTGCTGTAGTAAATCCTGTAGTGGTTTGATACGCTCAACATTTTGTATAAATATGGGTGGTGGCTGTTCCTCTCTTCGGTCTTCCAACGTTACAACTTCTTCACGAAATGCATCATCTTCAAGTAACTCGTATCTGTTAGATGTATGAATAGTTTTACTCAGCCAATAATCATTGAGTGTAGCTTGTTTGGTTTTTTTCAAATCGGGACTGTCGTCATTGCGTTGACGTTTATTGTGGTGGACTGCTACCCATTCACCATCACCTTTTGCTGCATCTGCATCTGGATGTTCTTGCGGTTTATCTATTTGAAAATTTGATAAATGTGATTGTAGATCGTTGTTGCATGTTTTGACTATTTTCTGCTGTTCATCTAGTGGATTGGAACTGTCTTTTTGAGTTCTTACAGGTGGAGGAGTTCGTGCTAAGCTGTTTCTTCTAATTGATGGATTTATGTCCTCACTGCATGGAAAACTAGTAGATTGTTCCTGGTTATCGTGTTGGTAACTCATAGTTTTCCACTAGTTATAGCTAGGAATTTTTAAAACATTCCGACATATTTTGATATTATACTGGCCTATTTTCTTTATATTTCGGTATATTTATGTTGATAAACGTAGTAATTAGATATGTAGAAATTACTTACTGGATAATTATTTTAGCATTAAAAACTAACAATTTTTTTGGGTATTGTTTTTCGGTTTCTTGATAACGATGGATTTATACTAATTACAATATGATAAGATAATAATTAGACAAATTGCTTCTTAATTACATGTGTTCAGCTCGAAGGTTCTGAACAGAATGACCAAAAAAATTAATGCGTTTAAAAATAATTCGATAGAAATTTTGCACCTGCGCTCTCAAAAAGGATTAAAGTGTTATACATTTTTGGAATCACTATTTCAAACGCTTTAAATGAGCTGTCACATGATGTACATTCCCATTTAAAAAAATCAAAGTTATGCCTGTCACCTGAAGAGGGATCGTGTAAAGTTCGAAACATTGATGTTATAATATACCTTGATTATTTTAAAAATCTTATGTGCTAAAAATAAATAAGTAATAAGGGGGGAGTGTAACACTTATGCGCACTGTATAAGTGAAATCATAATATGATTTCTCATATTATGAGAAATCACACAGTGTAAAGTCGATTAGGTTTAGGACAAAAAGGGGGATTTAAAAAATTATTATTAATCATTATCATACATTGGGCTAATGTATTCAGTAATTATTAATTTAAAATGCGTTTCTAGTAGGAATGAACGAAACTGATTGTAAGAATGAATAGAATTGCTTGTAAGAATAACCGTATTTATTGTGGAAATGAACGAAATTAATTGGAAGAATAAACGGAAATAATTGTAGAAATAAACGAAATACGTTAGGAGAAATAACACTGTTATTGACACAACGAATAGTCTTCGTCGGTCAATTAACGACGTTATTGTTTCAATGAATAGTGTTCGTTGACTCAATGAACAGAGTTCGTAATATCAATAAAGTGATATTATGGTATATATAATGAATGTTTATCCATTCAATAAACGGAATACATTGGCTCAACTAACGATAATAATGAATTGATGAACATCGCTTTGTTGTTCCAATAAAACCAAGAATTGGACAAATTTTAAGTATTGCGTTTGTTGTCTGAAGTAACATTTTTATTGATATTACGTACATTTTTCGTTGAGTGCAGGTGAGCGATATGCACAGCGCAACATATTAGAGAAGAGATTGTTTAATGGAGGCTCTTCGATGTTTTGGGGTGGAATTTCCTTGACAGCAAGCACGGATTTAGTGTATTTACGTGGAGGCTCTTTAAATAGCGAAAGGTACATTACAGAGATTTTGTTTCTTTCTACACTTTATTCCCTGTAGAATTAATATATAGGAAGTAATTTCATGTTATTGCATGATACTCAATATTTAATTGAGATACATATTCAGGTTTTGAATTAGCTCTCTCACAATCCCAACACGAATCTTATTAATCACTAATGAGAACTCATCAGTGATTAATAACAAGCAATATCAGTTTACGTTAAGTTTCTTTCTGGTTTTAAAATTTTTTATAGTCGTTGTTATGTTTTAGTGGTAATTCGGTATTTTTATTCTTTTTATTTTAAAACAGATGTTAAAGAGCATTAACCAACTTTCTTTGTTTTTAAAGATATCAGAGAAATTAAAAAAACATGTTCACAAAACATGAGTCTACAATATTATGAACTCAATATACAGAGTGTTAGTAAATAAGTATGAACATATTAACCGGTTTGTACTGTTAACATATGTTCGCAAATGCTTCGTTTCCGAGATACGGGGTGTTATAATTTTTATTTCAAACTGTCAATTTATTTATTGCTTTAAGACCAGTTGAGCTATGAAAATGAAATTTCGTGAGGTTTAGAAGGTAGTTATTTCGCATTTTTTGACATAAAATTAAGAATTTTGTATTCATCATTGGCGCGCCTACGGGTAATGGTCTGAATTTTTTTAAGAGAAAAATGGTCACTGAGATATGTCAAATTAAAAATCATTTTTGAATTGCTGGTTTAATTTACGACAAAAAATATTTCTTGCCTTTTTTCATATGCGTCGCCGTTTTTATGAAAAAAAAAAAAAAATAAAACATCTTAACGTTTACAAAGTATTTGAACTAAGTTTCTATGCATATGGAAACTACCTCAAATACTTTGTAAGCGTTAAGATGTTTTATTATTTTTTGTATAAAAACGGCGCCGCATATGAAAAAAAGGCAAGAACGTTTTTTGTCGTAAATGGAATGAGGAATTTTAAAAATGATTTTTAGTTTGGCATATCTCAGAGGCGTACTTTTTTTTTCTTAAAAAATTCAGACCATTACCCTACGCGCGCCAATGATGAATATAAAATTATTCTGTTACCTGTAAAGGAGATCATTTTAAACATTTCTGGCAGCTCTGCACCTAGTTTAGATCTTATTAGTAATATTTTCTGTTATTGTTTTAGTTTAGTATTATTATATTGGATAGTTCTTGATAATGTATTAAGAAATGAAAAATACGCGCCAAGATGTTTTATTTTTCTGCATAAAAACGGTACACCATATGAAAAAAAGACAAGAAAGGTTTTTTATTAAAAATTAAACGTGGAATTTAAAAATAATTTTTATTTTAAAATATCTCGATGGGGTACTATATTTTTCTTTTAAAAAATTCAGACTATCACCCGTATGAGCGCCAATGATGAATACAAAATTCTTAATTGCATGTCAAAAAATGCGCAATAACTACTTCCTAAGACTCATCAAATTTCATTTTCATAGCTCAACTGGTCTTAGAGCAATAAATAAATTGACAGTTTGAAATAAAAATTTCAACACCCCTTATCTCGGAAACGAAGCATTTGCGGACATAATATGTTTATAGACCAAACCGGCATTATTTTTCATGTAGAATTAGCCCTTGAAATGTTTCATATTTATTTACCAACACCCTGTATAAGTAGGAACCCTCAGTCCATGGTTTAAGTTTCATGTCAGCTAATATATTTTTATGTTTCAACAATTTTTTTCTTTCATTTAGGACCTTGTTTGGGGGGAAAATTTCCCCCTTTTTCCTCCCCGTAGGGCTGAGAGGGCTGCTTCTGTGTGTTGGTTGTCGTTAAATTTATCTGTTATGTCCTCTCTTATTCTGAGTACTTGTAGTTCGGAGTGTTGAGCTCTGAATCTGAATCTAGCATATCTGTCTCTGTTTGAAATCTGAATTGGATTTCTCTCTTTACTATCTTACTGAAAATTCAATCAAATTGTGTTTTGACTAGAAAAGTTTTGGAGTAGTCCCGATTTCTTTCGTTATGTATGTATTTTGGGCTGCTGAATCCGAATATGTGGTTTGCGGACAAAATTTCGGGACGATAAATTGAGTAAATCGCGAAAAAAACGAAAAATTTCTGCTTTTTCCGGTTTTTTTTTGTTTAAATCTAGAAAGCTATTAATTTTTAGTAAATGGTCTGCTAACAGAAATTATAGTACTCAAAATTCTCTAAAAATATCACTATTTACTTATTACTTTTCAGATGAACCGTTCGGTATAAAGTGCAAGTTGAAAATTGCCAATTTTTAACGATCTTTGTAAAAACCCACTTTTTACATTCCAAAACTTTATTTTTTATTATAATGCTGTCATTTGATAAATTTACATCCTCCATCCTGTGGAGGATGCTGCTATTCTAATTATTACGACAGCTCTTGAGATGGCACCGTCCAATGGACATGTGACAGTGGTGGGGGAAGATATCGACCTTCTGGTCATTTTGATTGGCCTGTGTAGTCCTAACACAAAAAATATATTTTTTCTGAAACCAGGAAAAGGAAAGGTCTTGCAAAGCTTCTACAACCCTCGTCTGGCTGCTGAAAAAATCCTAATGGACCATATCGTATTCCTACAATGTAGGATCGCATGTCATGCGATGAGTGGTTGTGATACTACTGCCGCATTGTTTAATCAGGGGAAACTGAAATTCCTTGAAGTCCCGCAGGGGAACACAGACTTGCAACCAACTATGGAGACTTTTAAAGATCCTAATGCACATCAGGATGAGGTTGCTACAGCAGGAAACATGTTTCTCATATGGAATGCCTCTATATGAAAAAAAAAGAGACCAGTCTGAACGATTTGAGATACAGGCAATACGTATCTCCATCATACAAAAATAAGACCAACATTGCCTCATTACCCCCTACCGAATCTGCTGCACGAAAAAATTCACTTAGAGTTTACTATCAGGTGCAGCAATGGTTATATTTTTTTATATCAAGCCACACTTGACGAGCATCAAAAAGATCCAAGTGAATGGGCTTGGAAAAAAACTACTAGTGGTCTCGTGCCAGTGCCGACCACTTTGGATCCTGCGCCCTGCACCAAACTCACTACAACGGTATATTTCTTGTAAATGTAAAAAGGGCTGCCAACGCAATTGTGGATGCAGAAAGGCGGGTCTCCATTGTTCCCCAATTTGCACATCATGTGAAGGACTGTGTGACAACATTGAGCTCCCGAAAAATAGCTTTGATATAGCTGTAGAAGAGACTGAAGAAAGAGACAGAGGTCTGTAGAATCTCACAAGTTATTTCGTAATCATTCATCTCTCCTTGATATATTATGATCAGAAGTCAGTATCGCACTACCTCTTTTATTTTCCAGGAGAATGACCCTCTGAAGCTGACGATGGAGCAATCATACCCTGAGAGAGAACACGATGACATCGAAGTGATTGTGAAGTTTTATGATACTAAATTTGTACAATTTTGACTTTTTATTTCTTCTTAATTATTTGGGCAGAAAACTAGGAGAAATTTATCAAATGACAGCATTCTAATAAAAAATAAAGTTTTGAAAGGTAAAAAGTGTGTTTTGCAGAGACTGTTGAAAATTGGCAATTTTCAACTTGCTCTTTAGACCGAACGGTTCGTCTGAAAAAAAGTAGATAGTGATATTTGTAGAGAATTATAAGTAGGTACTTTAATTTCTGTTAACAGACCATTAACTAAAAGTTAATAGTTTTCGAGAGTTAAGCAAAAAAGGGGAAAAAGCAGAAATTTTTCGCTTTTTTCGTGATTTACTCAATGTTCTGTCACGAAATTTTGTCCGCACACCTCATATTGGGATTCGGCAGCCCAAATACATATATAATGAAAGAAATCATAACTACCCCAAAACGTTCCCACTAGGGAGATCGTAGAGTACAAATTGACTGAATTATGACTGCTGGAAGGAAGCTGATCGACCAGTAGTTTTGTGGAAATATGTTAGTCTTCCAGGTTTTGGTATCATGATTACGTGCATTTTTTTCCATCGGTTTGGGAATTAATCTTTACACCGATTTAATGTATTTGTTAAATAGACCATTGCTTTCGCTAGAAGATACTTCAGAGCCTTTTTGTTATATTATCTGGACCAGGTGCATGTTTCTGATAAGCTCACTTATTTCTCTTGACGATGTGGGGGTAATTCTTTTGTCTTGATCTTCGAGCGTTTCTGGTTGTGTTTCTTTGACTTTTTCAATAAAGTCTATATCTTCCTCTTGGTGATATTTCAGCGTATCTTTCCCTCTTCTCTCTCCCTCTCTATTGAGAAAGTCCTCCTCATCACCACAGCTTTTTTTCTAATCCAAATAAAATTTGTTAGTTAATACCAATGGAGAAAAATAAATTAGATAATAAAATGACCTATAGGGTTAGTAAAACACAGCCCAATAAAAAGGAATATAGTCCAGAAAGCCACTGCGAATCCGCTAGTAAAAATATTCCGATTCAGATTTTTTGCACAATCTTACTCAAAAAGGACCCCTTTTAACAAATTAGCATGTTGCCAGGACCAAAAATGGGTCAAAAATTTTTTAAACGTTTTTTTTGTTTTTTCCCAAAATTTTTTTGCATGGAACAAAGTTTTTTTAGGTTTTTTGGATCATTCCAAACAGAAAAGATCTTTAGTGACTTTTCTCTAAAGTTGATAGTTTTTGACATATTATAAGCGATTAAAAATTGAAAAATTGCGAAATTGGCCATTTTTAACCCTCAAAAACTATGTGAAAAACTGAAAATTTGAATGTTACCAAGGTAGGTAGATATTCTCTAAACATCGATTGATGAAATCCCGAACAGTTTTTTGCAATACAATATTCAAAACTCCTTTGTTTTTTAATTGCTAATCAAGAGTACGCGACACTATTTCCCACCGTTGCATGTGTCCTACAGTATGGTGCAAATGAAAGGAATAAATTCGTTATTTCATAAACCGGTGACTTTAAGGAAAAATCCCGAAACAGTAATCGATGATTTTTTTAAATGAGAATGGGGGTTTTGTGCTAGCTCATTTGAAGGGTTCTTCAATTCTCTATTCAGTAATATAAACATTTACATAATTATTTATACAGGGTGTCCAAAAAGAGTTTTTAATTGAATTATTTGAAAAAAAAAGAAGATTGTATGTAATTTATTTACTTCAAAATACATTTTACTGTTACCCGAAAACTAAAACATGTTTATTTCACAAACAAACATGGCTTTTCGATTAAATTCAATGTTCAAGCCAGTTCCCGCCAGCCACCTGCCTCTTGGAAGTTTGAACATTTGATTTAAGCGAAAACCAATGTTTATTTGTATAATAAACTCTGTTTTCTGATTTGTGAAAGCAGTAAAATTTTTTTGAATTAAATAAATTACATACATTCTTCTTTTTTTGTCAAATAATTTATCAAATAATTTAATTTAATAAAAAATTTTGGACACCCTGTATAAATAATTATGTAAATGTTTATGATGCTGAATAGAGTTGAAGAACTTATCAAATGAGCTAGCACACGACCCCTATTCCCATTTAAAAAAATCATCGATTACGTCACCACGCCCAGATGGATGACGTCACTAGTATACAATATATGCTACAATATCATAACTTAAAAATAAAAATCGACCTGCTTCGGGATTTTTCCTTAAAGTCGCCGGTTTACGAAATAACGAATTTATTCCCTTCATTTGCACCATACTGTATACACTAGGGTGGTGTTAAAAAAGTCAAGTTGATAATTCCGTATCGCTATAGTGCGGAAAAGTTGCGATTGGTAATTACAAGAAAAACAAAAAAAGAATTATTCAAATCGGACTTTATCTTCCGATCCCGCAACAGGCCAAAAAATTATGAGAAAAAAAAATGAAATTTTACCTTTTTTCAAAAAATTTTTATTTATCCTTCTTGTACGTTTTATTTATTGCTATAGTAAAATTTATTTACAGTTTGCATGGTAGATTAATAAAAAAAAAATAGATTTACGCATTTAATGAATATCTTCCGATCCCGCAAGGTCAATCAAAATCTATAAAAGTTTGAAATTTTTGATGATTTTGATAATTTAAAACACATATAGTTATCTCATTTTTCTGTTACGTAGTGAAGCTCTTCGCTTGTTTAGATATTGTATGATAATATTTAAACAACCTAGAACTTAAAACGAGGGAGTGGTTGCAGTTCTAGCTCCACACGCACCCCTCTCTCCAACCAACCAACCAATGAGTGTGTGTTTTTTATATTATTTACATATGTACATTTCTTTTTCATCTGTTTGTGTTCAGCTCTTAAACATCAACTTTGTATTGTGATTTCTTGGTAAAATCTGGCAGCATGGACCTTGATTTAAATGTTTTCCTGATGAATCCATCTATTGATTGGGGCCCACATACATTAGCATTAGACGATACTTCCGTGGGCAACTTTAGACACCGCTCGTCAGCTTGCATGTGGCAGGGATAGTTTTGTACATTCCAGTCTGGCATGTCTCCCGATGTAGAAGTTATATCTTAATTTGAGACTCTTCGAAGAACTGGTGGAGAAGATAGTTTTGTAACATTCCAGTCTATTATTTCAGTGTAGTCCTGTGTTTGAAAATTTAAAGTAGGGGGATGAAATTTCAATTACCTTTGCCCTTGGCTTTAGTCTGTCCGGATTTTAACACTCTCCTTGGCCCTAGCTCTCTAATGTGCTTCCTTTCCCCTAATACTTGAAATTATGAAGCACAAGACTAAACTAAAATAATACACTGGAATGTTGCAAAACTGTCTTCTCCACCACTTCCTCGAAGAGTTTCAAATGAAGATATAACTCCTTGTATTACATCGGGCCACATGCCAGAGTGGAATGTACAAAACTATCCCTGCCACAAGCCAGCTCATAAGCGGTGTCTAAAGTTGGCCACGGAAGCATCGTCTAATGCTAATGTATGTGGGCCTCAATCAAGAGATAGATGCATCAGGACAACACTTAAATCAAGGTCCATGCTGCCAGATTTTACCAAGAAATCACAATGCAAAGTTGGTGTTTGAGAGCTGGACACAAACAATGAAAACGAAATGTACATAATATGAATATAATGTAAAAAACACACATTCATTGGTTGGTTGGAGAGAAGGGTGCGTGTGGAGCTAGAAGTGCAACCACTCCCTCGTTTTGAGACCTGAGTTGTTTAAATATTATCATACAATATCTAAACAAGAGAAGAGCTTCACAATGTAACAAAAAAATGAGATAACTAAATGGTTTTTAATTTTTCAAAATCATCAAAAATTTCAAATTTTATAGATTTTGATTGACCTTGCGGGATCGGAAAATATCCGTTAAATGCGTAAAACAATACTCAACCATGCAAAGTGTAAATAAATTTTACTATAGCGATAAATAAAACGTACTCGAAGGATAAATAAAAATTTTTGAAAAAAAGGTAAAATTTTATTTTTTTCATAATCTTTAAGTCCGTTGCGAGATCGGAAGATAAAGTCCGATTTGGATAATTATTTTTTTTGTTTTTCTTGTAATTACCAATCGCAGCTTTTACGCACTATAGTGATACGGAATTATCAACTTGGCTTTTTTCGCACCACCCTAGTATACACATGCAACGGTGGAAAATAGTGTCGCGCACGCTTGATTAGCAATTAAAAAACAAAGGAGTTTTAAATATTGTATTCCAAAAAGCTCTTCGGGATTTCCTCAATCGCTGTTTAAAGAATGTCTACCTACCTTGGCAACATTCAAATTTTCAGTTTTTCACATAGTTTTTGAGGGTTAAAAATGGACGATTTCGCAATTTTTCAATTTTTAATCGCTTATACAGGGTGTCCAGAAACTCTACCAACAAACGAAGACAGGAGATTCCTCAGATAATTTTAAGATAATTTAACCCAATTCACCTAGTCCGAAAATGCTTCCTAAGGGAGCTAGAGCTCTTTGAAGATCGCGTCATGTAATTAGGTTTTCTTAAATACCTCTAGAACGCTTATATTTAGAAAAACGAAAATTAGTACGTGTATTATATCGTCCAGAGATAAATTGATTTCATCCATTGTGAATTTCTAGTACCGGTCAGAGGCGTCCATTTTGGGTAGGGCAAAGGTTATTTTATCCCATAACTTTTTTGTCTTTAACTTTTAAGTATTTTTGTCACTGGATTATTAAATTATGAGGTTTTCTAGTACAGTGAAACCCCGATAAGTCGGCCCCCGATAACCCGGAAGTCCGGCTAACCAGGACCGATTTTTATCAGACAAACATTACAACAATAAAAATGTATGTCCTTTATGCTGGATTTTCCAATTTCTTTTCAACATCTTAAAATATTTTCTTTTATCTTTCCTTATAAACATATTGTTCGAATACTATAATATCTTATATTTTTCAGGCTAATTTTATTATCATAATAAACTTTCTTCGTAAAAATTTGTCGCTTTAGCGAATTCCTATGTAGTTCATTCGTTTCAATTTTCAATGTCAAACACATTATACAATGAGAGATAATGCGTATTTGTGTAATTTGATACTTAATATACCTTAGTAAAAATGTGTTATCGAAACCAACAGGTATCTGTAGTATCCTTTATTTACTTGAAACTGTCTTAGCATTGTTTAGAAAAAACTATTAAAAATTTTTTTTCAAACAATGGATTTAGTCTTCACTCTTATTAAATAACATAAGTTCGTTCTCGTTGCGAGACGGTATTGTGTGTAGTAAAGTCGCATTGTTCGTTCCGTTCTGTAATCGTTCGTAAATATATTCAGATTTTGTGTTTGTAATGGCAATAAAACTTAAAATGTTGTTTTTTGTTTCAAAATGATAACAAAAGACAGTTTGGACAATCGGTGCAAAGATAGGAAAGCTAAAAATGAGACTCTCGACGACGCTTTGTATGTGTGGAACGCGAACGTGGTTTACAAGTGTCTGTGTGCCAATTATAACGGAGTTTATCTGTAAGCATACCATATTTTAATAATTTTTACCATTTTCTCCGGCTAACCCGAATTTTCGATAACCCGGATCGGCCGCGGTCCCGATTAATCCGAGTTAACGGGGTTCCACTGTACTAAAAGGTAGTCTTGCTTTAAGTCGGTAGGACACACCGTTTTCTATAAAAATCCATTTCAAAATTTTTCGTTTTTTGAATATCAAAAAAAAAATTTAAAAAAAAACTGTTTAGAAAGACGAAAACTGGTACATTTATTTATATTCCAGAGATGAATTGATTTTATTAATTGCGAATTTCTAGTACCGGTCATAGGCGTCGGTTTTGGGTAGGTCAACAGTTATTTTATAGCACAACTTTTTTGTCTTTAATTTTTAAGCATTTTCGACACTAGATTATTAAATTATGAGGTATTCGAGTACTAAAAGTTACTCTTGCTTTAAGTTTGTAAAATACATCGTTTATTTTTAATTTTTTTTCAATATTTTTTTCAAATACCAAAAACGAAAAACTTTCAAATCGATTTTTATAGAAAACGGCGTGTCCAACTGACTTAAAGCAAGAGTACCTTTTAGTACTGGAATACCTCACAATTTAATAATACAGTGTCGGAAATGATTGAAAGTGAAAGACAAAAAAGTTATGCGATAAAACAACCGTTGCCCTACCCAAAATGCACGCCTATGACCTGTACTAGAAATTCGCAATGGATGAAATCGATCTATCTCTAGAAAGTAAATAAGCACACAAATTTTCGTTTTTCTAAATAAAAGTGTTCTGAAGGTATTTAAGAAAAACTAATTACATGACGCCATCTTCAAAGAGCTCTAGCTCCCTTAGGAAGCATTTTCGGCTAGGTGAATTGGGTTAAATTATCTTAAAATTATCTGAGGAAACTCCTGTCTTCGTTTGTCGGTAGAGTTTCTGGACACCCTGTATATGTCAATAACTATCAACTTTAGAGAAAAGTCACTAAAGACCTTTTCTATTTGGAATGATCCAAAAAAACCTAAAGAAACTTTGTTCTATGCAAAAAAATAATTTTTAGGAGAAAAACAAAAAAGAATTTTGACCCACTTTTGGTCCTGGCAACATGTAAATTTGTTAAAAGGGGTCCTTTTTGAGTAAGATTGTGCAAAAAATCCGAATCGGAATATTTTTCCTAGCGGATGCGCAGTGGCTTTCTGGACTAATACAAACGTTTATAAACGCTGGCAAAATAATAGACCAGACACAGATCTTCAAAATAACTAAAAGCCATGCGGAACTATGTGTTGAAAAAGCTAGAGCATAAGCAGACAAAAATAAAAAGATCAACTAAAAAGTAAAACATAGCAATAGAACAAGACATCTACTATCATTGATTATATAGACTATAAAAATGTATATTACTGTATCATTGCTATCCAAAGTTGTCATACGTCTAGGAGAATAATCAACTGGGATCGATGCTGTTGAATTTGGTTCTAGCAATATTTCTGCAGGAACTGCGAAGATGCTGTTTGAAACTGTAGGTTTAATACGCCAATGTACCTTATTCCTAAAAATAATAATATTATTTGCAAAATTACTTATTAGTCCAGAGAACCAAGATTTTTATAGATTTCCATCTATAATAATAACCTATATTATGTTTCCTGCAACCGATTTTGATGATATACATAGTTATAAACAAGTGAAGATCAAAAAACGGTAAATTTTCGCTTTTTTCGTCTATTACTAAAAAGTGAAGTATTCTAAACAAATTTGAGAGTAATAAACTAATAAATCGTATAAAAAAGTTTAATATGGCGTTCGCTGAATATGTGTATCATTATTGGTTCCTTAGAAAATTGCAAAATAAATAATAAATTTTGAGTTTTTATAAATATTCTATTCTATTTTATATATAATCGATAAATTAGAAGATCAGTTTCAGAAATTGGGAAATAAAAATTCAGAATGCTAATCAGAATGCAGAAATCTAATGGAAAATCAGCGTAGGAATAAGCAACAGTGGATGACAGAAGAGATATTGAATTTAATGGATGCAAGAAGAAAAATTTAAGAATGCTAATCTGACAGAATACAAAAAGCTAAACAGTATGATTCGAAGAAAAATAAGATCAGCTAAATCAGAGTGGCATAAACAACAATGTAAAGAAATTGAGAACTACGAGCGTATCTATGACGCATTCAATATGCACAAAAAACTGAAAGAAGTTGTAGGACTGAATAAAAAATGTAATCCTCCACTAATCGAAGACAAAAACGGAAAAATTATAATCGATATCGAAGGTCAGAATATATAAAGGAATTATTCGATGATGAAAGAAGCGAACTAGAAACGCTAAATGACATAAGCGGTCCTCCAATAACTAAGGAAGAAGTGCAATACGCTATAAAGAACGCAAAAAACGGGAAGGCGATCGGACCAGATGGGATTTACGTAGAAACACTAAAGCTTTTAGGTGTCGAGGGCATTAAGATACTTACGAAATTGTTCAACTTAATCTATGAAAGCGGAAAAATTCCTAAAGATTGGCTTAAATCCTCATTTGTTGTACTACCAAAAAAACACAGAGCCAAAAAATGCAGCGACTATCGCACCATCAGCCTAATGAGTCATGTATTGAAAACGTTTCTTAGAATCATTCATCAAAAAACATATAGAAAAATTGAGGAAAGAATCTCAAGTACTCAATTCGGTTTTCGCTGTGGCCTTGGAACGCGTGATGCACTATTCGCAACCCAAGTTTTAATTCAAAGATGCAGAGATGTAAATCATGACGTTTTCATGTGTGCGATTGATTTTGAAAAGGCCTTTGATAAAGTTCGCCATGAAAAAATGCTACATATTCTCAAAACTACCGGTCTGGACGGTAGGGACATTAGAATAATCGCAAATTTGTATTGGGGCCAGGCTGCATGTATTAGGGTTGCGAATCAGTGCTCTGAAGCAGTAAAAATCAAGCGCGGAGTTCGACAAGGCTGTATATTGTCACCAATGTTGTTTAATCTTTACGCTGAAACAATCTTAAATGAAGTCTTGGAAAACGCAAAAGAGGGAATACTCATTAATGGTATGCTTATGAACAATATCAGATACGCAGATGACACCTTGTTGCTGACTGGATCAATTGAACATCTTCAAGCGTTATTGAATCGAATGGTGGCATTCTGCGCGATATATGGACTCAAACTCAACGCAAGAAAAACAAAGTTTATGGTTATTAGTAAACAGGCAGCCGTAAATAATAATAACTATAACGTAACAATCGGTAATGACTCAATTGAACGAGTAAGTAATCTTGTATATATGGGTACTCATATTAATGAAAGCTGGAACCCTAGTACAGAAATAAAAAGTAGAATTGCCAAAGCAAGAACAAGTTTTATGAAATTTAAGAAAATCCTGTGCAGTCATGATCTAAATTTGGAACTTCGCATAAGAATGGTCCGATGTTATATATTCCCAGTACTACTTTACGGGGTTGAAGCATGGACACTGACAGAATCGCTTTTAAAAAACCTAGAAGCATTTGAAATGTGGGTCTACCGCCGTATTCTGAAGATCAGTTGGGTAGAAAGAGTCACAAACGAAAGGGTTATGCAACGTTTGAATAAAAGTTGCGAAGTAGTGAACACGGTTAAAAGGCGCAAATTGGAATACTTTGGTCATATAATGCGTCACCCAGAAAAATATGACATACTTCACCTTGTCATGCAAGGTAAAATAATGGGAAAAAGAAGTGTGGGCCGCCGTACAACTTCTTGGCTTAAAAACCTACGCCAATGGTTTGGGAAAACTAGCACTAAACTATTTCGTGCGGCTGTAAATAAGACAATGCTTGTTAATATGCTGCGTAACATGAGAGCCAACGATCGCCAAGCGGTCTCGGCACCTTAAGAAGAAGAAGATAAATATTCTTAAATAACTCTATTCTCTATAACTTATGTAAAAATTAACTTAGAACCTTCTTATTACACGGAATACTGAGACTTCTGGTGCTTAAATGATACTCTAATTGCTAAATTTTAAAGCAATTGGTAAAATAGTTTATTAGATATTTAATTTGTTTATCCCAAATTAATCTTTTTTGCAACACTATTGCCCGATTTCACCAACGATACCTAAATATTTAAGAATTACCTAAGTGGGTTTAGGTACTTCCTAACTCTAAAAGGGATTTCACTATACGATAAGAATTGCCTAAACCGCTTAAGCATTACCTTACGTTAGGATACGGATTTCGATCTCCCTAAACTTTAGGTATTACTTATCGTTGACAGTCGGGTTATATTTTTACAATTTTGACTAATGTACTTGTGACGTTTGTCAATAATTTGCTTCTTACCTTAATTTTTCTGTTATTCTGTAATATTAGGTATATTATTAGTTGTAATTTTGTATTTTCTTTTATGTTATTAATATAATATGTGTTGGAAAATATAGAAAATCCTTTGGAGTTTTTTACAGGTCTATTGACAAAATTATGTAGTCTACCTACTACCTAACAAACTAGTGTTGTGTTTCAAAAACCCATTCATGATATAACTAAAAGTGTGTCATTAAAAAATTAATAATAAAAAGCAATTTTCAACATATTATATATTTTAAAATTATTTCAATAATGGCAATTCAACTAACTTCAATTTTTCGTCATATGTGAAATTTACAACTCTTCTTTTCCTCCTCAATATACAAGACTATTTATTATTTTCAAACTTAATGCACAAATAACTAACTACTAAATAAAATAACTATAACAGTACAAAACTGAATAATACCAAATTGTCAAACAAACAATAATGACAAATAATCGAAAAAGTAAGAAAATGTCATCTTATTCTTCTTTTTATTTATCAAAAATAGTTCAAACGTACCCTAGGTAATACCTAGGAAAGCATTTCCTAGATAAGCAGTTCTTTTAGTTGTGAAATGCGATTGTTCCTAAGTATTGACTTAAGAAGTTCCTATCGATAAGAATTACTTAATAAGGCAACTGTTTAGGTATCGTTGGTGAAATCGGGCATATAGGTCAGAAAATTATTTTCTATTCTATAGATAATTATAAGGTTACAGTAATGCTTCGGAGAGTTTATGAAAGAAGAACATTTATACTATTAACATAATTAAAAAAAATGACAAAAAGTAATTTTAAACAGTGTAAAATTATTTTGCAAAAACATGTCGATTTCTTGCTTACTTATAAACAATTAGAATAACTTTTTAACCGTTACCCGTAGAACAATTATTTTTTCATATTTAGTAAGACTGAATTTTTATACACATTTAGAAAGAAAAACAATTATCCTAGAACAAGTAGGGACGAAGTTAGCCCCCTTTTTTAATTTACATGTTCTTGCAAAATAATTTTACAATATTTAGAATTATTTTTTGTCATTTTTTTTTTAATTAAATTAATAGTGTAAATCTTCTTACTTTGGATAGTTCATAAACTATCCAAAGTATTACTGTAACTTCATCATTTTCTGAATTATAGTGTTCCAAAAAAATGAATTAGGGATAAACAAATTAAATAATTTTAAACTATTTTACCAATTACTTTAAAAAATTTAGAGTATGATTTAAGCACCAGAAGTCTCAGTCTTCAAGTTAATTTTTACATAAGTTATGAATATTTATAAAAACTCAAAATTTATTATTTACTTTGCAATTTTCTAAGCAACCAATAAGGATAGACATATTCCGCGAACGCCGTATTGAAGTTTTTTATACGATTTATGAGTTTCTTACTCTCAAATTTGTTTAATAGGGGAGTGCAATTAGAACGAAAAGATACAATGTTTCGGAAAAAATCAAACAAGGCTATATTTTTCTAAAACTTTTTTTGTTAGTTTGGCTTTGGATTACTTGATCCATTCAGCCACGATAGATAATAAATTACTGTTTGCTACAATATTCCAAATATAATACATTGCATTACATAATACATTAGGTACATGTGCGCACATATAATACTTATGCACGCACATACATACATACATATGTAGAAGTGGAAACATTTAATTGACCAGTAGGTATACTCCTCATTCATGGCCCTAACCAACTTAAATTAATTTACAAATAATTAAATCGACAAAAAAAAACTACATGCTAATACTAAATACTAATACTAAATGCTAATAAATATATGTTTTTTTACACAGCGATAAGGCTTCAACTCGGATCAACCCCGCGGAGGTTTACACCCTCTTTGTGTTTTTAATTTTTTTTTCTTTTTTATTTTTTTATAATTTATTATACTTTTTTTTTATTTATTTAATTTTTTTTTGTATAAGATTTAATTTTTTTTATACATTTTTTTTTGTATACATATTTTTTTGTATAATTTTTTTTTTTTTTTAATTTTTTCAATATAAACTTTTATACAATTCTGTTCTTACTACCTCCCTGCAAAATCTACTTAATGAACTTTCACAGGGAGACAATATTACATAATAAGGATAAACATAAAAAAACAATAATTATTGCTAAACACATTCAACCGGACTCATTCAGTGCAAGTTAAATTTTCCTCTTAGTCCTTTTTAAAAACTCCCAGATGATTTGTTTAATTTTAGAATTTCTACGAGACAAATATAAAAGAGAAGCATTATTTTGTGGGAAAGGTATTTCTTCTTGAACCAGATTGTGCATCAAAAACTTAATTGCAACATCATTATGTTTGCATCCAAACAACCAATGATTAATATCGTCAACATATCCATTGCAATCGCAAAGATCTGATTCGGATAGGTTAAATTTATAGAGGTATGACTTGACAGTGGCATGATTAAAGAGACATCTAATAAACATGGCATATATATTTCTATTGGGATAACTTCTGATAGCAAAAGGCTCAGTAGGTAAACTAGGATGAATTTTGGTGTAGAGATTGTTGCTTCGATTGCAGAAAGCGTGCCACTCAATATCCCAATTTTGTTTCAAACTTTTCTTGCGAGTAGCTGTTAGATCGCTTCTATCTAGCCAAGTTATTTCCGATCCTTTTAATATTGCCTCTTTAGCAAAAAAATCTGCTTTTATGTTACCGGAAATACCAATATGTCCTTTTACCCAGACGAAAGTTACAGAAGTCTGTTTTTCCAGTAGCTTTAGTTGGTTTTCTAAAATTTTGACGACAAGGCTATTTTTATATAAATGTTTACGTGTGTTTTCTAGAGCTAATAACGAAGATCTTGAATCTGACATAATTACAACTTGCTTGTTAGAAATTTTTTTGTTGACAGCCCATTCTAGAGCTTGATAAATCGCGAACATTTCTGCAAAGTATATGGAACATTGTTTATCTAACTTGAACATTAAGGATTCTTGGTGATCCGGAATATATACAGCACATCCAACTCCCAATCTTGATTTTGAACCATCCGTGAAAATCCTGCATGGATTATCAAGCTTGGCTATATATGTTGCTGAAAGTCAACTGGATTCTCACTGTCAAAATTTGGGAACCAAACATTAACATTGGCATATATTAAAACTCGATTTAAAGAAAGTTAATTCACCTGGACTGTTTAGGTGCTGAGAAACGTTCGAGTATGCCACTGCTAAAATAGGAGAATTCCTGTTGTGCAACCATTTGTCGACAAGATTAGAAACAGAGATGTCACATATTTTTTGTAGTAGTTCAGTTTGGTTGTAAGATTGGCATTTAAGAATAAATTTTTCAGCCAAAAATAGTCGTCTTAAATGTAAAGGAGGCTCCATTGTTAGTTTATAAATATGTTAAAGTAAAAAGTTCTACTCACAAATTTCGCCGCTAATTGTTTATTAATTGTTTAAACAGTAACAATTGTTTTGTATAAATAATGTTAAGAATATGGGTGAATTCAACATTTTATTTTGATAAAAAATATTTTTATTTTAGTTTTGATTATGCTGAACCCGAATCTGACATTACAATTTGAAAATTCAATATGGCGGATTCAAAATGGCGCATTTTTCCTAAAAATCCTTAAAAGTAGTTGTCAAATCCGAATTTTTTTTATAAAACCTGTTTGTTTACATATATGTGGATATTTTTGAGAGGTTGCTGAACCTGAATCAAATTTTGATAATTTAAATTATAAAATGGCAGATCCAAAATGGCGGATGATTTAAAAAATAGTTGTAAAATCATAATTTCTTTACAAAATATATTTATTTCTACATATATTTATTTTTGAGAGCTTTGATAAACCTATATAATATATCGTCGGCTTACTGCCAAAACCCACTAACTCCATTTTTAAAATTTTGAGAGATCTACTTTTTAAACTTTAATTTGAAATTGAAGATCAACTGAATTTAAAAAAATTATTTAAGAACTGAAAAATATTTTTGTCATATTTTTCAGTTCTTAAATAATTTTTTTAAATTCAGTCGATCTTCAATTTCAAATTAAAGTTTAAAAAGTAGATCTCTCAAAATTTTAAAAATGGAGTTAGTGGGTTTTGGCAGTAAGCCGACGATATATTCAATAGCGACCGCTTTAAAACGTTAACATATTGTTATCTTAATAATTTTTCTATTGATCAACAAAATATGTATTTTTTTGCTCTTAATATGAATCGTTTCATTCGCTCTTAATTAAATTCGGCCTTACTCGTAATTATGTGAAAATTGTGATTCTACCTTTTCAAAAAATTTTTGCAATGGGATCATAAATAAAAAAGTTATTCTAAGTAAAAAGCTCTGCATATTCTAAAACTTTAAATGCAATCATAAAATATCAATTTTTATCAATTTTCTATAAGATATGTCAATAAATAAAAATTTCAGTTAGGAGTAAAATACCTATATTTTTCATAATACTGAAAATTGTTATTATGGAAAGTTGTTCTGAATTAAAAACGATATGTCAATATGCAATTATTACACTCTTCTAATCGAAATATTGTGAACTATAAAGGTACATATTTATTGCGCGAAATATAATTTTTTTACATACCTCGTATAATATTGATAAAATATAATATTTTATATTTGCATATTAAGTGTTAGACCATGCACAGCTATTTATGACGAATAACTTTCTTCATAAAACCAATAATAAAACAGTTATCATAAATAATAAGTGAAAATTTAATGATGTTGGGTATAATTAATTTGAAACAATATTAAAAAAACAAATTTTCGATTAGAAGGATATAATTACATATTAGAACATAGTTTATAATTCCAAACAACTTTTATAGGTATAACTTATAAAGGTACTTTACTCTTGAGTGAAATTCATATTTTTTGACATACCTCGTACAAAATTAACAAAATTTGATATTTGACGGTTGCATCTTATTCTATATACGATGCAGAGTATTTTATAAAGAGTAACTTTTTTTCGTAAAACTGATATTAAAAAAGTTATCAATAGGTTCCAAGTTACGCAGACATACTGCAGCTAAAAAGGAGCTAAAAAAGAGCTAAAAAATTTTTTTGTTGAACATTAATTATTGCTGAAGCTTATTATTAAATGTATTTTAGGTAAGTTTTACAGAAAAAAGTTTTGATCACTCTGTATATACATTTTTTCAGCTCGTAATTTTCGGTTTTTTATTACATTTTTTTATCTTTCTTAGTATTCTCAAAAAGAAATTGTTTATTTCATATTTAAACTAAAATAATTCAGTGTTTTTTAAAGATTACAACCTAAGCTTTAAAAAACTATCAAAAAAATTGTATTAGATTTATTCAAACTTGAGTAATACCGTCTTAAAATGGTGGGAATTCTGTAAAACTACGAAGTTTTCAAAAATTACATTTTTGAGACATCGTATTATTTGAACTAAATTTTTGAGATTTTTTTTGAATAAAACATCGTTGAGTAAGATGATTGAGAGGTAAGTTGTGCAAATTTGAGAGTTTTATAGGTAAAATTGTATTAGTTACACATTTTTAAATCATTTTTAAACAAAATTCATGTAAGGCTCACTTTCCGCCCACACCGTACTTATGTCCATATATTTTATTTCTTTTTATTACAACCATAAGATAGCTTATTTCGTCTTCTTTCATGTCCAATTTGTAAAATTTCTTTTGATCCACTAGTAAAAAAACTACATTAAAAAACTCAACCGTGCACTTTTTCCAACGCTAGTTTACAGTGCGCCAATGTGTGTGAGAAGGGTGACTTTAGCGTTATAAATAAAAAATTACAGAAGCTAGAGATTTAATTTTAGAAAAATCTTTATATAAGGTTTTTTTTGTAAAATTTTCTGAATTTTTCAATGGTCAAGTCATTTTTTTTTCTAAAAATTATAGTTTCGGAGTTATTTAAAAAAAAACATCAAACTTCGCTGTTCATTTGTTTAATAAAAAATGAAGCACCCACTTCTCGAGTAGAACGTTTTGATATGTTGTTTATTAAACATTTCTTAATGAAATTACAAAAAGTTTTATCTTGTTTGATTTTTTCCGAAGTGAAAATCTAAATGCACTCCTCTATAAAATGCTTAACTTTTTTGTAATAGAAAAAAGCGAAAATTTACCGTTTTTTGATCTTCATTTGTTTATAACTATGTATATCATCAAAATCGGCTGCAGGAAACATAATATGTATAGGTTATTATTATTAATATAGATGTCCGTACTACTCAAAAAAATTTAATTTCGGCCTGGAGGGGGTTGTGTCACCAACAGGATATTTTTTTCCTTATTTCTCTGAACTATACAGGATGTCAAGAAACTCTACCGACAAACGAAGACAGGAGATTCCTCAGACAATTTTAAAACAATTTAACCCAATTCACTTAGTCCGAAAACAATTTAACCCAATTCACTTAGTCCGAAAATGCTTCCTAAAGGAGCTAGAGCTATTTGAAGATGGCATCTTATAATTACCTTTTCCTGAATACCTCCAGAACGTTTCTATTTAGAAAAACGAAAATTGGTACTCATATTTATCTTCCAGAGATAAATCGATTACATTTATTGCGAATTTCCAGTACCGGTCATAGGCGTCCTTTTTGGGTAGGGCAACGGTTATTTTATAGCATAACTCTTTCTATATAATTTTTAAGCATTTTTGATTCTGAATTATTAATCTGTAAGGTATTCTAGTACTAAAAGGTACGCTTGATTTGAGTCGATAGGATATACTGTTTTCTAGGAAAAACGATTTGAAAATTGTTCGTTTTGTGAATTTTTAATACCGGCCATATGCGTCCCTTTTGGGTAAGTCAACGGATATTTTATCGCAAAATTTTTGTCTTTAATTTTTAAGCATTTTTTACACTAGATTATTTAATTAGGAGGTATTGTTGTATTAAAAGTTACTCCTGCTTTCAGTTGGTGAAATACACCGTTTTTTTTGAAAAAAATTTTAAATTTTTTTCAAATTCAAAAAACGAAAAATTTTCAGATCGATTTTTCTAGAAAACGGTGTGTCCTACCGACTTAAGGCAAGAGTACCTTTTAGTACTAGAATACCTCAGAATTTAATAATCTAGAGTCAAAAATGCTTAAAAGTTAAAGAAAAAAAATGTTAAGATATAAAATAACCATTGCCCTACCCAAAACGGATGCCTATGACCAGTATTAGAAATTCGCAATAAATGAAATCGATTTACCTCTGGAAGACAAATATGTGTACCAATTTCCGTTTTTCTAACTATAACTGTTCTGGAGGCATTTAAGAAAACTAATTACAAGAGGCCATTTTCAAAGAGCTCTAGCTCCCTTAGGAAGCATTTTCGGACTAGGTAAATTGGGTTAAATTGTCTTAAAATTATCTGAGGAACGTGAACGTTCTGTCTTCATTTGTCGGTAGAGTTTCTGGACACACTGTATAAATTAAAGTATTTCAGACTTACGAGTTTGTGAGAGAAACATTTTGGGTACATTTTTCTCGAACTGGACAAAAAAACTGGATGGTATCTATGGGTTCAGGTAGATCTATTGTATTAGCTACTAACGAAAGTTTCAGAACATGTTTATTGTCTACTAAACACTTACACTGAAATAAAAAATTTCAATTTTATTCGAATTATAAAAAATAGAATAAGTAAATTGAAGAATCTCAGATGCAGAATCCACCAATTTAAGAATCAAAATGGTAGATAGTATTTTAAAACTGAGATTTTTCGTGTTTGAAAGTTCTTACTGGTACATCCTTAATCTGCGACTTTTTCAATTAATAAGACAGCAGACGACGAATATAGAAAACGAAAGGGAAACGATCACATTTCGCTTTCATTCGTCTAGGAAAAACGGACAGCAGAGGAACTTTCAGTACTCAAATCCGAGTAAAGGAAATAAAAATAATAAATGATGGTTTTGCTTGTTTTCGATTCAGAGGGTTGCACACCAGCTAGACAGGCACTGTTTCTACCCTTTCAGGCGTCATCAGTAGCAGGATTTGAGTACTGAAAGTTCCTCTGCTGTCCGTTTTTCCTAGACGAATGAAAGCGAAATGTGATCGTTTCCCTTTCGTTTTCTATATTCGTCGTCTGCTGTCTTATTAATTGAAAAAGTCGCAGATTAAGGATGTACCAGTAAGAACTTTCAAACACGAAAAATCTCAGTTTTAAAATACTATCTACCATTTTAATTCTTAAACTGGTGGATTCTGCATCTGAGATTCTTCAATTTGTTAGTAGATGTCGCTGTATCGCGTCTGATGGGAAATTTGAATTATTTTTCAGATTCCCTTTAAAATGATGGTGGAGCTGTTTTTCGGTTCACTATCGAAAGCTACTGATGACGCCTGAAAAGGTAGAAACAGTGCCTGTCTAGCTGGTGTGCAACCCTCTGAATCGAAAACAAGCAAAACCATCATTTATTATTTTTATTATTATTATTATTATTATTATTTTTAATAGAATAAGTACTTCTAATAAGGTCTTATAGTAATCTTTTTCTTTAAGTGCCGTCTCCCAACTGGAGGTTGGATATCATCATCACTATCCTTACTCTAACTACCGCTGCTCTGGAGAGTTATAGAACTGCATTTAAACCAGTCCCTTAAATTCTTCAACTGTGGCACTCTCCCTCTTTCTATACTCTTTCCTCTTCTTATCTTTCCCCGTATTATCAGTCTTAGCATTTCATATCGCTGTCTTCTCATTACGTGTCCCAGCTATTGTAACTTTCTTATTTTTATTGTGATTATTATTTCGTATTCTTGCCATTTTTTCCATTTCTTGCAATACTTCCGTGTTCATTTTCTTCTGCTTCCATGCTATTCTAGATATAATTCTGTAACACCACATTTCAAATGAATGTAGCTTATTTATGTGTTCTTTTTCTTCAATTTTCAGCTTTTAAGTCCATATTGCGCTATCGAAAACAAGTAGCATTATATTAGACTTAGTAGTAGGAGTACATTGCCCTAAATAAAATTACCCTAGGAGTCACTTTTTCAAGTATACGTATAAACAAAAAAAAAATAGTTCAGAGCCAAATCTGGTGAATACTCTGGATGGGACAGCAGGTCGTAGTCCAATTTGATCAATTTGGCCATGGCGACGGCGAATGTGTAAGCCGGAGCGTTGTGATGGTAGAAAAGTAATTTTTCCCCGAACTGAGGCTGATTTTTCTAAAATTCGGCGTAAAATCGGTCCAATTATGCGGCATAGTAAAGCTCTGTGGCGGTTTTGTCATTTTATACAGTAAGTCGATATAGACCACAAAAAACATGGTGGCCGCCACCTTACCGGCCGATTGGTCAGTCCTTACCCTCGTCGGAGAACGTTTGCGAGGTAACGTACACTATATCGACTGTTGCTGGGTCTCTGGTGTATACCAGTAGAACCATAATTTCGTCGACGGTTATGAAACAACGTAGAAATTCATTTGCATTACGCCTAAACAGCCTCAGCACTACTCGGAAGTGATCTCATGGTTACTGTCATCAAGAGTGAGAAAACGCGGCAGCCATCGCGTCGACAGTATTCTTATGCCCAAAATTTAATAATAATATTCTCGCGTTTTATACCGCTAACGCGGCTTTGGGATTACAGTAGGGTAGTTTGCTACATCTAGGGCCTACGCTATACAAAGAAGGTAACAAGGCCAGGGCTACGCTTCAACCGCCTATTATTACCCCTGGTTTTACCCAAGGTACTCATTTTATTGAGGCTGAGTCGATGTGGGGCCTATACGAGTAGACATTAAATGTCTAGATGGCGCTGGGATGTTCTCACCGGAGCTGGGTTTTAAACCACGACCTACCTGCGTGGAAGTCAGACATACTACCGCCAGATCTATCAAGGCACATGCCCAAAATTTCATGTCGGATATGACCACTGAGATCTTTTCGAGATGCCTACTGTCTCAACTTATCCTCCATTGTAGCCGTTTTTGGGACACCTAAGAGTGACTTATCAAAAACCGACGTATGAATACATTGAAACTCGTTAAACCAATGCTTGACAGTCGCCATCGAAGGAAAAGAGTCACCGTAAACAGCATTCAAGCGCTTTTGGATTTCGCTTCCATTATCAACAGTCGAATCACCGACCAATATTGTTCTTTTTTCATTTTTCTAAAATCCCTGGGCTTGTTTACACACGCGGTCAAAAATAAATTACGAGTCCGATTTGGCTGAGATTTTGACATGGGCTGTTTACAAGAAGTTATTACACAATATTAGATTTCTCTTGCGATAGTGGCGTCATCAGGCGGAGAGGCTAAGTACATATCGGACCACCCATGTAGCTTACTCTGTAGCAGGAAAATAGAAGGTCAGCAAAACGCAGAAGAAGATTGTGACATCAACAGACTTATTCAGAGCGGCACTAGATAGAATAACGTTAAACAATGTGTTAGACAACATCCATAGAGGATAAGCACTTTAAGAAGAACATTTAACGGAGTAAGTTGCTAAAGTCCATACTTTATTTAGTAATATATAGTTTGCAACTAACAATTATTGTAAATGCTACATATCTCTTACCTTTCTAATAATCTGACCCACGCTGTCACACTTAAAAGTAAACATAATTTGCAGTTTACTACTTGCTGCCAAATAGCCTTCTGTAGGAATTATTTTAAAATTTGTCAATCCTTCATGATCCCATTTAAACCTTAAATTTAAAACACATTTTGTATAGCTTTAAAAGCGAAATTGCATCAGACGAGTTAAGGATATTTCTAAAATTGTTATACAGTGATGAGCGTGCTAATAACCGGCAAAATAACGCAAAAGATGGAAAACATAATACATTGCGAAACAAAAAGAGATGAAAGTAGTGGAGGTGGAAATGTTCGTTACAAACGTATAAATTACCATCAAATTGCATAGTTTCCCACCTTTAAACGTCTGTGACAGGAATATTTTATAAAATTCTCCTGTCACAGTGACAGTTGTCATACTGGTCTGATACGTCTAGGGGCGGAAAACTATGTAATGTAATGTTAATTTATACGTTTATAACGATCATTTCCATCTCCTCTAGTTTCATTCTTTTTGTTTCGCAATTTATTATGTTTTCCATCTTTTGCGCAATTTTGCCGGTTATTATCGCGCTCATCACTGTATTGGGACCGTTCAAGTTTGGAAAAGCGACACCTGGTTTCATAGCTCCCCAACATTTTTCGCACTTTTAATTATATTGGCCAATAGGGAACTTGCACATTTTTTTTTATTACATAATAATGTTCAGTTTTGTATAAAAAATGAGATTTCCAAAATTTCACGCTTCAAAACCTCATAATAACTTAGAAGTACAAATTTAAAGTCTTCGGTATTTTAAAGTAGTTCGAACGGCCCGTGACGTCACCTAGTTTTACATTAGTTATTATTATGGTTATATTTCGCTGTGTCTAGGTAAACGCTAACGTGTACGCAAATAAAAAAGTTAGGTACATACACGCGAATTAAACTTCATCAAGCCAGTGACGTCATTATTTAACGTACGCAGTGACTGTATATTTTGGTAAATACATACTATTTTGATATGTTTAGTGTTTGTTTGATAGAAAAATATTTGTTAAGGGAAGGGAAGCGGAACTATTCAGATGTTTCAAACTTAATTGTAATAAATCAATGTATATAATAAAAGTAAATATTTAGGTTAGCAAAATAAATATATGTATTTAGTTGACATGACACGTACAAAATATTGCTAAAATAATTTTTATACGTAAGTTAATTATTATAATCAACTATTCTAAATGGGAAATGACCCACGATTTAACCAAAAAAAGATTTTATTAACGTTTCGACGTCCAAATCGGATGCCATTGTCAAAATACAAAAATTAGTCAAATTAAATAAATTATTAGAAAAAAATTTTTACTAAGCAAGAACATTTTTGTTTAATTTAATAATATTTTGTATTTTGACAACGACGTCCGATTTAGACGTTGAAACGCTAATAACATCATTTTTTTTAGTTAAATTGTGGCTTAGTTCCCATTAAGAATAGTTGATTACAAAAATGCCACAAGGAAATAGCTTCATAACAAGTTAATTATTATTGTGAAAGCTTTAGGTCTTTCTTTTATTTTAATTTTGGACGGTAATACTAAATATTGTATATACTAATTTGTAACATAATGTACTATATTGTAATACTAAATACTGTATTTCACCTATAACTAAAAAAATATATATTAATTTATAGTCTCTTAACTTTTTCATACTGTTTTAAAATGTTGTTAAACTCATTAAAACAACTAAATAATTGTCCACACTGCATAGTTAATTTAAAAACAAACACTAAACAAATAAAAAATAAGAAATCTCTTTACTAATCAATATTTAAATTAAAGTATAAACACAACGCAATTAAACAAATTCCAACACTCTGACACTAACTTTTTTATTTGCGTACACGTTAGCGTGTACCTAGACACAGCGTTATATTTAGGTATATTCTTCTTTTTCTTCTTTAGTTTATTGACCTCCACCTACTTGGGTATTTGGCCAGCTCGTCGTAGGGTCATCATCATCATCAACCCGTACGCGTCCACTGCTGGATATAGGTCTCCCTCAGCTCTTTCCATCGTTCTCTGTTTTGTGCGGCTTGCATCCAGTTGCCGACAATACGTTTCAGATCGTCAGCCCATCTGGTTGGTGGTCGTCCTCTGCTCCGTAGTGCTTCTTCTCGTGGCCTCCACTCGACAATACGTTTTGTCCATCGGTTGTCTGACAATCTGGCGACGTGTCCTGCCCAATTCCACTTAAGCGACGCGATTCTTTCGACGGCGTCCGCTGTTTTTGTTCTACGACGTATTTCTTCCTTTGGGATTCGGTCCCTCAGGGAGACACCCAACATCTGGCGCTCCATAGCCCTTTGAGTTATGCGAATCTTGTTCACTACCTTTTTTGTGAGTGTTAGGAAGCTCTCAGACCAAATGCAACACATACAATAAAATTCATACGTAAAATGTTGCACAGTTCATAATAGCGTACATCTGTTTATACTCAACAGAGATAACGTCCCATAACACATTTTATCATTATGTAGAATACAGGAGCGTGCTAATTTTGGAACTTCCGAATATCAATCAGTATTTGAAAAATGTCTTCAAGCGAAAAAGATGTTATTGTAGCTTGGCAATTTTTAAGAAGATGTCAGAGAAAAGAAAGAAAAATGCGTCGATGACGCACCCACTGAATGCATTTAACATTATTCATAGTCCAGCAATTGTTTTACATGAACAGACATGAACATTTTTGCTAGGAGTGTTTTTTTTTTTTGATAAAATTACTTACTTTTTGAGTTATTTGCAAGAAACCGTATAAAAATGTGTTTTTTTTAATGAATATATTTACTCTCAAAAACTCGAAAAGTTTTAACTTAGTGAAAAAATGCTATAGAACAAAAATTGCTTAAAATTACGTAGTTTATCCATTTCCGTCCTTATTTTGAACGTATAATTTTCACCCTCGGGAAGGGATGAAACTCGCCCCACATGCTACCTACTTACATATGTCTATGCCAGATTTTCATGTTATTTTAAAGGGTTCTTTACAAATTTATAGGTTTTGCAATATTTTACCGTCAGCATTAACTTTAAAAATATCACAAATTTTTATTTATATAAAAATTGTTTTTTTTTTATATTATTAAAGAAAGAAATATGAACATAAACATGGAGAAAACAAAGATAATGGTCATGGGAAATGAGGATAAACAAGTAAATATAGAGATAAATAACCAGAAATTAGAACAAGTAACAACATATAAATACCTGTGTGTGAAAATATAAAATGGAGGAAGATCAGAAGAAGATGAAAGTCAACGAAAGGATAACCATGCCGTTCAGAATCTACTACAGCTTAAACAGAGCATTCATTGGAAAAAAGGAGTAAGCAGCAGGATGAGGCAAGGATGAGGCAAGATGAGGACAATGATAGAGGTATATAAAACGATCTTCAGGCCAATCCTTACCTATGGTAATGACAGCTGGGTGCTAACACAATCATCGAAAAGTAGAATAAACTCAATGGACATGAAGTACCCAAGAAAAGTAAAAGGAATTACAAGACGCGATAGAATAAGAAACAGCATTGTAAGAGAAGAACACAACTGGGACTGAAGCGAAGCGAAGGGCTAAGAATAAACAAGAGTGGAGACGATTTGTATATGATATAGATACATGAAATGTATTTTTTAAACACCTTGCACCGTTAAGTAGAAAGATTTAGATTATGTTATTATGAACATATAAAATTATTTACGACTTGGACTAAAGAAAAATGGGATCTGTGTAACAATTTAATAAATTTAAATTATACTAGAAAATAACATGTTTTTTTTCTCTGATTCTGGCCTTGATTTAGAACTAGAACCTTTAGCCACGTAATTGGATAACTTATCACTAACTCAGATGTAATGTGTAGTGTGTGTGTTGAGTAAGTGTCTTGTTACTTTGTAAAGTCGACGCCATTGTCTTTGCAAAGAGACGCTAATTGTATCCGAACGTCTGCGGTCGAACATAGTTAGAATCTCTAAAAAAATGATTTGTCAAAAAACTGTAAATAGGTATTAATCTGTAAACATTAGATAGATAAGTCAACAAGCACGTTTATCCTTTTAAGACTTTTTTACGTTTATTTTGTAAGTAAACAAATCATTGTAAAAAATTGAATTAAATAAACGTATTATTATCTCAAAACTTAAATAAATTTATCCTATTATCCCTAATTATATTCTACGCCCTAATTCCAAACACACACATTTGCACATCTGGGCACTCTTTACTGCCCTTTTCTTGAGAATCCGATCGCCGTTGCATCGGAATTCTAGGAATTTTAGTTTAAGTGCGTTCAAGGGATGCCTGTTAACCGTTGAAACATATTAGACCAGACTGTGTCATCGTCCCCGTGAGGTAAATTATTCCGATTCGTTTTTTTGTACAAACCTACTCAAAAACAGGTCCTTATAACAAATCCACAGGGTGGCGGGAAGTGGCGCGGTCGGAAAATTGTTTAAATAATTTTTTAAAACAAATTCAAAAAATCAATTTTTTCACTTCGTAGGTATAATTTTTTTAGACTCTTTGGGTCATTATAAGCAAAAAAGGTCGGTTGTATTTTTCTCTAAAATTGATTGTTGTCGAGTTATACGCGATTTAAAAGTTAAAAAACGAGAGAAAATGGCCATTTTTAAGGCTTAATAACTCGGTTAATAGTACATTGTGTACCTAGTAGGAAAAGCTTAACATGCCCGGACGATGTAAAGATTGCTGTCGAGGCACAAGCCGAGACAAGGGAATACAGAGTCCGGGAATGTTGCTTTTCCTGCAAGATATACATACTATTTTTTCGAAAATCTAACATTTAAATTATATTAAAATAAATATGTTAAAATTTTCAAATAGACATATTCTGACTCAAATATTCGTGATGCCACCAAGTACATGTTTTGTAACTATAGAAACAAAAATATTGAATTGTCAAATTTGACGTATTTGCTTATTTTTGACAGTACTTATAATAAATTGGTTCTGAATCTGATCTAAGGAAAAAATATTTTTCTATGGATGTTATACAATGTGCAACTTCTCTCACTACTTACATACATTCAAAATGAACAATTTCTCATGCAGTGAGAAAAGTCGGCCATTGCAGTGGGAAATATTTTTTCTCACGGGTTCTCGTACGGTTTTCCATATCGTCGTCTTAATACTATAACTTGATAACACGAAATTAGTAGTTTTGAGATAAACGAGTTTAAAGATTTTAAAGATATTTGTGCTGCTACCATGATGTTGGTAAATACGGAATTCCCTCTGCGGCTCTCAAATACTGTTCCTGAACTTTTTGGCAACTGATCTATTTAGGAATACGGTGCAAATTTGTTTTCCAATATGGAAAAAACCATGAAAAATTAAAGTTATCAACTTTTAGCACTACCATAATGTTAACATTTGGTAATGTCGCATGTTGTGTCAAGTTGCATATAAGTGAACTTTTTAACACAACTAATATTTTATACATTATTTTGTTGAAAATTAGCCCCCTGCCATGGGGGTTACCAGATCTGCTAACAATTCTTGCATTAAAATGAACCGAATAAACAGATAGCAATTATGTGGTAAGCTCAATGGTTTCAGAAAAAACATGTGCTACAACTAGATAACTCGAGTTATCTAGTTATAGCATTCAGTGTATGTCGTATTCACGATTATTTCGATTAAATAATAGCTTGATAACTTATCTTTGTCAACTTTTAGCACTGAATGTTAGGGGCATTTGAGTTTTATCAACTTTCGTCAATCATAAATAAATACTTAACCCGTTTGGAGCGAGCTATCAAGTTTTTACACAATATGGAGGCAAATAAAATACATCTTGTGAACTAGTTATCTCAAAAACATCAATTTTGGAGTTATTAAGTTATAGTACTAAGGCGACGATATATGATCGCCGTTTCCATGGTAACATGCACAATACAAGCACAATTTAATATTGTCAAATAAAATGTGTTGGAGCAAAACTTACCAGGAATTACCTTTCAAAACTGTTCGAAAATAACTGTTAATTAGAATTTTAAATAAATAAGGTAAGTATATAAATTTTAAGAATATTAAGTAACTACATGTATATGTATTTTATTTCAATTTATGTATATAATATACGTAAAAGCACCTAAATTATTCAATTTTGAAGTTTAAACTCATGACGTCATGACACAACCGCATCCATAGAAAAAGTACAGTATACAACACATGAGAAAATGACATATTTCTCCCTGTTGTACAATATACTATTCCTTATGTATAGTAAGGAATAGCTATTTGTATAACAAGGGAGGAAAGTGCTACTTTTCCTCCCGAGAATGAAGTTTACTGCCCGACGCGTAGCGGAGGGCAATAATCATTCAAGGGAGGAAAAGGCACTTTACTCCCATGTTATACATATGGTTTTTCCACCTTTCTCAAATTACAAGTCATTTTTTCATTTTTACTTAATTTATTTATGTAACTAACGAACAAAATTTATTAAAACTAAAACTAACAAGTAGGTACAATATAACTGTCAAATATACGTCAAATTATTAATGTAAACATTGTTAAATCAAAATAACAATTTACTGTTTTTTACCATTCTGCAAACTACTGGGTGTTTTATAAATAAACGTTAAAATGTATAGATACTTAGTAATAAAAAAAGATATTGCACAGGGCGTCAATAAGTTATATTTCATGAATGAAATACTATGACGTCACTTTTACTTTTCCTCCCTAGGGAGGAAAAGTACAACTTTGCTCCCTACAATCAGGTCCGGAAAAGGATACTTTCGGTAGAGGCTAAGTATAAGGAAATATCGAACGTTTCTTTCAAAAATATCTAAATTTCTGACCGATTTTCGGAAAAAATTATTACTATGAAAGTTAGAAAGTGAAAAAATAAAAGTTTAAAGTCCCCCTACATGATCCTGAAAAAATTTGTGTCATTAATTTATTACTAAGTTGTTATTTTTAATTATTAACAATGAGCGCTGAAAGCGTATTTAGGCGGCTGTCAATGTGAGTGCAAAAGAGATGCACCATTCCGGCAGTCCAATGGTGCATCTTACTCGCACCCACATTGATGGCCGCCTCAATACGCTGTTAGCGCTCCTTGTTAATAATTAAAAATAACAGCTTTTTAATACATTAATGTCACAAATTTCTTCAGGATCATGTAAGGGGGCTTTAAACTTTGATTTAGTCACTTTCTGACTTTCATAATAATAATTTTTAACAGAGTTAAAGCCTTGAAAATAACTATTTTCGCGTTTTTCAAATTTTAAATCGCGTATAATTCGACAACAATTAATTCTAGAGAAAAATCATAAGAGATTTTTTTGCTCATAATGTCCCAAAGAATCTAAAAAAATTCGTACTAAGTGAAAAAATTGATTTTTTAAATTTGTTTAAAACAATTATCCGACCGCGGCACCTCCCGGCACCGTGTATTTGTTATAAGGACCTTTATTTAAGTAAAAACGTTTGTGCAAAAAAAGACGGATCGAAATAATTTACCTAACGGGGGCGACGATACAGTCTGGACTATATGGGATGTTGCGTGTTACATATATCGATCGGATATCGCTTTTGGTATGCGAGCTTCCTTAATGTTTCCGCTCCATAAGTGAGTACAGGCAATACACACTGGTCAAAGATTTTCCTTTTCAGGCATATGGGTCGTAGGGTAATAAAGGAAAAATATTTATATTCTAATGACATTTATCGTATGTCGTTGTAATAATATATACCAGTTTGTTGAGATTGGAGTTTAATACAGATTTTGAAGGAAAGAAAAGAAGAAAAGAAGGAAACCATTTTGTAAAAGTAAAAATTTTCTATGAATAGTTCAAACGAACAAAAATACTTTTAACGTCACATAACTGTATTTTTTACTGACGTTTATAATGTATAATTACTTTTGTTTACTTTTTGGTGTAAAATTTAAATGCAAAACCATATGATGTCACGACGCGTTTTTTGCTGGATGGAATAATTTGAATTTTTAATCGTCTTTAGGGGAAAAACGAAAGACAAACAAAACGTTTTTATCATTGATACATGTTTTAAATTATGTTCTGTTGTGATTTATAACATTTTTTTCCAATTTTAAATTTTATGCAAGTTCCCTATTATGTTAGTCCTGGTTGCTGGATAATTGTCAAGACCATATCCCAAAAAATTATAAGAAGAAAAAATAAGATGAGGTTATGTTATTAAAAGGTAAACAATTGTATGTAGTAAATAAAATCAGACATTAAAATGTAGTACTGCAAGCAAAACACAATTAGTTAAATTTACTTTTATATAATAATTGCATATTATATCAATATTGTGGAGCAACATATAATTTTTCGTCTTCAGTGACAGTAGGTATGAAATATACGTCAATTTGACAATTTCAATTGACAATATGAATTATTTAAGAAAGTTGCAAGATTTCTCCGCTATTTGCGCACGATCGTTTCTCGTAACCCCTCGAAGTACTTGCACACCGCGAATATGTAAGTATCTTGAAAATGTAACTTTTGAGTTAAATTCACAGTATTGTATAAAGTATATGATTTAAAATTAATTATTTAGTTTGTACTTTTCTAATTTGTATAGAGTATAGTACAAATGAAAGGAATACATTTTTCCGAAATAATTCATTTTTTACATTTCAGAAAAAGCCTGAAATGGGTCTAGTAATTATTTAAGTATTTATTTGGCTATCTCAATATATGTAATTGACTTGTATATTATATAAAAGCTAGTTATTATATTCTAGCATATTCGTTAATATAGATTATTTTCTATAAAATTATAAATACCATCGAAAGGCTTGTGTGACTGGCCATATATGATAATGAGTTACTCAGGTGTTTTAAATCGCGTATGAAAAAAATGTATGAACAGCTTATTTCGGAAAGGAACCTGAGTCAGTTTTAATCAAATTTTAGTCAAACATCAATAATTGTTTTATAAATGAACAATATTATTAAATTGGAAATTATTAGTTCTAATCTATTTATGCAGATGTCGTTGACTTAAGAAAAAATTATCATGGCACAAAACTAAGGATTTTTATATCCAGACAGTTTTTTTTTGCATATTTCTCGAAAGTTAGTTAAAATGTCCCGAGTCCCTTTCTGAAATAAGATGTTCACATTAGATATACATAGATAGATATAATTTAATTTCAAGTAACTGGACTTCGTAAGTCCTAGGTTTTCACCCAAAAAAGCCGGAACTAGAATCAGAAGTCGATATTTGAACCCTTCGTGTAACTTTTTGTCGATTGATATACGATTTCACTAATTTTTAGTCATTTTTGCCAAACTTTTGGTCATAACTCTTTAACCGAAAATGACGTCAAAATCGGAACTGAAGATTCAAAATGCTATACAAATTTTCAATACGTGTCTATTGAGATATCACATGTACTATATCTGTGACTAAAATATAACACCTCCGGTTAGAACTTTTAACCGGAAATGATATAAAAACCAAAGCCGATCTTTCTAATTGAGGTGCGTCGATGTAAGTATTATTCGAGGCGCATCGATGTATGTAGGTATTATTCTAGGCGCGTCTAATAATACATCGCTTGTACTATTTCGGCGCAATTAAAATAGTGTTTCTGGTTGCAACTCTGGAACTGGAAGTCCTACTCCGACGGAAAGACGTACGTGAATAATTCAACGTTTTCACATTTCTTCAAAATGGGTGAAAAAAATGGTTTACCTTGATTTCTTATACAATACTGTGAAATTGTCCACAAATATTTTATAATAAGCTTTATAAAAAACAAAAACAAATAAAGACAAGTACTTACTTAATTCCAAAGTCTCCAGTATTGTTTAACAATAAAGTGTTAGTTCTTTCATGTCCAACCAAAACGTTGCAAAATGTTAATAGGTTTTGATCCAATGAAAACTCGGGTACTACACACTTTCCCTTTATTGAACTCAGTAGACCAATGTAATCAAATATTTTGTAGTATATCTAAAAAAAATAAAAGTAGTTAAAGATGTTAAATTATAGAGTGCTTGTTTAAGTTTTTCTCCTTTATTTGAAAATAAAATATATTCGATTAAAAAAAAAACAGAAAATAGAAAAAGCCTACGGTTCACGTTTAAACTTGCTTCTGACTAGTTCTGACCCTCAACATATTTTCTGAAGCATGGATCTAAACAAATTCTGTCTAACTGAATGCACCTATTCATAGATTTTATGAAATTTCAGTGACTTATTAATCGAATTTTGGGAGAAACCGTCATTTTGTACGACAATTTTAAATAGGATCATATTGTAACGAAAGAGCTCATTTCGACCGACCGCAAGTAACGGTTCCATCTCGACATAGCACAGAGCTTTAAGGTCGATGCACATTTGCGCCTTTTCAAGCCACGTGCATGCTGCGAGCAAGCTGCGTGCAATCCCTGTAGGGTCAGACTTAAGGCTGATTCTCACTAGCATGCAAGGCAAGTGCTCGGTATGGGCAAGGCATCGGCTCGGCAAGATACATTTTACATAAAATCTTATGCAGTTCACGGGATGTAATTCACACTATGCGTGCCAGGCACCGGCAAGCGACGTTCTTTTCGGAACAATTTTTGCCGCGCATGTGCCTTGCCGTTGCCGGTCCGGTTCCTTGCACGTCTAATGAGAATCGGGCTTAAAGGTTCCACAGAATGGACTGAGAAAGGCCGAACTGAACCGACTGCACAAGCAGATTGCAGATCCTAGTTGTTTTCTATGCATACGTGGTATATACGAATGGATTATTATATTTTTTTAGAAGTTTATGGATATGTATTTAAAACATCGTTCATTATCACCTAATATATTGTTCTGAAGCTATTTAATTGTGGCATTTTGATTAACTATTTTTATGAGGAATAAGCCACAATTAAATTGAAAAAATAATTTTATTAACGTTTCGACGTTATTAATTAAAATGTTATTAATTTTTTTATAACATTTTATTATAAAAATATTTTATAATATTTTATTTTAAAATATTATAAAATATTTTAGTAGTAAAAAATAATTTCATTATTAATTAAAAAATAATTTAATTTTAATATGTTATTCTAAAACTATTTAATTGCGGCATTTATGATTAACTATTTTTATGGGAAATAAGCCAGAATTAAATTTAAAAAATAATTTTATTATTTTATTAAAAAATACTATACAGTACAAGGTACTGTATTACCTTGGTTGAATAATTTTCGTTTCGGTCAAGTGGTTTAAACTCTACAATAAATTCGTACTTCTTATTAGAATCTATCTTTACTGGTTTTGAAGGATAAATATGAAAATTCTCGTACGCATTCCAAGGTGTAGGTTTAGGAGTTAAAGGTAAGCTGAAATAAAAAATGTCAAAAATTAATAATAAATTTTGTAATAAATATACAGGGTGTCCCGAAAAGATTGGTCATAAATTATACCACACATTCTGGAGTCAAAAATAGTTCAATTGAACTTAACTTAGTAAAAAAATGTGTTCATGAAAAAAGTTACATCCCTTTGAAACTACAAAATGAAAATCGATTTTTTTCAATATATCGAAAACTATTAGAGATTTTTTATTAAAAATGTATCATTTATATGTATCATTCTTATGGCAGGAACATCTTAAAACAAAATTTAGTGAAATTTGTCCACCCCATAAACATTTTATGGGGGTTTGGTTCTCTTAAACCCCCCAAACTTTTATGTACGTTCCAAGTAATTCATCATTGTAGTACCGTCAGTACACAACGTTTTTAAAACTTTTTTGCCTCTCAGTATTTTTTCGATAAGCCACTTTTTATCGAGACGCGGCTTCTTTTTTAATATATTTACATAAACATTCTATGGGGGTTTTGTTCCTTTAAACCCCCAAATATTTGTGTACGTTCAAATTAAACTATTATTGTGGTACCATTAGTTAAACGCAGTGTTTTTAAAACTTTTTGCCTCTTAGTCGTTTTTGATAAGTTACGTTTTATCGAGATGTGGCTTTTTTTAAATAAACCTGAAAATGTAAATTACAAATAGGTAAATTTTCAGATTATTAACAGGTCGGTATAATCGTACTTAACCATAGCAAAAATATGTGGTGGATTCGACAAATATTCAAAACATCTCGATAAACACTGGGTTATCAAAAAAGTACTAAGATGTTGTTCTGAAGCTATTTCCTTGTGGCATTTTTATAATCTATTTAAAATGGAAAATAAGCCACAATTTTACCAAAAAAAAATAGTACCAATTTTATATTTTAGTATTACTTTGGTACTTATTAGTTTTTTAAAAGTAAATTAAATGTAAGACCAAATACTTACGATGTCGGGTAATCGCGAGGTTTTTTCCTGGTTTTCCCTCGTGATTTACTAAGGAATCTCTAACGCAAGAATTTTACTGTCATCGTTGCATTTGGTTGTCTTTTTAAAGACAGATCACATGCTATGATATTTTTTTGTGACGGATATTCTTGAGTTGGGATTGATATCATGTAATCGAATGAACTATATGTTAGTAAAGTCGTCCCAGGGACGAAACTCATATATATTGACGATATCATTTTAAAGTCTTCTATTTTAAAATGTATAATATACGTCTCAATTGCCAATATAAATGAGTCAGATTAAATAAATTATTAGACGAATTTTTTTACTTAGCAACAACATTTTTGTTTATTTTAGTAGTATTTTGTATTTTGACAACGAAACCCGATTTGGGCTTCGAAACGTTAATAAATTTTTTTTTCGGTAAAATTGTGGCTTATTTCCCCTTATAAATAGTTGATTATAAAGTACTAAGAGGCAAAAAAGTTTTAAAAACATTGTATTTAACTAATGGTGCCACAATAATAATTTAATTGGAACGTACACAAAACTTTGGGGGGTTTTATTTTTATAATAAAATTTTTATGGAGTGCACAAATTTCACTTTATTTTTTTTAAGATGCTGTTGCCACGAGAGTGCCACATGTCCATTTTCAATAAAAAATCTAAAGTTTCTAAAAATCTCTAAAAGTTTTCCATATATGAAAAATCGATTTTCATTTTGTAAATTCAAAGGGCTGTAACTTTTTTTGTGTGCAATATTGTATATACATAGGTAAGTGAGGTTCAATCAACCAATTTTTGACCACAGAATCGGTGGTATAATTTATGACCAATATTTTCGGGACACCCTGTATAAATAAAAGCAAACACATGAATATAAAAATAACAAGCTGAAAATGCGAGCATTATCATAACGAATACTTTGTTAATTTACGTATTTTAATTTATTTTATGAAAATTGCTATTATAAAAAATTGTTTAGAATTAAAAATTATGTTTTAATGTCGTCGCCTTAAAGTGTTAACCTGCTAAGTCCACATTCTCGGCAAAATGAGTTTTTTAACATCTTCATAATAGTATTAATTTAGTCTATCGATTAGTTAAACAGTCAAGTTACATTTTTTATCTAAAACCTAAAATATTGTATGATTTCTATACCAGCTAACTCCGATTGCTTTGATTTTCCCGCGTACACGCAGCTAAGTCCTTGATAGTCATGCATTTATATAATAGAACTTGACCTGACAAGTACACGCTGCGAAATCGTTTTTTGCCTCTCCTGTAAAATTGGGCAAAACGGAGTTATCAGGTTAACACTTTAGGGCGACGATGTGCAATTATATCATTCTAATTTAAATGTTGTGAACTATAAAGGTACTTTACTCTTGATCGAAAATAATATTTTTTATATACCTCGTATAAAATTAATAAAATTTGATATGTGATGGTTGCATCATACATCTTAAACCGTGAAGAGCTTTTTATGAAGAATAACTTTTCTTCGTGAAATTAAAAATAAAAGAGTTACAAATGAAAATGTTGTTGGTATCCATAATTTGAGAAAAATTTTCAAATATTTTTTCCATTAGAAGGATGTAATTGCCTGTATTTATATCAGACCATAAATTTTATTCCAAACAATATTTCATATAGTCGGTTCGCTAACCTCAGAGACATCTGGCTAGTGATTTTAGTCAGTAATTTTGCCAATTTGGCAAAAAAAAATTACTAAATAGTTAATAATTACTAATAATTACTAATTTTGCCAATTTTGGCAAAATTGGCAAAAAAAATACCTTTTAAAATCACTAGCCATTTGTGTCTGAGCTTAGCGAACCGACTATAATAACAATTTTCATTTCATAACAAATGGAACAGTCCATCTATCATTAGGTACTCCCATATCGAATGTCATTGATATTTTATGAATACTTAATTTAAAATTTAGTTTGACATTCACGAAGTGTCAAACTCGAATGTATGTAAATAACCTATACTTTGCTTAACAAATTCAGAATAAAAAACTAGCCTACTTACTAGCAACGATTTCAGCTGACGTTTAGTGTGTCGGCAGAAAATAAAAGGATTGTGACGTCACATTTTAGATTTTGATGTCGATTATCTCGAAGACGGTTACAGATATCGAAATACCGTTTTCAGATTTGGATTCAGAAGACAAAACTACATGAGAATCCATCGATAAATCTGCTCTAAGTATTGCAGGAGCGGCAACGCACTAACGCACAGACTTTGCGAATTTGTAAACGAAAAGTTTTCGTTGAAAATTTAACCCATGAACTGAGGAGAAGAACCGACCTTAGGTGGGCAGCATATTACGGACAACTCAGAGAAACTTTTAAAAGTGAACTGCCCACATACCTGAAGAGAAAAGTATTTATCAGGGCGCCCTCTCAGTGTTCGAATACGAGGTAGAAACACTTACCTTAACAAAAGCCTCGGCTATCAAATTGAGAGTCGCACAGCGGAGAATGGAGCAATCCATGTTAGGAATAAATTGAGAACATCAGGAGAAGAACCAAGGTGACTGACGTCATCGAAAAACTTGCCAGACTAAAATGGAGGTGGGCAAGACACATAACTAGAATCACAGATGGGCGATGGGTAAATAGTCTGGGCAGATTATCGAAGAATAGGCCATTTTTGGGAAAAGTTATTTACCAGCAATTTTATTACTGGAATCGAATCTTATGTTTGTATATATTAATAATATAGGTATGCAGATATAGTCCGCAGATAGTGTGATATTTTTTCGTGTTTTTTTTTAAATTTTTGCTCCATAACTCCAAAGATTTTAACTTTACACCAAAAACACTCAAATGAAAATTCACCATAATTAAATTCTGCATAGAAACATATTTTTCTCGATTTACTTTGACGAAAATTTTCCACTGAAAATGCGGGTTTTTTCAACTAAATCTTTAATTGTAAAGTAAAATTTTAGATAAGTAATTGTTTATTAATAACTAAATAACTTGGAAATATAAAAGCTATTTTCGTATAGATTATAATGTCAAAAGACGATGGAAATTGAATGAACAGTTTAGCAAAAATTGAATTGTTAATTAAAAAAAAACAATACAAAAACGATGGAAATTGAAAATGGTACTCATTTTTTTAATTAAAAATTTAGGCTCGCTATAATAACAACCATAATTATGATACATAAGAATAGCTATTTTTGTAAATGATTTTTGTAAATAAAGACACTGTACCTATCTAATGTACTTTACAGAATTGAAATAAGACTATTTATGCGGCCTCGGGAATATTTTAAAATTATAATAGTATAGTAGTTGATCCAAAAGATGGCATAACCCAGACATCCAAAGTGAAAGTTATCCTTCAACACCAAATTGTTCTAGATGGTCCACACAATGTCCAGAAAAAAGTCACACCATTTTGAGCGTCGGGTTTGGGGGGGGGCGAGGGGGGAGAACTTGGTAAATTCGTAGTTTTTAAGATTTTCGCCAATATTTCTAAAACTATGCTGTTTAGCATGAACAACCCTCTATACAAAATTGTTCTACATTAAATTTGAAATAAAAAAGGCCCTATACATCATCTTTCTAAAATGAATGGTTCCAAAGTTACGGAGGTAGTATAGTATAACTGGTCCAAAAAAAGGCCTAACCCAAACATCCAAAGTAAAAGTTTTCCTCCAACACCAAAATATTCTATATGGTCCATATATTAGTCCTGTCGCCAGGGGGGGTACAACGGCCTCGTTAATTCAGATGGACTTACCCAAGTTTTTTTTATGTATTTTGACCCGTAGAACACGAATTTTTTGGGTAACAGTTGATCCGGATGTCGATAAGATTGTTATAGACCAAGAACTTGAGGAATCAAATAACAGCGATTTTTGGCAAAACAAAACAATATTTTGTATTTTTTGGGTCATTTTAAGCAAAAAATATTTCTACAAGTTTTTTAGTAGGATGCACAGTTTTCGAGATAAACGCGGTTGAACTTTGAAAAAATCGAAAAACTGCAATTTTTAAACCCGAATAACTTTTGATTAAAAAATAAAATAGCAATTCTGCTTAGCGCCTTTGAAAGTTCAAGTCAAATTATGTCGGTTTTGATTATTTGCATTGCTAAAAATTTATTGTGTTATTGTTAAACAAAGCTACAAACAACTAGTGCGTGAGTGATGTTTCTATGATTTCTCATTTAAAATCGAACGAGTAGGTAGAATAGGTACTAGTGCAATCAAGACTATTTCTACGTTACATGCGTTAAAACGCATGTAAAAGCACGGGAAACCCTACGTGTTTATAGCTTTGTTAAACAATAAAAAAATAAATTTTTACCAATGCAAATAATCAAAACCGATATAATTTGACTTAAACTTTCAAATGCGGTAAGCAGACTTGCTATTTTATTTTTTAATCAAAAGTTATTCGGGTTCAAAAATTGCAATTTTTCGATTTTTTTAAAGTTCAACCGCGTTTATCTCGAAAACTGTGCATCCTACGAAAAAACTTGTAGAAATATTTTTTACTTAAAATGGCCCAAAAAATACAAAATATTGTTTTGTTTTGCCAAAAATCGCTGTTATTTGATTCCTCAAGTTCTTGGTCTATAACAATCTTATCGACATTCGGATCAACTGTTACCCAAAAAATTCGTGTTCTACGGGTCAAAATACATAAAAAAAACTTGAGTAAGTCCATCTGAATTAACGAGGCCGTTGTACCCCCCCTGGCGACAGGACTATATTGTTCAGTAAAAAGTTACACCATTTTGAGCGTCCGATTTGGGAGGGAGATATGAGAGAAACCGGTAAATTAGTAGTTGTTTTAGGTTTTTCGTCAATATTTCTAAAACTATGCTTTAGCGTAAACAATGGTATATACAAAAATGTTCTACATGAAATTTAAAACAAAAAAAGATTTATACATAATTGTTATAAAATCAACGGTTCCAGAGCCACGGAGGGTGAAACTCGAGGTTTTCGATACTTTTTATATTTTTTGGGCAATATTTATAATATAACTATACCAAAAACCCAGACATCCAAAGTGAAAGTTATCCTCCAACACCAAATTGTTCTATATGGTCCACATAATGTTCAGAAAAAAGTCACGTCGGGTTTGGGGGGGGGGGAGAAATCGGTTAATATAAAAAGTATCGAAAACCTCTAGATTTCACCCTCCGTAACTCTGGAACCGTTGATTTTATAACAATTATGTATAGAACCTTTTTTGTTTTAAATTTTATGTAGAACATTTTACTATAGAACATTCTTTACGCTAAAGCATAGTTTTAGAAATATTGACGAAAAACCTATAAAAAACTACTAATTTACCGACTTCTCCCCCATCTCCCCCCCAAACCGGACACTCAAAATGGTGTAACTTTTTACTTAACAATATGTGGACCATATATAACAATTTGGTGTTGAAGGAAAACTTTTACTTTGGTTGTCTGGGTTAGACCTTTTTTGGACCAATTATACTATACTACCTCCATAACTTTGGAACCGTTCATTTTAGAAGGTTTATGTAAAGGGCCTTTTTTATTTCAAATTTAATTTAGAACAATTTTGTGTAGAAGGTTGTTCATGCTAAACCGCTTAGTTTTAAAAATATTGACGAAGAACCTAAAAAACTACGAATTTTCAGATTTCTCCCCCCTCTCCCCCCAAACCCGACGCTCAAAATGGTGTGACTTTTTTCTGAACATTATGTGGACCATATAGAACAATTTGGTGTTGGAGGATAACTTTCACTTTGGATGTCTGGGTTTGGGTCTAACTATACCATACTATAAACAATTTTTTGGCTTATAAACAAATAGAATATCTCAGGAAATATTAAATTAAATCACAAATACGGTATTGGAAAAAAGCGGCAGGACGATTCTTACAAAAGAAAAAACATTTAATTGTGGTGAGTCGCTCCTGAGATACAACCGGTTAAAGTTGACCAGCATTTACCGCAAAGATGTGAACAATAGGATCATATTTTTCGAACCATCACCTTTTTATTTCGGTCCTCTTTCACCACACCAATTTTGCTATCTATAAAATACTCATAACATATTACTATAATAAAAACTATCGATATTACGAGTAAAAATTGCCAAGAATAGCAAAATTACAATTAAAAAGTATGTTGGAGAAAATGTAATCTCAAAGTTCAAAATCGGTATACGTTAAAAAAATGCATTTTCTCGGCTTCCCATGGAGCAATTTTCTTCATTCCCTTTTTGTTCCCAAGTAACTCGAGTAGAGCCATCTAACTAACGCCCTACGCATTATTAAATGTCAAAGTTGCTTTTGTTTTGTTTTAATAAATTAATTTATTTAGTATAACAAAAATTTTTAATTTGTTTAAAGATTGTTTAAATAATTATACAGCTTTCAAATGAGAATATTTGTGTTTTTAACGTTAAATGGTACACTTGTTGTAAGTTTATCTAAAAAAAGTGTACAACTTAAAAAAAATATGTTGTTTTCTTTTCTTATAAATAAATTAATCTATTATAACAAAACAAAAGCAAGTTTGACATTTAATACTACATTAGTTAGATTGGTCTACTTGAGTTACTTGGGAACAAAAAAAGAATGAAGAACATTGCTCCATGGGAAGCCGAGAAAATGCATTTTTTTTAACATATACCGATTTTGAACTTTGAGATTACATTTTCTCCAACCTAATTTTTGATTGGAATTTTGACATTTTTGGCAATTTTCATTCGTAATATCGATAGTTTTTATTATAATAATATATGTTATGAGTATTTTAAAGATATGAAAATTAGTTTGAAGAGAAAGAGGACAAAAATAAAAAGGTGATGGTTCAAAAATTATGATTGTGTTGTTTATATCTTTGCCTTAAATGCCGGTCAACTTTGAGCGGTTGTATCTCAGGAAACGTTTAAACGTTTTTTCCTTTAAAAGAAGCGTTCTACCGTTTTTTTTTTCAATAACGTGTTCATGATTCAATTTAAGTTAATATTTCCCGAGATATTCTATTTGCTTTTAAGCCATAAAATTGTTTATAATTTTAAAATATTCCTGAGGCCGCTTGAATAGTCCAATTTCGATTCTCTAAAGTATATTAGATAGGTACAGTATCTTTTATACAAAAATCATAGTTATTCTTATGTATCACAATTATTGTGGTTATTATAGTGACCGCAAATTTTTAATTAACAATTCAATTGTTGCTAAACTGTTCATTCAGTTTTCATCGGCTTCTGGAATTATAATCTATAAAAAATAGCTTTTTCCATTAGCAAGTTATTAAATTATTAAGAAACAATTACTTATCTAAAATTTTAGTTAAAAATTAAAGATTTTGTTGGAAAATTCCGCATTTTCCGGGGAAAATTTTCGTCGAAGTAAATCGAGAAAAACACGTCTCTATGCAGAATTTAAATACGGCGAATTTGCATTTGAGTGTTTTTGGTGTAAAGTTAAAATCTTTGGAGTTATAGAGCAAAAATTGAAAAAAACACGATTTTCTGTCGCCATTTTCTTTAATAAAAAAACTAACACACTATCTGCGGACTTTGCATACCTATATTATTAATATATACAATCATAAGATTCGATTCCAGCAATAAAATTGCTGGTAAATAACTTTTCCATGTATTTTGCTAATTAGCCCAGAGTAAAAGAGGTTATTAGAAGGGAGGAAAAGGCAAAATAAGTGTCGGTCGATCAGGTACACGATGGACAGACGATTTCGGAAGGCTAAATAAAAACTGGATAAGAACGGCGCAGGATAGACGGGGTTGGAAACACGGGGAAACGGCCTACGTTCAGAAGTGGACTTTTAAGGCTGGATGATGATGATGATGTGAATAAAAGGAAATTAGATAATATAGTCCAAAGGCCATAGCTAGGTCATTATGGTCTTTTCAATTCTAAGAGGTCCACTCAAGTTTTTGATGTACCTATTTATGACTGCTGGTTACGAATTTTGAGGGTTTATTTCGATCAAATGTGGTCGTGGTCAAATAATTGTTATAAACAATTTAATTGTTTATTAGGCTATAGCCCGTAAACTACAAGAGATAAAAATTGCTTTTAAATAAAATTTGTTTCTTGATAAAAAAAAGAAAATGGAGTTTATTAAATTTAAATTCAAAATCAGTGCAAAATGGTTGCAAAATACGTACTTTTTAAAGTTTTTTCGATCATAACTATGCTTATACGCAAGCAGATGAGCTTCTCAAAGTCTCTTTGTAAAAATTGACTTTCAACCCAAAGTACCCCGCAGAAAACTTATGGAAATTAGGTCCCAATGGATTTCGTTCATACTTTGGGAAAATACTCTATGAAGCATCCTGATAAAAAGTTCTCATGGGCACAACTCAATAGTATGAAGGATTTTCAAGATATCGAGGCACAAACTCGGAAAATTATAAGATTTACTGGGTATTCCAATTCCCTGAGTTATTGGTTTTATCTGGCAACATGTAGAAATTTGGATCAAGGAAAAGTACTAGTAGTTCTGGATTTTTTCCTGGCTATCCAATGGCAACCTTTACTTTGACCTTGACCTTCAACGGACGTCATCCTCTAGAGTTTCGAGGGTTTTTGGCATTAAATTGATATAAACAGATTACTCATGGGTTTTTGGGATCGCTAAACACGAATGTGCCATCAGAATTGAAGGAGTACCTCGGAGGACGTGGTGGCTAGGGACACTGCAAGGAACGTCATCTTCTAGAGTATCGATGGTTTTCGGTATTTAATTGATGCAAATGAATTACTGGAGCACTTGATTTTCAAGGTCAATAAAAGGGGCTCCTGGAGTTTCAAGGGTCTTAGGTACTACATTAATGCAAACGGCATTAAATTGATATAAACAGATTACTCATGGGTTTTTGGGATCGCTAAACACGAATGTGCCATCAGAATTGAAGGAGTACCTCGGAGGACGTGGTGGCTAGGGACACTGCAAGGAACGTCATCTTCTAGAGTATCGATGGTTTTCGGTATTTAATTGATGCAAATGAATTACTGGAGCACTTGATTTTCAAGGTCAATAAAAGGGGCTCCTGGAGTTTCAAGGGTCTTAGGTACTACATTAATGCAAACGGATTAGTTATAGGTTTTTGGGGTTGCTGAACACGAATACGTGATCAGCACAGACACAGGAGCACCTGGTGCCTAAGACAGGTTATCTTCTGGAGTTAAAAACCTAAGAGCAATCCATTTGATTTTTCCGAAACTCCAGAAGATGACCTGTCTTAGGCACCAGGTGCTCCTGTGTCTGTGCTGATCACGTATTCGTGTTCAGAAACCCCAAAAACCTATAACTAATCCGTTTGCATTAATGTAGTACCAAAGACCCTCGAAACTCCATGAGCGCCTTTCATTGACCTTGGAAACTCCGGGTGCTCCGGGAGTCGGTTCTGGTGGCATATTCGTTTTTAGCGACCTCAAAAAACCCTCCAGTAATTCATTTGCATCAATTAAATGCCGAAAACCATCTAAACTCTAGAAGATGACGTCCCTTGGAGTAGCTCTGGCCACCTCGTCTCCGGAGGTCATTTCTGATGGCATATTCTTGTTTAGCGATCCCAAAAACCCATGAGTAATCTGTTTATATCAATTTAATGCCGAAAACCCTCTGAAACTCTAGAAGATGACGTCCGTTAAAGGTCAAAGTCAAAGTAAAGGTCGCCATTGGATAGCCAAGAAAAAATCCTAGGCTACTAGTACTTTTCCTTGATCCAAACTTCTACATGTCGCCAGATAACCAGTAACTCAGGGAATTGGAATACCCAGTAAATCTTAATTTTCCGAGTTTGTGCCTCTATATCTTGAAAATCCTTCATACGATTGAGTTGTGTCCATGAGAACCTTTTATCAGGATGCTTCAAAGAGTATTTTCCCAAAGTATGAACGAAATCCACTGGGACCTAATTTCCATAAGGATTTTTTGTAATAAAGTAATTTGTTTGTAAGGGTTTTAAGCAGATTTGAGCAACAAACATTTATACTTTACGTTCGAAGGTTTATATTTGGCCAAGTTATAGATATTTTAATAACGCGCTCTGAGGCGCAAGATCGGCTCAGATCGAAAAAGTTCCGCTTGCGAACTGCTCCATGCAAATTATACGCAATATTTTTGTTATTTTCACTTTTGAAGATGAAGAGTATTTATCAAAAACTCATACTAACTATTCACTAGGAGCCCTGTCATCTTTCTTAAGAGATTTGTTTGCTTTTTTGTTGATATCTTTTTTACTTCTGTTTTTTAAAGAAAGCGTAGAAGTCGTCCCTTTCTTCTTGTTCCTGAAAACCATCAATTATTAATCTATATACAGTTCTGTATACAACAAATATACAGTTAACAACATATAGGTACCATAAAAATATAGCAAAGAACACTAAATGAATATGTTTATTAACCCGGGAGCAGTCGCGCCGTGAGAAAAAAATCTCACATTTTATCCTTTTCCGTGATAACTTGATGAAACATTTTTCAACGTACCAGCGTAGATAAGGGGGGGTACTGGGGGACAGTACCCCCTAAGAAGCATTCTAATAGAAGCAATAAAATACTAAAAGATGTAGGAGAAATTAATGATACACTTCCCTCATCAAAAAAAAATTCAATCTTATTCGCTTAAAAACCAATTTTTATTACATTGTCTTTTAAGTTTTAAAATGTCAACTATAACGCGACCACAGCCCGCCACTGGTTTCAGTTTCAATTTCCATTTTCAGTTCATGTAAAAAAACAAAAAGAAAAAAAATGTTATTTATCTTTTAACCATTTTAAATCATTTAACTGGCTAGTCTATTCGAAGTCAAATGGGGGACTGTTCTGTAAATATTGTTTTATTTGCAAGAACAGGAGGGATGCATAAAAATATTCCTCTTAAAAGTTTGGTAACTATTCCTATAAAGAAATTTTCAAAGTTATTTGGAAAAGATGGCGATTTGTTATCACATGCCGCAAATAAGTATCACAAAGATGCTGTTTTAATTAGAGATAATTTTTTAATAACTTTTAATAACCCTGAAAGGGAAATATCAAACATTTTTAGTTCTGGACGATTGGCCCAGTAAAAGAGAACAGGGAAAAATTGAAACCTATCATCAACAGCATCGTTTTTTTGGGAAAACAGGGTATAGCATTTCGCGGTTACAGAACTGAGTCAGAATTGTCAAAATCCTCGGAGGTAAATGAGGGCAATTTAAGAGAAATCATCCGCCACCGTATTCAGACGTGTGGTGATGATTTAAAATTGAAATCTCATTTTGAAACCGCAACTTCCCGAACTAAGTACATAAGTCCTACCGTGCAAAATGAATTAATTTCGTGTTGTGGGGACGAAATCTTAAATTCGATTATTTCCAAAATTTCATACAATAAGTTTTATAGTGTGATTTTCGATGAAACAACTGATATTAGTAAGGTATCGCAAATGTCAATTTTAATAAGATATTTAGATCCGGAAAATATTATTCGCGAGGACTTTGTAGGATTCATCGATTGTCATAAAAATAATTATGATGATTTTACAAACGAGCCAGTTTTAACGGGTGAACTACTGGGAAAAACAGTTGTTTCATTTTTAAATAAGATTGGGTTGCCGTTTGAGAATTGCGTCGGGATTGGCACAGACACTTGCAGTGTTATATTGAACAAAAAGGAGCAGTTACCAAAATTCAAAAAATGTTAAAGAACGCTTGAAAATGTCCTTGTTACAGCCATTCACTTAATTTATCCCTATCAAAATCTAGCAATGTCCAAGATATTCGTAACGCGGTAGGCACCATTAAAGAAACCATTGCCTTTTTCAACGCATCGTCTAAAATACATAACGTTTTGAAATTCACGAACTCATCTGCTTTGGAAAGCTTATGCGAAACCAGATGGACAGAACGCCATACAGCTATTCTTAGGTTCAAAGTTTCTTTTGAAAATATCATAGAAACTTTGCAACTAATAACGCAGTGGAAAGATTCTCAATCATCTTCAAAAGCTCAAAAATTATTGGATACAATGCTAAAATAGTATATTGTGCAACAAGTGCAGAAAGGTACTAATTTCTCACGAGTTTGAAAAGTTGCGGTACGAGCGCAAGCGAGTGGCGCAATTCAAACGAGTGAGAAATTACCTTTCTGCACGTGTTTCACACTATACTTTTTTTACAAGCACAGTTTTTCCTAAAAATAAAAATCACAATTTCCAAACGACGATTAATTATAATAGGTACCTATGTGATAAATTTTAAACTGTATTTAATTAATACCTACTAATCAATTTAAATTCCTTATATCTAAATAAATTGCACAGAAATCAGTTAAAAAATTAATGCACTGCCTTAATTTGTTTAAATTTAAACAATTATTACACATTATTGACATGATATTTATGCAGTCACGGATTTACACAAAACCTACTTCATTCGACGTCTCTTGCACAGGTTGCTAAATCCTTATTGGTTATTTGATAATTATAAAATGTTTAATAAGAATAAACTTGTAAAATAAAACAGTTGTAACATCCATAATTTAGTTTCTATGCTATAGTTAAATATAATAATTGTCTTATAGGTTATATATTTGTCTAAAGTTTAACCACGGATGTAAACAGAATATAACGTTACTCAGAATGCGGTAGTCCACGGATGTAAACAGAATATAACGTTACGCAGAATGAGGTAGTCAACTGTGCAGAAAAGAACTTTGCGGCACAGAAACGTCACTTTGCGGCACAGAAACGTCACTTTTCTGTACACTAATGTCAAATATCTTATACTGTGAGAAAATATCAAGTTTGCTAACATAAAACCGTGCAGAAAAGTGCACTTTGAATAGTGGTTGTAGAAAAACAAATTTTGTAGTTGCTCTCCATTGCTTGTCCCATGTTTTAAATATAACTGTAAGTTTAAGTAAATCTTTGCAGGCTAAAAGTTTGGACAAAATTTCTGCTCGATCTTTAGTAAACGATATATTATTAGTATTTCATAAAAAAAGAGAGGGTGCTAAAAATGTGTTTAAAGGTATTTTTGAAGAAGTAACGAAAGTTCATCAAAAATTAGATTTTCCAATATTACTGCCAAGAATCAATGCCAGACAAATTTATCGCAGTAATATTGAAACAAAAAATCCTGAAGAATATTTTAGAGTGTCAGTTTTTATACCCCTTTTAGAAAACATATTCCAAGACCTCGAGTTTCGTTTCAATTCAGATCTTTTCGAAATTTTAGATATAAACAACTTAATACCGGTTAATGTTTTAAACCAGAGCGATAATGATTTAAAGTTTCTAGTAAAAAAGGTTTCCGAATATCTTAGTAAATTTAGAAATAATTCCGTAGAATTTTTATCAGATTTGTTGGAATCGGAAATAGCGCTCTGGATAAATAAATGGAAAGGAATAGAAAATAAAACAAATGATTTGCCAGCGACAGCGTTAGATACCTTGCTGCTTTGCAGTAACGAAATATTTCCCACCATATATACACTCATGCAGATAATTTCTGTTATGCCGGTAAGTGTGGCAAATGCTGAAAGATCATTTTCCACACTTAAGAGACTAAAATCATGGTTACGGTCTACGATGTGTCAGGAAAGACTAGTTGGATTAAGTTTATTAAATATACACAGAGATATTGAAATAAATATCGATGCTGTTATTGATAGGTTTTCAAAGCAACGGACAAGAAAAATTGACTTTGTTTCATAATCTAGTTACTGTGGTGTAATATTTTGTTAAATAGACCTAATGATGAGTTTTGCATTTTAAGTTATTTTACCTATATTACCTAATAGTGGAATTGATTTTTTTTTACTTTTACCTAGAATATATAACATATATAAAATGAGTTCGTGTTATGTTTGTTTAATTATATGTTGATTTGTATTTTTTTATTATTGACTGATATAGACAGGTTTTCAATGATTTTTGTTTGTTACTTCTGTATTTTCTTGTGTAAATAAACTTTAATAAAAGTTCAAATTTACCTAGCTGTTTGAGCGTGGTACCTGGCGCAAAAAATTGCTCTCGGCACTTAAAATAAGATACTAAGTACCCCCCCCCTAGAAAAAAACCTATCTACGCGCCTGTTTCAACGTTGCTTTCCACTCGTAAGTGCCTCGAGAAAGATCGTAGTAATGCGTAGAAATTTATTTTTTTTAATGTTTTTTATTTTTTTTTGTGGAATTTATGGCTTTGGTAAGAACCAATTAGCTTTAAAAGTGTCCTACATAGATATTTTTAACATACCAAGTAAATAAAAATTTTATAAAATAGAAATTTGATTTAAATTCGTATTTAAATCTATATTGTGAGATTTTTTCTCTACGCGCGACTACTTACGTTACAGAAGTGAGCGCGACTGCTCCCGGGTTAATAAATACAGTTAGGACGTTTGAGTTGGAATAAATTCATTTTCTCGAGAATGGGCGACTCTGGAGATAAATCCCGAAACAAGTCGATTTTTTTTTAAATTATAATTTTTGGACATATACAGTATGTCCCTGTAAGTTGTATCCATTTGGAAAACTTTTTTATTATTAATTTTACGAAAAAAAGTAATTCTTCATAAAAAGCTCTGCATGATCCAAAACCTAAAATTCAACCATTAGTCTAGGCGCCAGAGGGGTCACCGTGTCATATTCAATTCTGATGGACAAACTCAACGGTTTCTTATGGATTTTTGGCTGCCGATTACGAATTTCGAGGGGGATTTCGATCCGAGTGCTCAAAAAATTGTTATAAACAATTTAATTGTTTATATATTGTTTATAAGGCTCTGGCTCATAAACTAAACGAGATAAAAAAAATGTTTCAAATAAAATTTGTTCCTTAATAAAAAACGAAGAAAAAACCGTTTACTAAACTTAAATCTAACAATTAAAACTAAAGGTATTGTAAAATTAGTGCACAATGCAAATTGCAAATTGCAAAATAAGTATTTTTCGAAGCTTTATCGATGGTAACTCGGCTTCTACGCATGAAAATAAGTCTTATAAGGTGTCGCTTTAAAGCTTAATTAACAGGCTTCCAAATAAAATTTATTAAATTACTTGATCTTAATTTGTTTTAAAGTTATACCCGTTTGAAGTTACAATTTTCTTAAAAATATTGTACATTCATGTGTTTATGAGGGTTTCAAGCAAATTTAAGCTATAAACATTTAAAGTTTAATAAACAATAATGATAGAACAACTCAAAAGGAACAATTTGAGGTTACGAAAATGTTGTAAGTTTATTTTTGGCCAAATGTCGATATTTTAATGGCGCGCGCTATTTCATTGTAACTTTCACGGTTTTTGCTCTAAATTTTAAAGAACCGCTTGGATTGACATAAAATTTGGCATAAGTATAGCTTACATGTCAAAGAAAAAAAGTGATATTGTGCCGATGTGTGCTTTTGCCCTGGGGGTGACTTTCACCCCCTGTTGGGGGTGAAAAAATATATGTCCAAAATAAGTCCGGAAATAGGTAAACTGACTAATTTTAAGTAACTTTTGTTCTATAGAGCATTTTCGCCAAGTCAACACTTTTCGAGTTATTTGCGAGTGAATATGTTCATTTTTCAACAAAATAACCACATTTTTAGACGCTTTTTCGCAAATAACTCAAAAAGTAAGTATTTTGTCGAAAAAATCGTTCTTAGCAAAAATATAGCTTATAAAAAAGTAAAAAAAAAACTGTTGCACGCGTTAGGTCTCTGGATCTCGTAGAACCTGAGTTATAGCCAATGAAAAATAGATTCATATTCACCAAATTTCAAATAGCACATTTCGACTTGCAATATCCAAAAAATTAAGCACTTTTTGGGGAAAACTCATTGTAACTTTTTTATAGTGTTTAAAGAAAGCTTTATTTTTGTTTTTACAAAAAGTTTCTAGCATTAAAGTTAAGCAAGTTACGCTCAAAATAAAGTTGGTCCCTTTTGTTTTTTCAAAAAAAAAAAAAATCAGGAAGACCACCCTCTAATTAGCAACTTAAATGAAATTAATCGTTACCGCTCCACAAATTATTTTACTTATGTTGTGTTTATATGATCTGTAAGTTTCATCGATTCAAAGCGCTTATTTTTGAAAAAATTTGGTTTCAAAGTAAAATTTTTAAAAATTTAAATTTTAACTTAAAAATTGTTAAAGATACCAAAAATCTCGAAAAACAAAAAAAGTCAGATTTGCTTTTCTGAATATCATGTATTTTTTTGTTTTTCTGTTAGACAAAAATTGATTAAGATTTGGTGTTTCTAAATTTGCATACATTCGCGATCAGTGACTCGTTCAACCCCTTTTAACTACAGCCCTTTCAATAATAAGGACTTTGAACCGATGAAACTTACAGATCATATAAACAATATAAACACGAGTCAAGAGACTTGTGAAGTTGTAACGATTAAGTTCATTTAAGATATTAATTAGGGGGTGATTTTCTCGATTTTTTTACCAAATCCAAAAGGGACTAACTTTATTTTGAGCGTAACTTGTTTAATTTTGATGCTAAAAATTTTTTTTATAAAACAAAAATAAAGCTTTTTTTAAACACTTTAAATAAGTTGTAATGAGTTTTCCCCGAAATGTGCTTCATTTTTGGTTATTTCACGTTAAAGTATTCCATTTGGAATTTGACGAATATGAACCTATTTTTTATTAGCTATAACTCTGCTTCTACAAGGTGTAGAGACGTGATATATACACCATTTTTTAAAAAATTTTACAGGCTATATTTTTGCTAAGAACATTTTTTCGACAAAATACTTACTATTTCAGTTATTTGCGAAAAACCGGCTAAAAGCGTGGTTATTTTGTTGAAAAAATGAACATATTCACTGCCAAATAACTCGAAAAGTATTGACTTCGTGAAAAAACTCTATAGAACAAAAGTTACTTAAAATTACCCAGTTTATCCATTTCCTGACTTTCTTTGGACGAATATTTTTTCACCCCCAAGAGGGGGTGAAAACCACCCCCAGGGCAAAAGCACATATCGGCACAATATCACTTTTTTTCTTTGACCTGTTAGCTATGTGTATGCCAAATTTCATATCAATCCAAGCGGTTCTTTAAAATTTAGAGATTTTGCAATATTTTACCGTTAAAGAACGGACTACTATGAGGCGCAAGATCGGCTCACTGCTTAAAGGTTCACGCGCTAACTTCTCGATGCAAATTATAATTTCTATGTATACACACGTTATCTTTATTGTTCATTTTTGAAGATCCTAATAAAATTTTATCATATAATTCTTATAATTAAATCATCATACTGTACCTCGTATCACCTTTCATTCTATTTACATTGTCTTCTATTTTTTACACTAAATGAGAAAAAAACATTAAAAACTAATATTTCAGAAGCATAACTAAAAAGTAAGTTGATATTATTTATTAATACTATTTTTACAAACTTTTTTTTCATGCATCTGCAAATCTGCATAGAGGTATACAGGGAATATCAGCTTTTTTACATCTGCATAAGTCCTTAGCGAAATTTTAACAGTTACATGGTGGTACAAGTCTGTTCTTGTAGGCAGTAAAACTAAAACTTTTTGAGGCTTCAGAGTCTAATTATCTAATATGATATCCATATAAAGTGGATCTAGTTCTTTTGCAGCATCATCAAGGCCCGTAAATTGTGTGTATGCCACCACATCATAAATGCTCGTTTTATATGCAACGATGATGCTGCAAAAGAACTCGATCCATTTTTATATAGATATCACATATTGGCTCATTTTCATGCGTAGAAGCCGAGTTACGATCGATAAAGCGTCGAAGAATACATACTTACTTGACTGTGAGCCAATCTTGCGCCTCATAGCGCGCCATTAAAATATCGACATCTTAGCCAAAAATAAACTTACGAACATTTTCGTAAGCTCAAGTTGTTCCTTTTGAGTTGTTTTATCATTATTGTTAATTAAAGTATAAATGTTTATTGCTCAAGTTTGCTTGAAACCTTTATAAACAAATTAATGTACAATTTTTTTAAGAAAATTATAACTTCAAACGGGTATAACTTTAAAACAAATGAAGATCAAATAATTTAATAAACTTTGTTTGGAAGCCTCTTAATAAAGCTTTAAAAGGACACCTTATAAGGCTCATTTGCATGCGTAGAAGCCGAGTTACGATCGGTAAAGCTTCGAAAAATACTTATTTTGCAATTTGCAATTTGCATTGTGCACTAATTTTACAATATCTTGAGTTCTAATTGTCGGATTTAAGTTTAGTAAACGGTTGTTTCCTCGTTTTTTATTAGGGAACAAATTTTATTTGAAACATTTTTTTATCTCTTTTACTTTATGAGCCAGAGCCTTATAAACAATTTATAAACAATTAAATTGTTTATAACAATTTTTTGACCACTCGGATCGAAATTCCCCCTCGAAATTCGTAATCAGCAGCCCAAAATCCATAAGAAACCGTTGAGTTTGTCCATCAGAAATGAAAATGACACGGTGACCTCTATTTGGCGCCTAGACTACATCAGATATAAAATTTTATGAATATTATACGAGGTATGTCAAAAAGCTTGAATTTCACTCAAGAGTAAATTTTCACAATATTGAAAATTGCTATTATGAAAAGTTATTTGGAATTAAAAACTATATTCAAATATGCAATTACATCCTTCTAATTAAAATTTTTTTTTGAAAAATTATGGATAACTAACATTATTTTCAGTAATTTTAATTCTAATACCTCTTTTATTATTAATTTTACGAAAAAAAATTCTTAATAAAAAGTTCTGCATGGTCTGAAACCTAAAATGCAACCATCTTATGTCAAATTTTATCTATTTTATACAAGGTATGTCAAGAAATATGAATTTGGCTCAAGAGTAAAATTTTTTCACAATATCGAAAATTGTTATTTTGAAAAGTTATTAAGAATTAAATCATGTTTCAGTATGTAATTACATCCTGCTTATTGAAATATTTTAAACTATAGAGGTACTTTACTTTTGATCTAAATTTATCTTTTTTGACACACCTCGTATTGACATAAGATGGTTGTATTTTAGGTTTTAGAGTATAGTCCTGTCGCCAGGGGGGTACAACAGCCTCCTTAATTCAGATGGACTTACCCAAGTTTTTTTTATATATTTTGACCCGCAGAATACGAATTTTTTGGGTAACAGTTTATCCGGATGTCGATAAGATTGTTATAGACAAAGAACTTGAGGAATTACATAACAGCGATTTCTCGCAAAACAAAACATCTTTTTGTATTTTTTGGGTAATTTTAAGCAAAAAATATTCCTACAAGTTTTTTCGTAGAATGCATAGTTTTCGAGATAACCGCGGTTGAACTTTCAAAAAATCGAAAAATTGTAATTTTTGAACCCGAATAACTTTTGATTAAAAAATAAAGTAGCAATTCTGCTTACCGCATTTGAAAGTTTAAGTCAAATTATATCGGTTTTGATTATTTGCATTGCTAGAAATTTATTATTTTATTATTAAACAAAGCTATAAACACCTAGTATGTGAGTGATGTTTTCAATGATTTCTCATTTAAAATCGAACGAGTAGGTAGAGTAGCTACGAGTGCAAGCGAGGCAATTTCTACGTAGCATGCGTTAAAACGCATGTATTAGGCACGGGAAACACTATGTGCTTGTAGATTAGTTTAACAATAAAAAAATTAATTTTTAGCAATGAAAATAATCAAGTCCGATATAATTTGACTTAAACTTTCAAATGCGGTAAGCAGAATTTACTTTATTTTTTAATCAAAAGTTATTCGGGTTCAAAAATTGCAATTTTTCGATTTTTTTAAAGTTCAACCGCGGTTATCTCGAAAACTATGCATTCTACGAAAAAACTTGTAGGAATATTTTTTGCTTAAAATGACCCAAAAAATACAAAAAGATGTTTTGTTTTGCGAGAAATTGCTGTTATGTAATTCCTCAAGTTCTTTGTCTATAACAATCTTATCGACATCCGGATCAACTGTTACCCAAAAAATTCGTATTCTACGGGTCAAAATATATAAAAAAACTTGGGTAAGTCCATCTGAATTAAGGAGGCCGTTGTACCCCCCCTGGCGAGAGGACTAGTATTTTAAACCATGTAAAACTTTTTATTACGAATCACTTTTTTCGTAAAATTAATAATAAAAGAGATATTAGAATTAAAATTACTGAAAATAATGTTAGTTATCCATAATTTTTCAATAAAAATTTTTTTTCTCAATTAGAAGGATGTAATTGCACATTAGAATATAGTTTTTAATTCCAAACAACTTTTCATAATAGCAATTTTCAATATTGTGAAAAATAAAGCTACGTTACTCTTGACTGAAATTCAAACTTTTTGACATACCTCGTATAATATTCATAAAATTATATATCTGATGGTTGAATCTTAGGTTTTGGACCATGAAGAGCTTTTTATAAAGAATAACTTTTTTTCGTAAAATTAATAATAAAAAAGTTTTCCATATGGATACAACTTACAGGGACATACTGTATATCATACTAGTGATGTCATTCATCTGGGCGTGATACCGTGGTTGATGATTTTTTTAAATGAGAATAGGGGTCGTGTGATAACTCATTTAAAAGGCTGTTCAATTCTCTATTCATTAATATAAACATTAACATAATTATTTGTACAGAGTGCCCAAATTTTTTTTTTTAATTAAATTAATTGAGACAAAAAAAGAATGTATAGTATTTTTACCACAAAAGCGATGTTTATTATAAACATGGCAATAATGAAAAGTCACATTCTAATGTGTTGACAGTTCTCTTACGTAAAAAATTTTGACTTACGTAATATCGCTTTTGTAGTAAAAATACTATATGTAGTTTATTTAATGCAAAATACATTTTGCTGCTGTTATAAAACAGAAAAAATATTAATTTGAAAAATGAACATTACTTTTCGCTTAAATTAAATCTTCAAACTGCTATGAGGCAGGTGGGTGGCAGTTTTAATATTAGCTGTAATATTGAATTTAAACGAAAAACAATATTTATTTATCAAATAAACATTTTTTGCCGTTTTCAGACAGTGACATGTATTTCGAATTAAATAAATTATATATAATCTTCTTTTTGTCTCAATTAATTTAATACAAAAAAATTTGTTTTGGACACCCTCTATAAATAATTATATTTATGTTTATATTTTTGTATAGATCATTGAATAAACTTTGGAATGAGCTATCACATGACCCCTATTCTCATTTTAAAAAATCATCGATTACGTCATCACGCCCAGATGGATGACGTCACTAGTATGATATATATGCCAAACAATTTTAATTTAAAAATAAAAATCGACCTGGTGCGGGAGAAAATGAATTTATTCCAACTCAAACGTCCGCACTGTATAATATGGAGCAGATAAAAGTGATAAATTAATTAAAACCCAGCAAAATACTTCAAACAAACGAAGCAACCCCAAACAAAACAAAAGTAAGGGAGGCCGTGAAACAAGCAGTTACATTAAAATGGAAATGGGCTGGACACGCTGGAACGTCTCGAAAATAGTAGATGAAGCAAAGAAGTTGGAAACTGGCGACCGTACGAAATGAAGAGACCAAAAGAAAAACATCAAATGCGCTGGAGCGACGACATCAACAGGACAGAGTCGCAGGACCAATGTGGAAGCGCCTCACACACCACAGAGATGAATGGCGAGAAATAGGAGAGGCCTTTATTCGACAATTCGAATACAAAAAAAAAGGATATAAAAAATACTTGAACGTTAAAAAACAGCTCATCCCTGAAAATATCTTATAAAACAGTCATCAGACCAATAATGATATATGTTTATGGCAGAAACAAGACCTGCACAGAGAGGAAAAAATATTGTTCGAAACAGCGGAGATGAAAACCCTTCAAAAAATCGATGGTAAGACACTATGGGACAGAGCTAGAAGTACAGATATACGATGGAGATATAAGATGGAGAATATTAATAACTGGGTAAGAAACAGAAGAGTAGAACTGAATGATCACGTAAGGCGAATGACAACAAATATCGTAGTAAGGACGGCGAGAGACGGTTCCGCAATAGAAGGTACGTACCAAATAAGGCCCACCTAACAGTTATTAATTTTTTATGTAATATACATAGGAGACAGGATGTCGGGAAAAAGTGTGTAACATGCTTCAGTTCTAGTAATATAAAAATAAAATAAATATTTCGTAATTAGTATTATCATAATCAAATAAATTATTAACCTTTGTAGTAGGACCTTGTTAGGAACCCATCTTCCAAATAAGACCCACAACTGGTCCCTAGTATGGCCCACCCCAAAAATTTAATGCATAAAGCATGTTAATGACAATGAAACAAGTTTTACCAAATATTTAATGAACATTAATATAATTAATAAATGATACAATATCACTTCTCACAACATGGACATACAAAATTCGGCACTTTGTCTTTGGATATCAACCTTACACATTCCTCATGAACATACTTTTTGCATTTTTTGCAGAGTCTCATGTCAGCTGTTCTGTCTTCACAGCATAAATGACAAAACCAGTTAACAGTTTTTGATGCTTTACTGCAGCTTGGACCAGAAGCGTCGATTTCATTACTAGATTTCTCCAATTGTTTCTGTTTCGCCAGAATTAGTTTCCCTTTCCCAACTGAAACCTCCTTAGAGGCATTATTTACTTTGGTATTCTGCTGGTCTGGTTTTGTCTTTCAGCGAATAGTTCCTTAGATACTACTTGCGCCTGACAGTTTAGTGCCTTTCGTCTAGGGGTTTGTAGTTTCTTGCTCAGCTCTGGAGTTGTCAAAATTTCTTGGAAGGAACAGTTGAGTTCGTCAGGGTTGTCGCTATCATCATCATCATCGCCATTAAGACTGACGTCAGTTGAACTATCCCTCACAGAAAATGACTCACTTTCCGAACTCCTTTGTTCGGAATCTGTTGGAATATCTGACGCTTCAGCAGTTTTGGGACCTGTTGGTATGTTCTCTTCTGGATCAGGACGCTATGAAGGATGGGAAGGAGCGAATGCACAGTCAGGAATAGATTCTGGATCAAAAGAATAAATCCCAGTAGCTCGGAATCCAGACATGACATTAACTGGGAATGCTGCTTTTGGCCATACCTTGCTAAAGATTTTTCCAAATACTCGTCTACTAATTGTTCTGTTTTATTCCCCTTTATTTGTTGACCAATGCAATTGGACTTCTTCATCCCAATACGACTCGAATGGTTTAAAAACTGACTTGTTCATAGGTTGTAGCTCGTGAGTCGTATTGCTAGGTAAGCAGTACAGTCTAATACTGTGACCTTCAGCAACGTCACAAATATCTGGATCTAGATGTAACGATGCTCCATCAAAAACCAGAACAACTTCTCCTGCAAGCTTGTATTTGGCAAAATGATTCAGCCACTTGATAAAGGTCATTGCAGTCATTTAGCCCTTATCTGTCATTTCCACCGCTGTTCCAGGTGGCAAATAATCTTCCCATTCTGGCTTGCGTCGCTTTCCTTTGAAAATGATCATTGGAGGAATGACCTGCCCAATTGCATTTCCACTTGACACGATGGATACATTTTTCCCGTGTTCAGGAGCAAAAAAATGTAGCCGTTTTTCGCCTTTCTTTGCCAAAACTTGAAGAGACTTATGGAGAGACAGGCGATAGCCCTTTTCATCCATATTATAGATGAGCTGTGGTTTGTCAAATGCCTCTAATTCGGTCATGATATTTTTTAATTTCTGGAAATGATCGTCGACAATAAACTTACTTAGTTTTGCAGCTCTTCCTGGATTCATATGTTGCTCCTTCCTTCTGGCAAACTCTAGGTTCCTCAGTAGAAATAACTTGAGCCATTTGCGCCCAGCCAAACCTTTTGTTTCATTGAAGGGATTCTGTAAATTATTTTTTTTTCGCAGAACTCAAATACACAGCGTCGGAGTACTTACTGTAACTGGATACCCAACTTCAGCAAGCCGAAAAATTCTTTGAGAAAGTTCTCCTTCTTGAGTTTTCTCCAAGCAAGGTTTCGGTCCTATCCTCTTGGTTGCTACACCGCTACTTACGTGGTTGCGTAACGTACACCTAGGGATACCGTAAGTTTTGGATGCAGTTCTTACTGACATCCCTTTATTAACAGCTCCCATCGCTTTTTTTTAATCATCCGCACTCCAGGTAGCACGTTTTTTCTTTGAATTCATCTAAAAATAAACAAATTAAATTAAACAATACGCTCACACTCCTGAATTGTATGCTTACATTTATATTTATAGTCTTTGAAAAATTATTTCGACATACAAATAAATTGTCGGATCAACAAAACAAAAAACTTAACTTCCATATTAGATTATATAAAAATGTGTTTTAATATTGCTTATTCAATTTATTTTTTATATTAGTCTACTTGTATTATTGTATGATTTTTCTTATCTGTTTTTTTCTTATATAATTATTATTCTCTATATTTAAAACTTTAAGTGATCCCTTGTAGCACAATAAATATTATTTTTTCATACCACTTGGCTTTTGCCGAAATGTGTTATCAATTAACTCTTCGTAATTTCCAAACTGTACTCAATGGTACACAAAAACAGGAGCGTGCCGAATAAGGCCCACCCGGGCCTTGTTTAGAGAGCCATGGATGGGCCTTACTAGGAGCTACCGGCTTAATAGTAGTTGAAACTCTGAAGTTGTTAATAACTTTGTAAATATACGCTGTTTTAGAAAAATAAAACTACCATATTAAAAAACACAGTTTTCTGTTTACGAATACAAATTTACAATTACAGTCGAACCCGCTTATTAGAATACCGGTTATAGGAATATCCTGTTATAAGGAATAGAACGTTGAGGTCCCGAAACGGTTTTACTAACCACTAATAATCGTTTACTAGATTATCCCGGTTAAAGGAATACTCTTGCTTGGCACGAAGGCTATTCCAATAAACGGGTTCGACTGTACAAAATTAATTATAACAAGATGGATGTAAGCAGATATAACATACCTTACAAATAAGAAGACAGCTCTGCTTCCTCGGTTGCGGCAACAAAAATAAACATAAAATGACTAACACACAAATGGCTGCCAAAGTAGTTGTTGTCTCGTCCACTAGATGCCAGTACCTAACTGGTTTCAAGATAATTTAGTACTTTTTCAAATTATTTAGGCGAAAACATGAGGGTGGGCCTTATTAGGAACCGGAACTTATTTGATACATGTACCGGGTGTCCCAATAAGAATGGCTCTCGGCCATATCTCAGGAACCGTTTATAGTAGAGCTTTGAAATAAAACATTTTATAACAAAGTTGCCTCAGGAAAAGCCTGGAAATTATTTTCATAATTGTGGGACCACCGCTAGAGGGCGTAATTGAATATCAAAAATTAAAAAATCTAAATTTTACAAAATTTTCCTAATGAAGGGGCACTGGAAATCCAATCGTCGTATTCTTCATAAAATTCTACGCATATTTGATTTGACAAGTTTAGGTCTACCTTTGGAAATAAGAGGTGGGGGTGAGTGGGAACCTTGTTATGAAAAACTGGCTGTGAGTCCGGTTCTGCTTAATCAAATTTTGCAAACTTGGTCTTGTTGAAGACAGATTTTTTCGTCAATGTAAAAGTTATGATTTCGAACCAACTTACTGAGTAATATGCCAGCTAGAAAGCGTTATTTAACTTTTTTCAGAAATCTAGTGTTCCTTGGAAAATATTAAATACAAACATGCATTTTTAATACCATATTACAAAATTAGACAAAATTAGCAACAGAATAGCGAAAACCGCATGTTAATACCTTTTTTCTATCTCGAGATATCTTACAAAACGTGTAAATTTAAAAACATAACTGTTACTGTCACCGGTAAACGAAATTCATTAAAAGTAGTGTGCTATGGAAACAACAAAGAAACATTTTCCAGCTGTCAACGTATATTAGGTCTTTTCAACGCTTCTCATTTGTTTCGAGCCTCGTTCATATCTCGTATATTAATATTATACACGGATTATACGGCATATGACAGAGGCTCGAAACAAATGAGAAGCGTTGAAAAGCCCTATTACAAAGAAATAAAAACAACTATTTAGTGATGACATAAACATTCAAATTTTTGCCCATCATTTTCGTTGCAAACATTTACTCTTTCAAGAGTAGATTGAACAGCAGTCTCAATTTCTGCTCTCGATATGCTTTGAATGGCGTTTAGTATTCTCTGGATAATGTATTCTAGAGTAGTGTATGATGGGCAACAATTTGAATATTTAGGTCGTCACTAAGTAGTTCTTTTTGTTCTGTGTTATATTTAATTTTAATAGTATTGTTTCTCTTTATACCGTTGTTTTAATTAATTATATTTTTATACGTTGACATCTGGAAAATGTTATTTTGTTTTTTTCCACAGCACACTACTTTTCATTAACTTAGTTTACCGGTGATAGTAACAGTTATGTATAAAATTTACACGTTTCTCGAGATATCTTGAGATAGAAAAAAGATATCGACATGCGGTTTTCGCTATTATATTGCTAATTTAATCTAATTTTATAAAGTATGATTAGAAATGCATACTTGTATTTAATATTTTCCAAAGAAAACTAGATTTCTGAAAAAAATTAAATAACGCCTCCCAGCTGGCTTATTACTTATTAGGATGGTTCAAAATTATCACGCTTACATTGAAGAAAAAGATCTGTCTTCAACAAGACCCAGTTTTCAAAATTTGATTTAGCAGAACTGGACTTACAGCCATTTTTTCATAACAAGGTTCCCACTCACCCCCACCTCTTATTTTCAAAGGTAGAGTTAAAATTGTTAAATCAAATATGCGCAGAATTTGATGAAGAATACAATAATCGGATTTCCAGTGCCCCTTCATTAGGAAAATTTTGTAAAATTTAGATTTTTTTATTTTTGATATTCAATTACGCCCTCTAGCGGTGGACCCACAATTATGAAAATAATTTCCAGGCTTTTCCTGAGGTAACTTTTGTTATAAAATTTTTTATTTCAAAGCTCTACTATAAACGGTTCCTGAGATATGGCCGAGAGCCATTCTTATTGGGACACCCGGTACCTCAGGGGGAAGACCACGAAAACGATGGAACCACAACCTACTGGAGGTATATTGAAAAAACAGACACAGTCATGTCTATACAAAAAGAAAAAGAAGAAGAAGAAGCAGAAGAGTATTTAGTTATAAAATATTACGCTGTATAATGATAAAATCATAAGATCATACTCTCTCTCCGTAGGTGGTGGTACATCAGGTACTACAATTTCGGGTCTCATGAGTTCCACTGGACCGACATCGATTGCTGGTAAATCTTCATCCGATAATATAATCTTGGCCTCAACTTGACATGGTGTTTTGTTGATAACGAACATGCTATACGTGCTAGTTTCTCCCAGTTTTGTTTTTCCTATATCGATAAACGCATCTTGTGGTTTTAATAGTTGCATGTTCACTTTCACCCCATAGCCCGTAATCTTAATCACTCTTCTCATACACTTTAAACTAATTGGCACTTTAAATTCGTGTAAACCTTCTGACCTTGGGTGAAAGTATATTGGGATTTTCTTCACGCAATTAGGTGCGATTTTGATTTGTTTAAAGTCTACTGTTAGATTCTCGTTTTCTGGGAAAAGATTTTCTAATCTAAAAATAAATACTTATGTGAATAATGAATAGAAATATGTATTTATTTAAATAGAAACTATCTTTCAGTAAAGTCGTCCCAGGAACGCAACTCATAAATATTGGCAATATCATTTTAAAGTCTTCTACTTTAAAATGTATCATATGTATCTGAATTGCCGATATAAATGAGTCAAATTAAATAAATTATTAGAAGAATTTTTTTACTAAGCAACAACATTTTTGTTTATATTAATAATATTTTGTATTTTGACAACGGCACCCGATTTGGGCGTCGAAACGTTAATAAAAATCATTTTTTAATAATATTGTGGCTTATTTCCCATTCTAAATAGTTAAAATTGTAAAAATGCCACAAGAAAATAGCTTCAGAACAACAAATAGAAATGTGGTTAAACAAATACAATTAAACAGTTTGAAAATGTTTAAATTCTCTGTTACCGGACATATTGAGTTAAAAATGGTCAAAATGACAGAAAGCCGAGAAAATGCAATTTTTGGAGTGCATTGTGATTTGAACTCGCTGATTCACTTTTTGCTGGATGCGCCGAGGCGACTCCACCACCATATCTTAAAAAAATTATCTAGGCTCTCCTAGTTAACCTTCCATGACCAACCTTTTTTTGTTACACGGATGACCAACGGGGATCAAAAATGACCCCAAGTAAAAAATGAGAATTGACAAAAAATTAGGATGTTTTAAGAAATAAAATAATGTATTCGTAATTTTAATGTTAGTACCTATTGTGTCAATAAATGGTAAATAAACATAAGTTAAAACATATCTTTATTACAACTGAACAAAAACAGGAATAATCATTCTGAACATAAAACTAAATAAATTTTAAAATATACACTAATTTATGGCGCCACAAGTTTAACAAACATTTTTTTTCAATATTTGTATGTTTCTTACAAATAATTCCACATAATAGACGGTATTTACTTAATATAAAATTGGAACATAGAAGGCCAAGGCCAATTGGCCTTCTATAATATTTGGCCTTTTGTAATATTTTTATTACAAAATATGAGGGTATGTAGAATGATAGTAAAGCCAAATAAAAAAATAATGAGTTTAAAATTGAAAATATTTCTGAATTTATTAAATAAAACATAGATTGGGGTCAAAATTTACCCCCTTGTTCATCCGAGGGTTAATAGATTTCAATTTTTCAAAGTGCGTTGAAAGTGTGTTTCCCTAGTTTGTAGACTTCAGAATAGATCAAATCAATGTTTTTTTATAGGTTATGTGTAAATTGAAGTAACTGTGCCCTTTAGAACATTTAAAAATGGGATAAACACTCTCAAACCCCCTAAAAAAACAGTTTTTTTTTTAATTCTTGAAGGTGGCGAATCTGATAAAAAAATCTTAAAGAAATTAGAAATATATTGTTTGATAAAATATGCAAGATAAAAAAATTACACCTGTAGCCATCCTCAAAAAGTTATACGTTTTTTTCCAAAAAAAAAACAAAAAAAGAATGTGTGTGTACTTTCTACGCACGTAAGAAGTTATACTTCTATTATATGATTCCAACGAAATTAATATGTACTTTAAACAGTTTATTTATATTTTATTTAAATATTAAATTAATTTTGATACTTACTACTTTCCAAAAATTTTTATTAATACAATACCAAAAACTAAAAAAAATAAAAGAATAAATACACAAAAACACATTGAAAAATGCCACAAAGAAATGATTTCAGAACAATAATTGTTGGCAAAAATTTTAAATAAATACGCATTTTCTAAAAAAAATTATATAACAAAAAACAAAACAAAAAAAAAATAAAAAATAAAAACTTGCATTGGGATTCGAACCCGCATTTATTCGGGTGCTTAGGATTTAAATTCGAAGCGTCTACTCATTTAGCCACTTACACGTACCTGTCATGTGCGAAGATAGGCCAACTGAACGTTTTACTGTTTGACAGTTCTATATTTAATCAAGTTAGTTTGATTTTTGTGGAATTAAAATATTAAAATACAACAAAACATAGAGTAAGAAAACAATATATTAGATGAAGATTGGTAGAAATTTTGTTAGTGTTCAATTTATGTAAATCAAAGCATTACCTACTAGATAGGTACATACATTTTCCAAATAGGTAAGTACCTATGTAATTTTTTATTAAAATACTGAAACATTTACAATAATTACGTACCTGTTAATTAAAGTCACTACAATTATAAACTTGCTTTTTTCTCTGTCCTCACAACAATAAAAACTAATATACACAACTTTGTTTACCCATAACCGACATATTGGGCAATTGTTGACAGGTCATTGTATTTACCCAATCAGAGGACGTATAACGTTTGAGCTGCGCTCAGACCAAGACTTTTGATGAATTCGCACACATATAAATTTACTCCCAACGCGCCTAAAGACATCCGACAGTTTACCTTCAAAAATTAATTTTCATGTTATATACACTCAATCTACGGGTCTATAAAAATACAGTCGGAAAAATGAAAGAATACCCATGAACGATCACATCAATCACTTATTTTGTATTTGCTGTCTTTTTCTACAACAAACGTTTTTTATTTATAGAAAAAGATAGCAAATACAAAATAAGTGATTGATGTGATCGTTCATGGGTATTCTTTCATGTTTCCGACTGTAGACATGTCTTGTAAAAGCCTCAACTATCCGTGAAAATTTTTTAAAAATTTAAAAATTTTTGCATCCCACCTAAAAAAAAAATAAAAAACGAAAAATGAAGTTTTTGATGGGGGGCGAAGGGAAAAGGGTGGTGGGTTAAAATTACGTCTTAGTTTTTATTAACTTAGAACTTAAAAAAATGAAAAAACAATTGAATTCTGGTAGTGAGGGAGGGTACCTTTTAATTTATTTATCCCGTCCATAAGTGGCAAGTTTGATGTTCCACCGTCGATCTATTTGCCACTGAAAATTGACGGCATTGCTCATATAGTCCAGAGAAATAAGATTTTTCTCGTGACACATCCCCCTCCAGACCGAAACAAAATTTTTTTAGTATGGACATCTACAGTGATGAGAGCGCTAATAACCGGCAAAATAGCGCAAAAGATGGAAACATATTAAATTGTAAGATAAAAAGAAATAAAACTAGTAGAGTTATTAAATTTAGCGATAGTAACATATAAATTGACATTCTATTGATTGTTTCCCACCTTTAGACTTATCAGAGGAGTATGTCAACTAAAACTGTCACTGTGACAGTGGCATTTATCAAACTCGTCCGATACGTCTAAAGGTGGGAAACAATCAATATAATTTCAATCTATGTTACTATCGCTAAATTTAACACCCCCACTAGGTTCATCTCTTTTTATCTAACAACTTAACATGTTTTCTATCTTTTGCGTTATTTTGCCGGTTATTAGTGCGCTCATCACTGTATATTGATAAGTTATTGTCCTTTTCATGATCATTTGTCAGTGCGTAACAAATGATAGGAAAAAGGGTAAGTCCGTGATAATACACATTTATGACATTTATTCTAACATGACATTTTAGTTAAATCTGACAGTTGTCACATTTTATTTTCAATTTTGAATAAAAACAAATCAAATGTGTTTCTTGCATATATAAAATGGTATTTTCTTTGATTTGTATAGTCTTATAAATTATACAGATTATATTTGTAATGTACGTCCTGGACGATATACCTCATGAAGAACACTTAATTCTTATGGGGGATTTTAATGCACGAATCGGAAATGAAATAGTTCCAGGAGTAAAACAAAGATTCAATGAAAACCATGTCAACTCAAATGGAGAACTCATGGCTAATCTCTGTGCTTTTAACGAACTGCGAATCAATAATACATTTTTCGACCATAAGCTTCAGTATAAATATACGTTTGAAAACTCCAGGGGGCACAAATCTATGATTGACTTTATAGTCACTAATAGAAAAATCCACCCAGAGCAGATTCTAGATATTCGAACTTTAAACTCGGCAGACGCAGGGAGTGAACACAAATTAGTCCTAGCAAAAATAAGAATGAAACTAACACCAAAACATTTTCCACAGGAAATCACCGAGGAAAAATTCAATGTAGAATCACTGTGGAACGATTCTACCAAAGAAATGTACCAAAGGAGGCTAGCACAGAAGATACAGCTGAAGCAGATAGACGACATCGAAGATATAAACGCGAGCTGGGAGAAAATTAAAAACAATATTGAAGAGGCAGCAACAGAAGCTCTAGGAAAACGCAAAGTCATACTGAACAAAAGAAACAACAACAATACACCATGGTTCAGAAAAGAAATAAAAGACAAATGTAAAGAGAAGAGAGACGCCTACATGAAGTATAAAACATCAAACACTCCAGAATCCAGAAACACCTATAGAAGAATACGAAATGAAACAAAGCAATTGGTACGAAGAACAAAAAATGAACACTGGGAACAGTTTACAAAAAGGATGGAAAGCGACTTCTACGGAACACAAAAACAAATATGGAGATTCATAAGAAACCAACGGAAAGAAATGGCAGAATTGAAGGAATACAATAACATACCAGCAAACGAATGGGAAAGATACTTGACGGAACTGTTTAAAGGAAAGGAAAATCATAATCAAAATAATAACCTACCTGAATTAAGACACGAAATTGAAATCAGTTTTCAGGAAGTAGGGGTAGCCATAAATTCACTCAAAAATAGGAAGTCACCAGGACCAGACGGAATAACCAACGAGCTTCTAAAATACGGAGGAGAAAGTATAACCCTAGAGATGACAAAACTTATACAAAAATTAATATTGCACTGCAAGATACCAGACGCATGGAGAAACCGCATAATGATACCAATGTTCAAAAAAGGAGACAAAGAAGACCCCAACAATTATAGAGGTATAAATCTACTAAACACCGCACTTAAGCTAACCACAAAAGTCCTAACCAACAAAATCAATAAACTAACAACTTTATCAGATGAACAACAAGGATTCAGATCCGGAAGATCCTGCGTAGACGCCGTATTTGTACTGAGACAAATCACAGAAAAGGCCATTGAGTACAATAAACCAGCATATCTATGTTTTATAGACCTGACAAAGGCTTTCGATCGCATCCAAGTCGAAGACGTCTTACATTTACTGTATGGAAGAAACATACCAATCAATATTATACAAACCATCGAAAACATCTACTTTCATAATCGAATACAGGCAAAGATAAATGGAAAACTAACGCAGTTTATACCAGTACAAAGTGGAGTCAGACAAGGTGACTCATTAAGCCCACTGCTCTTTAATATAATAATGGACGAAATAATAGAAGCAGTACGTAAAGGTCGTGGTTACAGAATGGGGAATAAAGAAATCAAAGTATTGTGTTATGCAGACGACGCCGCATTAATCGCCGAGATAGAAGACGATCTCCAAAGATTAACACACATCTTTAATACAACAGCCAAGAAATACAATATGATAATATCAGCAGAAAAAACCAAATGTATGACAACATCTAAATACCCACTACGATGTAAAATCGAAATTGATGGGAAAATAATAAAGCAGGAAGCAAGGTTTAGATATCTGGGAATTGATATAACCAGTTACGGAGATGTTGAAGAGGAAGTACGACAACAAAGCTTAAAAGCAAGTAAAGCGGCGGGATCTCTTAATGACACAATCTGGAAGAACAAACACTTAAGACAAGACACAAAAGCAAGAATCTATAAAGCAGCAATTAGACCTATATTAACATACACGGCGGAGACAAGGCCTGACACATCTAAAACGAGACGACTACTAGAAACAACAGAGATGAAAATACTCCGACGAATATCAGGGAAAAGTCTGTTGGATAGGGAGAGGAGCGAAAACATAAGAAGATCATGCAATATAGAAGACATAAATGGATGGGTGACAAAACGGAAACAGGAGTGGAACGAACACATTAGTAGAATGGCAGAGGATAGGATAGTACGAATAGCACGAGCCAAAGTCACCAAATGGACGAAGAAGTATTGGCAGACCAAGAAAAAGGTGGTGCGATAACCTAAACAATTTAGGAGGATAATATTGAAGAAGAAACAGGCTTTAAAGCCTACATACAAGAAGGAAGAAGAAGAAGATATTTGTAATATTATTATCTAATTAAAAAATTTTATTTTTTTATTATGGCGCCATCTATCGACAACTAGAATAACTAGAATAAATGTTATAAAAATGTCACCGACGAAATGTAATCACCGACGTGCCTTTTTTTCTGTCACATACAATTTAATGCGTTGGAAATAAATCGAAAAACTGTGACGCACTGAAAGATGAGCATGAGAAATACTGTATATGCATGTTTCCTGCAGCCGATTTTGATGATATACAAACATAGTTATAAACAAATGAAGATCAAAAAACAGTAAATTTTCGCTTTTTTCGTCTATTACTAAAAGGTGAAGCATTCTAAACAAATTTGAGATTAAAAACTCATAAATTATGTAAAATACTTCAATATGGCGTTCGCTGAATATGTCTATCCTTATTTTTTGCATAGAAAATTGCAACATAAGTCATAAATTTTGAGATTTTATAAATGTTCTTAACTTATGTAAAAAATTAACTTAGAACCTTCTTATTACACGGAATGATGAGACTTCTTGTGCTTAAATTATATTTTAAATTTCAAAGCAATTGGTCAAATAGTTTAAAAGTAATGTAATTTGTTTATCCCAAATTTTTTTTTGCAACACTATAAGTCAGGAAATTATAAGGTTACAGTAATACTTCGCAGAGTTTATGAAAGAAGAACATTTATACTATTAACTTAAACTATTAAACTATAACTATTCCAAAGTAATTTTAAACAGTGTTAAATTATTTTGCAAAAACATGTCGATTTTTTGTTTACTTATAAATAATTAGAATAACTTTTTATCCGTTATCCGTAGAAAAATAATTTTTTCATAATTATAAAGACTGAATTCTTATACACTTTTATAAAGAAAAATAATTGTCCTAGGACAATTAGGGACGAAGTTAGCCCCACCCTTTTTTTAATTCACATGTTCTCGGAAAATAATTTTGCAATATTTAGAATTATTTTTTGTCATTTTTTAAATTAAATTAATAGTGTAAATCTTCTTCTTTCATAAACTATCCAAAGTATTACTGTAACTTCATCATTTTCCGACTTGACTAGGCTCTTAGCCTATGTTCGTTCGCGCAATTTTCGATGTATCAGTTGATTTAAATCTTGAACGGAAACGTAATTTGTTACAATGTTGCACTTAGTCTTTCATATTTGTTGTCAGTAATTTAAAAGACAATTTGAAACACACACGGAACGATAATAACTTTTGAAAATATAATAATAGTTCAGGAACCGAAGGTTTTCACCTCGCAATTTTTACAGAATGGATTAATTTGCTTGAAAATTTGAGATTAAGTAGTGAATAGTCTAAGGATCACAATTTTTATCACGCCGAAAGGAGCTTTTTTTATGGGGGTGGTTGCCATCCCATCTAGGAGGCGGAAATTTTTTATTATATTTCGACCGTAAAAACTGGCAAAGAGATTAATTCTAATCAAACAATATTCTATACATTTTTTTCATAAAATAAATAGTTTTCGATTTATTAGCTATTGAAAGCGTTAGTTTTATATCGAAAAAAATCAATGTTTTTAATTAGTTCTTTGCTAATAACTCAAAAATTTTTCGTTTTATTAAAACAACTGTAATTAATAAAAATATACGTTTTGAGAAAATAAATAAACCAAATGGTTTATTTTAATTTTCGTTAAGATTAATAATAACCGAGCTAAACTTTATTATAGGTTGGCTGTTCTTCGTCAAATACCACATTTTGCAGTTTCAAAAACCCTTTTCTTCAGAATAGAAATATTAGAGTCAGAGATAAGAAATATTGCTTATAAATGAAATTGTAGATTTTTTTAATTCCCAAAAAGTTGTTTGCGAAATTTTTTTACGACAAAAATTTAGTGAGATACTGATAATTAAAATTTATGCAAAAACTACCTTTGACAACACTTTCAAAATCACCCCTTTTTTAGACTGAGGGTTTTAAAAGGATTTGATACTAATAGCCTTATAGATATTGTAAAACCCTATAAAATGCTTTTTTACCAAACTTATATGACCGGGTAATATGATCTGTATGCACGCCAATGGTGAATATAAAATTTTTAATTGTACGTCAAAAATACCCAAAAACCACCTCTTAAAACCTACCAAATTTCATTTGCATATCTTAACCGGTTTTTAGAGCAATACATAAATCGTCAATTTGTAAGAAAAAATTCAACATCTCGTATCTCGGAAACGAAACATTTGCGGACATGTATTTACAAAGCAAACGGTTATCGTTTTTGCATGCATAGTTACCCCTTAAAGTTTGTCGCACTTATTTAGAAACACCATGTACTGATGAAGAACTGATGGCTAGTTGTTAAAATAGATACCTAACTTTTTTTTATTATCCAACATAAGCGAATGAATAAAAAAACAATATGTTAAGAAAACCTGAGGCTATAGTTGGGGTTTAATTTCAGTATTTTGTAAATGATTCTACTGATATCCAGAGAGTGTTCCGAACTTTTAGAAAAAAAACACTGTTTGATTGGTACACCCGGTATACAATGAGAGTTTACCTGTCTAGCAACAATATTATTGCAGCGATACTGTTAAAGAACAGATTAAAAAAATCACTTAAATCCGACAACAGGTTTAGGAAATTGGAGACATTAAAAATTACCCATGTCAGATTCGCCATACAGTGTTATTAAGGCATTCTGCCAGTCTATTTGCTTTTGGTACTTGATTTCTCACTTCTTTGTCCAGGTCTTCGTAACTTGACAATGTAATTCCAAGGTATTTTACTTCCATTACTTGTTTAATACTGATACCATCAATTTCTATTTTACATCTGACTGGTTCTTTACTGATTACTTACTATTGTTTTAATTTTCTGAGATAAAACAGTCATAGTGAATCCTTTTACTGTTATGCTGAATCCGTGGACTAATCTTTGTAGATTATCTTCGTCTTGGGCTATCAATATTGCGTAGCAGAGTATTTTAAATTCTTTGTTTCACATTCTCACATTCTATATCATCTTCCTTTGTTGAGGTTTTTTATGATTTCTTCCATGACTAAACTGAAAAGCATAGGACTCAATGAGTCTCCCTGTCTTATTCCGCTGTGTATAAAATCGGCTCAGCTCTAGGTTCTATCGCCGATAGTGAAACACCAAATTAAACTTGAAACTTTATTTCTCTAACTACACTCTATACCCGGGAGACCTTAAATGTCTACTGATTGACGTAGCTTTACTGCCCGACTCGTATGACGGTTAAATTGATAATCATTTGATGATTAAACTACATATTGACTGGTTGAATGAATTGACTCGAATGAATATATTTAAAAGCACATCTTGACTCGTTGAATTGACTCGAAGGAATGATTCTAATATATACTCTTTCTTTGCGGCAAGATGAATCGGGCCATAGCCCACACGACCAACGAACAAAGGTTTTTATTTAGTCAGCAAAATAATGTGCAATTGCCTAAAAATATTGTTTATGATTTGCAATTAGTTAACGAAATTAATAGCCCGCACATGTGTAAATATAATAACAAATTGCGTTAATGTGATATACGGGCTGATAAATATATTCGCGGTGTGCAAGTACTTGGAAGGGAAACGAGAAACGACCGTGCGCGAGTCGCGGAGAAATATTGCAACTATCTTAAATAATTCATATTGTCAATTGAAATTGTCAAATTGACGTATATTTCATACCTTCTGTCATTGAAACAGAAAAATTATATATTGCTCCACAATATTGATATGATATGCAATTATTATATAAAGGTAAATTTAATTAATTGTATTTTGCTTGCAGTACTGCATTTTAATAACTACCTAATTTTATTTACTACATACAATTGTTTACGTTTTGATAACATAACCTGAATCTTATTTTTTCTTCTTATTATTTTTTTGGGCTATGGCCTTGACAATTTCCAGTAACCAGGACTAATATAATTGGACAATATAATTAAAAGTGCGAATAAAGTTGCAGAGCGTAGAAATAGGGGTCGCTTTGCCGAACTTGCACGGTCCCAATACTGCTTAATATCGGATATAAATTATGAATATCTGAGATTAAACAAGCTGTCTATATGTTTTGGCAATTTTGGCAATAAGGGGTAGTTTTCACCTTTAAAAAAAATCGCCCTTTAGCACAATATACATTTTGAAGTAAAGAGTAAGATGAACTTAATTCCAAATTTTCATGCAAATCGGTCCATTGTGTAAAAATTGCGAGGTGTTTTGTCCTGTTTTAAGTTTCATTTCTTGAACTATAAGACAAAAAAGAAAAGAAAAAGGATACGTTTATCGAGAGCCGCAAATAATACTTCAAGGAGCCACATGTGACTCGCGAGTCTCAATTTGGCCCACCCTGATATACACCTTCCATTTTTAATAAATTTAAAATAGTACCGTCACAGACGTCTAAAGGTGGGAAACTATGTAATGTAAGGTTAATTTATACGTTTATATGTATAATTTCCACCTCTACTAGTTGCATCTCTCTTTACTTTGCAATGTATTATATCTTCCATTTTTTACGTTATTCTGCCGGTTATTAGCGCGCTGATCACTGTATTTCTAGTTCAATCAGAGAGTGTAGCAAGAATCTCTACCGGTTTCAGGGTTTCTTAGCCCCTCATCAGGAGAAATATATGCTCTCCTCTCTGAATGAACTAGGATAATACGTCTCGTGCCGTCCCGAATTGCAACGAACAAAATTTCATGGATGTCCTAGCGACATCTGCTAGAATAAAGTTTAATTTTTAATCTATTAGCACATACAATGATATTTAAAACACTATTGTTTATCCTACCAGATTAAAAACAATGGAAAACGTTCTCTGGTAACACCATCCGGGGCTTCTAAAAATGCAAGCCATGTAGATTTTGAGACGAAAACCTAGGTATTAGCGTTGTATTAGTTCGACTTACTTTACTGGTTGCGGTTCCCGATTTTTTACCTCCAACTGCACTTCGTAATATTGCCTTAATCCTGGCTGGACAACGCAATTACCAAAATCATAATTTGAAAAAGAAAAAGAGCACACGGCGAATTCTGCTGATAAACTAAGTTTTATGTTATAGGTTGGACCATATGGAATCTACAAAGGACAAAAATAGAAGGAAAACAAACTTTTATTAGGATGTAAAGGTACGATTCCGATGACTACATACGGCAGTTGCAGCTGCCGCCGCAGCAGTCTACTTTGCAGCATTTTTATGAGACTGATGCCGACATTTTACTCAACTGCTGCCCGGCAGAACGTCAGTTGCTGTTCTTTCTGACGGCAGATGGCACACTTAAACGAACAGAGGAGGTACTGACGTTAGTGCTGTTAGTGCTGTCTTAAGACTATATGGAAGTGTTGACAAACGAACAAAGTGAATATTTTAGTGATCTAATGTCTGAATATTCCTAATTATTCGACTGAAAAAATGCGATTTATAAAAAATTGTTTGGAAGATCCTCATAAATTATAGAGATCACAAAATTAAATTGGTCTTTATTTAAACGACAATAACTTCTAAATTGGCTTCACTATCATTCAAATGTCTTTTGATCTTGATCAATGTATCATAAGAGCCTTAAGTCAGTATCTATAATAATTATTGTGTCAGATTTCTCCTAGAGTAAAAAAAAATCGTTGTCATCTTCTTTTTCTTACAGTAAAATTTACAGCATATCATAATCTCTATAAACAAATTTTTTTATGTTTTAATAACCAATGTCAACTGTTTAATGCAGTCATGTAACTGAAGTTGCTGTTGCTAACTTCGGAATGAATACGACTACAAATGCTGCCACGGCAGCAACTGTAATTGTCGTCTGCAGTTGCCGTCTACCGTCCTCAACCGTTATCTGAATCGTACCTTATACTTACCATTAACTTTATTGGAAAATTGTTGAGCTTATATTTTTTACCAGTTTTTATGAACAATTCCGTCTTAACTGTTGTACCACCGGTAACAAATTCCTTATCTGTTTTGGCAGTAACGGTGACTAAACATTCAGTGTTACTATTTTTTACAATCCAATTGTAAAAGAAACCTGTAATGCCATCGTTGACTATGGAAAAAGGGAGAATGGTCTTGGCTTTTATGCCAACCTAAAAAAAATAAAAAAAACATCAAACTTGCTATTTACGGGGGTTGGCATAAGTCGAGCAACGCTCTCAAAAAATTGGCATAAATCTGGCAAAGCTCATAAGTCTGGCAACGCTGTTGAGAGCGATTAAAACGAAGCATGTTCGTGGGTTCGTGTTTCAGACATGCTTCGGACAATAATTGTGTAGGTGTCACGATAGCACGTGGTCGTCTAATAGATGCGTTTTCAGAATGAATAACCGATTAAGTTCACGCTTCAAAAAAGTTTTTTTGTTGACACCCCATGATTTCTTCGTGTGGGGCCTTCTTAAGGACCGCGTTTTTGCAAGAGCTCCGAACTGCAATTGAATGAGAAGTTGAAAATATTCGCGGACAGCTCGACGAGCTTCTCAATTGCGAAATGTTGCTGTCAATCCATTGATCAAGATGGGTATCAATTTGAACACTTACAGTAACCTTTTTTCTAATTTCTTTTGTATGTAATTTATTTAAATAAGTTCACTTTCGAGGCTGCATTTTTTCTCTTAATGCAAGTTTGTTACATGACTTATGCCGACCCCTGTATATAGTGCCAACTTGGGGTAATACAGTGGCTCAGCCACTACCGAGCTTCCTCCCATCCCATGTGAGACCTACGTGTCCATTGAATGCATGAAACTAAGCAGCTAAGACAGCTGACAATACTTGTATTCACAAACTCTTAACAAACTATCCCAAGAAGAACGCTTAGTGCAATCTGTGAAAACAAGGCGACTATAAATTTAGTAACTAGGCAATACAATGAAATAACCATATAAATCGTTAGGCTCATATGAATAAGACTCCTGGCAAGACTATTCTCATCAATGAACATTATTATCACTTCCTCTAGGAAATATAGGAAGGATCGGTTCAACACTGAGATTATAGAATGGTGTACAGTTGAGTCCCTGAATCTTTACCCGTGCGTCATCATTTAAAGCATACGAAATAAGTCGATGATAAGTCGGAAATTGACATTTACTAAACGCAACAGCAAGTCACTTACTGTCACTTGCTGTTGCGTTTAGTAAATTTTAATTTCCGACTTATCATCGACTTATTTCGTATGTTTTAAATGATGACTCACGGGTAAAGATTCAGGGACTCAACTGTAGATGAGGACACAAGGAAGATTGGCAGTACAATTGGCAAATTGACAATTGACATGAATACAACCAAATAAGGTTAGAAACCAGGAAAAGTCAAGGATTAATTAGGACTCTGAATCTACTGCTAGTACCAGTACTACTGATAGCTAGGAATTCGTTCGAAGAAACACAATATTTAATAATTATGGAAGAATAATTGATTAGTCTTAAAAATTACCTTTCCTAAATCAATAATATTTTCAGTATTGGGGTCTAGCAATATTTCTTCTCCAGCTCTATTAAGATAGTGTACTTTACATTCTATTGGTTGGCATGTGGCAGATATAGTCAGCGTTAGAGGTTTTGTCATTTTCTGGACTTCACATTGAATGTAGAATGTTGGCTCTCCAACTTGTTCGGCATTGTAAGTAATTCTATGACGCAAAAAATAATAAAAATGATTACAACTGTGATCTTATAATCAAAAGATAATTTAATACTTAAGTAGATACAACCAGCTATCCTTGGATTAGCGACTAAATAATTAAAAAATAATTTTTTTTACACTCATTTGGCTGGTCTTCACAGACCAAGATATAACGTGTAATCTGCTTTTTCAGTACGGATCTTGTGTTCCCGAAAAGTTATCTGTTTTCATCGGTTGTTAGTCGGCTAATTTTACAATTTTTTAAAATGTAACCAATAAATACTTAAAATCCAACCATTGTTTAGTTCTGGGGCTATTCAACAAGTACTTTAAAGCTCACTCAAAAACGTTCGTTGTGAACAATAATCTAATCTATATGGATGTAGTAGTCATTCTTCAAGATGGCGCCGACTGACGAAGACGATAATTTTAAGCGCGTGTTTAAATGTTGTAAAACAAAAACAACTAACAACATTCAGTGCATAAAGTGCGGTGATATATTTCGCTATAGTTGTGCTAAAGTAAAAAAACTCGAATTCGTAAACGAAAGGTTTCTTAAGTGCTGTGACACTGAAAATGATAAAAACTGTGCCAGCTCTAACAACGAAAATGGAGCGTCAACTACCAAGGAGAGTGAACGAGAAATTCAACTTCTTAATCGAATAATCCGAGAAATGGAAGAAAAATATAAAATTTTGCAAGAGAACAACAAATTATTACAACAATTATTACAACAAAAACCTGTTGTAGAAGCTATCATTAACGACAATGAGCACAAAAACATTATTTGTAAATCGACCACTCAAGAAGTCACCTATGCCAACAAAACAGCTGGTCAAGGGCAAGGTCAGATGCAAATAAATATAAACAAACAACAGTCGACAAATAAAAACAATGAAGAACCTAAGAGTACCCCTACACGAAATAGAATTAATTACCAAGAAGTAAAATCTGCAATACACAATGCAGTTGCACACAATAAAATGGCTGAAATGCAACAACTAAGTGAACGGCCTAATAATACAGAGGAAAATTCAGGTGGATGGATGCAGCAAAAACGTAAGCGCAGGCGTTTTGTTGTCGGAGGTAACAACGAAAACGATTGTACTATACAGACTGTCCCTAGACTAATTCATTTGCATGTGACTAGACTCGAACCTGCCACTACACCAGACAAACTCAGGAATATTTTAATCTCTAAATTCCCTGAAGTTATCTGTGAACCTCATGACTCAAAGCGGCCTGACCTCTACTGCTCTATGAAAGTTACACTAAATAGAGCAAATTTAAAACAAGCTTGGAAGCGTGAAGTGTGGCCCTTAGGAGCTATTGTGTCGTTTTTTCAGAAAAAGAGGATGCTGCAGCAGACTTCCGAAGAAGTAGTGGATCCTCGGTGAGACTGGCTGTTTCCATAGACACGAACAGTATAGAGTCGAACTTGATTTTTATGCATTTGAATGTTCAGGGTGGTTTAGCTGGAAAATGTTTTGATTTGGATATGATTTTACAACAAAAAAATGTAAGTATCTTTTGTGTCACCGAGCACTAGCTTGAATCCATTATCATTTGTATTACTCCAATTCCAAATTTTGAACTAATTTCACATTTTTCTCGAACTAACAAAGAAAGAGGTGGTGTTGCATTATTCGTAAGAAAGGATGTTGTACAGAATTTTGTCATATAATCAATAAATGTAAATACATGGTGTATAGAGGGTGTGTTTGAAATCTGTTGTGGAAGAATAAAAAACCCAAATACAAGGGCATTTATATATATTCTCTCTATCTACCGACCTCCTGAAACTAGCAACTTCAAACAGTTCATTAAACAACTTGAGATGTTGATGTTCAATTTCTATAAGAATGGTAATCAGTTTCTTATATGTGGAGATGTTAACGTGAACTTTCTAATTAAAAACAATCACAGAAAAGATCTAATAAATTTATTAGCTGAATTTAACATTAAACACTTTACTAATGTTCCCACCAGGATAACAAACACATCTTCAACATGTATTGACAATTTTTTTAGTAGTTTGGACTTAAATAACATAGAAGTAGTTGACTCATTCCTCTCTGATCGTACATATCAAATAGGCTCTTTCATTGTCCCATTAATGCATAACTGTAATCATTCCTTTCAAACCCGCAATTTTATGGAATCTAATATGGATGTTTTCCGAAATGTATTATCTAGGGAAACCTGGGATGAAACTTATTCGGCTATCACTTTCAATGATAAAATATCAGCATTTTATGGAACGTTTATATATCATTACAACACAGTTTTTCCTAAAATACAAAAACCAGTCAAATTGTATAGAAAAAATAAGTTTCCTAGGCACATCAAAGAAATGCATAATATGCTGTGCGAAATGAACATATTACGCAAAAGGTTAAATAGTCCGTTTTACACAGAACGATATAATACTTTTAAAAAGCAATATCAACAAATCAGAGAACAGTTTTTAAAACAAAGAAATAATGCACGTATTGAAAATAGCAATAACATGATAAAAGAGAGTTGGAAAATCATCAATAATAATCAAAATAGAAATAAACCCACATTAGCAAATATAATTAAAATAAATGACAATGAAAATATAAAAACTAAAGATAAAGCCAACATGATAAATAACTATTTCATCAATAAAAATAATAATAACTCAACTCCAAATTATCTCATGAAAATTGATCAGTTTTCCAAGACTTTCTTTCTTTCTCCAACCACACCTGAAGAAGTAATGTCACTTATAAGTAAGACCACATCTAAACATGCTGAAGGTTTAGATGAAATCAATGGTAAGGTTATAAGATATGTTGCCAGTCACATATGTGAACCCTTGTCACATTTAATCAACGAATCTTTTATGACAGGACAATTTCCCAATATAAAGGAATCCAAGGGATTTCCAATTTTTAAAAATAAAGGTTCTGCAAGTAATATTGAGAATTACCGTTTGATTTGTATATCCAGTCAGATTGCAAAGTTGTTTGAACTGGCATTCTGTGAAAGACTAACAAGCTATCTAGAAGCATTTCATTTACTGCCAGATGTCCAAAATGGATTCAGGAAAGGAAAATCTATTGTAAGTGCTGTTGATGACTGTCTTAACTGTATCTATGAAGCTCTAAATGAAAAACAGAACACATTGGGTCTTTTTTATGATCTCAGTTGTGCTTTCGACATGGTGGATCACAGGCTGCTTCTGATGAAGATGGAAGGCATGGGAGTTCGAGGTATACCACATGACTTGGTAAGATCATATTTGTCAAATCGTTTGCAAACAATAATATTGGATGGTACACTATCAGACCCAATGAAGTCTTCTGTAGGGGTACCACAAGGCTCAGTTCTTGGTCCTCTCTTCTTTATTGTTTTTATCAACGATATCAACCAATATTGCACCACTCCTAATCAAATTATTGAATATGCAGATGATACAAGCTTCATTATATTACATCAGCAATTTGATCAGCTTGTTAGCAAGGGTAATACAGCATCTCAGGAATTTAGTAAGTATTGCAAAGACAATGGCCTTAAATTAAATATAACAAAAACCAGTTTCATGAGATTTTTACCAAAGAATATAGCCCCTGACTATGATCCTTATCTATATATTGATCACAAGTCCATTCAAAATGCTGAGGTAATACAATTTTTAGGACTGATGCTAGATCCAAAGCTAAGTTGGGAAGATCAAATAGATAAAGTAACCTCAACACTAAGTAGTCGTTGTTATGTAATTAGAAACATAAGGGATACTGTATCCTTCCATATATTAAAACTAATGTACTATGGCTTGATGCAGTCAGTCCTTCAGTACTGCTTAATATTTTGGGGCTCATCTACATATATGAATAGAGCTTTTATATCTCAAAAAAAAATACTACGAACTATGTTTAAAGTATCACCAACTACATCATGTAAGCCACTATTTATAAAAGCTAACATCTTGACTCTTCCAAGCCTATATATTTTACAACTAATAATGTATATTATAAAAAAACATGAGCAAACATTCCTTAGGAACGTGGATCTACATCCATATAATACACGCCTAAAAGGTAACATACACCAGCCTTTTTCCCGTCTGGGAGTTGCACAGCATGCTCCTACATACATTGGGATTAAATGTTTTAATAAGTTCAGTGACATGTCGGTGACACATAAGATGCATCTTGACACTATTAAATCGTTTGAACGGAATCTAAAAACGTTTCTAGTTAGCCATACCTTTTACAGTATTGAGGAATTTTTAAATTTTTAATGTGTTTTCTTGTAATGTAATTTTCTTAATGTAAATTTTAATGTATTAAATTTTTAATGTGTTTATTAAATTTTTAATGTGTTTACATTTGTATAACATATAATACTTCTTTGACTAGTCAGATAAATTTATGTAATGTGTATACGTTGTATGAATTTCTAGACGAATAAATTCTATCTATCTATCTATCTATCTATCTATCTATCTATCTATCTATCTATCTATCTATCTATCTATCTATCTATCTATCTATCTATCTATCTATCTATCTATCTATCTATCTATCTATCTATCTATCTATCTATCTATCTATCTATCTATCTATCTATCTATCTATCTATCTATCTATCTATCTATCTATCTATCTATCTATCTATCTATCTATCTATCTATCTATCTATCTATCTATCTATCTATCTATCTATCTATCTATCTATCTATCTATCTATCTATCTATCTATCTATCTATCTATCTATCTATCTATCTATCTATCTATCTATCTATCTATCTATCTATCTATCTATCTATCTATCTATCTATCTATCTATCTATCTATCTATCTATCTATCTATCTATCTATCTATCTATCTATCTATCTATCTATCTATCTATCTATCTATCTATCTATCTATCTATCTATCTATCTATCTATCTATCTATCTATCTATCTATCTATCTATCTATCTATCTATCTATCTATCTATCTATCTATCTATCTATCTATCTATCTATCTATCTATCTATCTATCTATCTATCTATCTATCTATCTATCTATCTATCTATCTATCTATCTATCTATCTATCTATCTATCTATCTATCTATCTATCTATCTATCTATCTATCTATCTATCTATCTATCTATCTATCTATCTATCTATCTATCTATCTATCTATCTATCTATCTATCTATCTATCTATCTATCTATCTATCTATCTATCTATCTATCTATCTATCTATCTATCTATCTATCTATCTATCTATCTATCTATCTATCTATCTATCTATCTATCTATCTATCTATCTATCTATCTATCTATCTATCTATCTATCTATCTATCTATCTATCTATCTATCTATCTATCTATCTATCTATCTATCTATCTATCTATCTATCTATCTATCTATCTATCTATCTATCTATCTATCTATCTATCTATCTATCTATCTATCTATCTATCTATCTATCTATCTATCTATCTATCTATCTATCTATCTATCTATCTATCTATCTATCTATCTATCTATCTATCTATCTATCTATCTATCTATCTATCTATCTATCTATCTATCTATCTATCTATCTATCTATCTATCTATCTATCTATCTATCTATCTATCTATCTATCTATCTATCTATCTATCTATCTATCTATCTATCTATCTATCTATCTATCTATCTATCTATCTATCTATCTATCTATCTATCTATCTATCTATCTATCTATCTATCTATCTATCTATCTATCTATCTATCTATCTATCTATCTATCTATCTATCTATCTATCTATCTATCTATCTATCTATCTATCTATCTATCTATCTATCTATCTATCTATCTATCTATCTATCTATCTATCTATCTATCTATCTATCTATCTATCTATCTATCTATCTATCTATCTATCTATCTATCTATCTATCTATCTATCTATCTATCTATCTATCTATCTATCTATCTATCTATCTATCTATCTATCTATCTATCTATCTATCTATCTATCTATCTATCTATCTATCTATCTATCTATCTATCTATCTATCTATCTATCTATCTATCTATCTATCTATCTATCTATCTATCTATCAGTAACGGGAAGGCAGGAGAGTTCTCTTTGATGGCGAATTAGGTAAACTGCAAATTCAAGCTTATTGTGAGTTATTTGAGGATTTTAGCAATAATTTTTATTATAATACATTTTTTACAAAATCCATAAGGAAAAGAAATTTATTTTCTCTTGTAGTTGGCTGTATACCATCAATCACAAAAATTGGAAAAATTCTTTGTAAAAGGTATAAAATTTTATTAAAATCCCTTTAAAGGGCTACATCACAACAAAACGTTTTCGGTTTTATAAAAATCATCATCAGTGTTAGATCTAAAAATAAGTATAACAGATTTAATTAATGTAAAGTTGATACTACTTAAAGGTAAAGTTGATATTTAAATTTTGACTAAGGTTAGAGCAAGTTGGTTATACTTACAGATTGGATGCTAGCTGAGCCACTAAAGAAAAATATTCGGGTAAAAACCCTTTAAATATAACATGGATGCATTAAAGGTGCATACTTAAATAAAATGCCTTATGATGGATACATGGCAACAGGATAATGCCCTTTAGCCCAGTAAATGAACGGGAAATTCGGCGATACCGTGTAATTTTCAGGGGCAACTCCGAATTGCATGAAAATTTGGATTTAGGTTCTACTTACCCTCCACTTCAAAGTTGAAATTGTGCCGTTGGTTGCTTTTACTTGGGGGGTGACAGTCACCCCTTCTCAGGGGTAAAAAAATATACGTTCAAGATAAGACCGGAAATGGATAAATTGACTGATTATAAGTAACTTTTGTTCTATAAAATTTTTACGTAAGTCAATACTTTTCGAGTTATTTGCCATTGAAAATGTTGATTTTTCGACAAAAAAACTACGTTTTCAGACGGTTTTTCGCAAATAACTCAAAAAGTAAATATTCTACCGAAAAAAATATTCTTATCAAAAGTGTAGCTTATAAAAAACCCAAAAAAATGGTGTATCAGTAAAGTCTATCAATGAAATAAAAACAAAGTTGTAGCTCATGAAAAATACGTTCTTATTCGTCTAATTCCAAATCGAATATTTCAAGGTGGAATCACCGAAAAATTAAGTACTTTTCGGGAAAAACACATTTAAACTTTTTTAATGTGTTTATAAAAAGCTTTGTTTTAATTGTTAACAGAAGTTTTAGCATTAAAAATAAGCGAGTTACGCTCATAATAAAGTTGGTCCTCTTTTTTTTTTGTAAAAAATCATGAAAATCTCGCTGTGTTTAGCACCCAAAATGAAATTAATCGCTACCGCTTTACAAATAATTGACTTACCTATGTATTTTTTATATGATCTGTCAGTGTCACCGGTTTAAAGTGTTTATTTTTGAAAGGGTTATAATTGAGAAAGCTTGAATGAGTCACTAATCACGAGTGTATGCAAAATTTGAACAGACATATCTTAACCAATTTTTGTCTTACGGAGAAACAAAATGAAACTAGCATATTTATAATAGCAAATCCTACATTTTTTTTACTCTTTAAGATTTTTCTTATCACTAAAACTTTTTAAGTTATTTTGAAAAAATGAAATTTTTCAAAAATTTTTAGAAAATTATTTTTTACTATAAAACCAAATGTTTTCAAAAATGAGCAAATTAAACTTACAGATCATATAAACAATACACATACAGTTAAAATAGATGGTAAAGCCAAACGATAAATTTTATTTAGGGTGCTAAATAGAGGGAGGTTTTCACGATTTTTTTTACCAAAAAAAGGGGCTAACTTTTTTTTTTCAATGTAACTCGTTTATTTTTGAGCTGTAAACTTTTGTAAAAAACAGGAAATAAGCTTTTTTTCGATACTTTAAAAATGTTAATAGGGTTTTCCCGAAAAACGCTTCTTTCTTCGGTTATTTCGCGTTGAATTATTCGATTTGGAATTAGACGAATAAGAACGTATTTATCATGAGCTACAACTTTGCTTCTACTCAATTTATAGACTTTACTGTTACACCATTTTTTTCGTTTTTTAATAGGCTACACTTTTGCTACACATTTTTTTCCGATAAAATATTTACTTTTTGAGTTATTTGGGAAAAACGGTCCAAAACGTAGTTTTTTGTCGAAAAAATCAACATTTTAAATCGCGAATAACTCGAAAAGTATTGACTTACGTAAAAAACTTTATAGGGCAAAATGTGCTTAAAATAAGTCAATTGATCCATTTCCGGCCTTATTTTAAACACGCGTTTTTCACCCCCCGAGAAGGAGTAAATGTCACCCCCGAAGTAAAAGCAACCAACGGCACAAATTCAACTTTGAAGTGGAGGGTAAGTAGAACCTAAATCCAAATTTTCATGCAATTCGGAGTTGCCCCTGGAAATTACACTCCAAAACGGTAATTTATTGGGCTACTTAGGTAATGTATTGAATTTCCCCACACGTGGGATGCAAATTGAGTTGTTTACATTCCAATGAGTTAATGGCAATTTAGTTGCCATTTTTGCATTTAGTCGGCATAGTTGCATTTAGTTGCCATTAAGTCATTGTAATGTAAACAACTCAATTTGCATCCCACGTGTTGGAAAATTCAATACATTACCTAAGGGCATTATTCTGTTGCCATGTATCCATCATAAGGCATTTTATTCAAGTATGCACCTTTAATGTATCCATGTTATATTTAAAGGGTTTTTACCCGAGTATTTTTCTTTGGTGGCTCAGCTAGCATCCAATCTGTAAGTATAACCAACTTGCTCTAACCTTAGTCAAAATTTAAATATCAACTTTACATTCATTAAATCGGTTATACTTATTTTTAGATCCAACACTGATGATGATTTTTTTATAAAATCGAAAACGTTTTGTTGTGATGAAGCCCTTTAAAGGGACTTTAATATAATTTTATACCTTTTACAAAGAATTTTTCCAACATTTTTTACAGTTTACCCTTGAAAATCACAATCTTTTTAAAATCGTGACGTAGAGAACAGAAGTTGAAATAAAAGTAGATGATTTTTTTCGTTTCACCTCAAGTTCTACCATTGCTCTATGCGTGTATTAAAGTATTCACCTCTCATCAGGAGCACTTGTGGTAGCTTGAACTCAAATTAAATGCTCTCAATTAATAGCCACTATAGTAACCGTAACATATCCGAGTACGCTACCGGCGACCTCTATCCATATCTACGTATTGGATTATGTTACAAGAATGGACAAGCTACGTTAATCTTTGTATAGAGTGTATAGATTAAATAAAAGAGCGTGACACTTGGGGAATGCTGACAGAAGTGAAAACTGTTTAGGCCTAGATCCCGCGTACCAAAGAATAGTTGATTAATAGCAAGCTGAAAATTTTTTAATAGCTTAAGGGTGTCTAGTCGGACAAACTTTGATATATGGGAACACTGGAACAGGGGAATTTTAATTGTGGAACAGGTTAAAAATTTGGAACGTCAGACTAAGAAAACGTTAGATGTATTTTGTCGGACAGAACTTCCAATTGATTTGATACCCAGTCATTAAACTCTCATGCAAAAATCAGACTTCTATTACTAACCAACATGAATCCTGTCATTTGACATGTTCTTCGTGTTCCACTCATTAAAATGCCCAGTTGCTGATAAACACCAGTCTGATTTTTGCATGAGACTTTAATGAAAGGGCAACAAATGAATTGGAAGTTCTGTCTGACAAAATACATCTCACGTTTTGGTAGTCTGACGTTCCAAATTTTTAACCTGTTCCATTATTATATCTTCCCCTGTTCCAGTGTTCCCGTACATCAAATTTTGTCCGACTAGACACCGTTAAGCTATTAACAAATTTTCAGCTTGCTATTAATCAACTTTTTTTTCTTATGCGGGATCCAGACCTATTTTATAAGGTACTATTACTATATTATGTAGGTTAATGAATTTTATGTCTGCTATATTTTTCGGAAAAACTGAATAAATCAACCCCTATAGGGTTAGAACCACACCATAGCCAGTCACAAAACGTGTGTCACACTATATTTTGTGCAAAAATTGAACATGTCAACCTCTATAATAGTAGGATTGAGATCACCCCGAACCCAGTCAATAATAGTAAATTCTGAATCTATATTTACTTCACAATAAAAATGTGTCTCACCATATTTTTTAGAAAACTGAACACATCAACCACTCGAAGCCATTCAAAAATTGAAAATTTGGAATCTATATTTAGTCTTAGCATACAAACATGTATCGCGTTACATTTAAAAAACTGAACAAATCTACCCCAAAAGGTTAAAACCACCGCGAACCCAACCAATAATATAAAATTCGGAATCTACACTTTGTTTTACAATAAGAACTAAATAATGTGTGGCACTATATTTTCTGAAAAAATTGAACAGATCACCACTATATGTTTGAAACCACCCCGAAGCCAGCCGATCTTAGAAAATTTGGAATCTATATTTAGTTTTACCATAAAAATATATCTTGTACTTTATTTTTGGAAAAACTGAACAAATCAACTCCTACAGGGTTGATACCACCCCTAGACCAGTCATGAATAGAAAATTCGGAATCTATGTTAGCTATATGAAACATGTGCCGCTTTATATGTTTTGAAAAAATTAAACAAATCACGCCTATAGGGCTGCTATCGTCATCCCAAGCCAAATCAATAATTTAAAATTCGGAATATGCATTTAGTTTACTAAAATTCGGAATATGCATTTAGTTTACAGAATACAAAGTTAAAATAAGTGCATATATATAGGGTGAGGCAGATAAAGGGCCTATTAGAAATATCTCGAGAACTAAAGACAATTGAATTATGAAAATTGGAATAAGGGGGTCTTGAAGACTGATCTATTTAATGAAAATATTTTCATCTATTTGGTACTTCCGGTTATACCGGAAGTTGCTTATAACTTCGTTTTTTAAATGGGACACCCTGTATATTTTTACATTTTTGGATTCTCCTCGATTTCTTCTTTCTTAAAATATAAGGTTTTGTAATATTATACAGGGTAGGTTAAAAGATAATTACGTTTTCTTATTAATTTCGTAGCAATATTCCCACCCTGTAGGATTGTAGTAGTTTGACATAATAAACTCTATTTATGTTCAAATGATTTTTAATATAGTCTACTATTGTTAACAATTATTAGTGTAGCTAAATTTTTAATTTTAGTATACAGGGTGAGTCGAAACTCGGAATGAGTATTTTCTGAGTTTTCTTAAATGGAACACCCTATATTTTAGTATTGTAATGAAATGATATCTCATAGTACTTTTTACTTCTTAAGCATTCCCTATACCTAACTGCTTTAGTTTGTGCTTAATTGTTAATCGCACCAACAATCTTAACTTCGATGGTATTTTGATACCTCAACCACTATTGGCAATTTTTAGTATCAGTATAGATTAATATGTATTTATTTCCAAAAAATTATTTGTGACTGAATATTTTCACGGCTAACCTAATACAATTTCACCTATTTTGTGTTGCAATTAATGTTTGGCTTTAATCACCAATAACTCACAAATTAAAGAAGTTAGGTATAGGGAATTCTTAAGAAATTAAAAAATACCATAAAATAACATTTCATTACAATACTAAAATATAGGGTTTTCCATTTAAGAAAACTCAGAAAATACTCATTCCGAGTTTCGACCAACCCTGTATACTAAAATGAAAAGTTTAACTATACCAATAACTCTTAACAATAGTAGACTATATTAAAAATCATTTGAACATTAATAGAGTTTATTATACCAATCTACTACAATCCTACAGGGTGTTAATATTGCTACGAAATTAATAAGAAAACGTAATTACCTTTTAACCTACCCTGTATAATATTACAAAACCTTATATTTTGAGAAAGAAGAGATCGAGAAGAATCAAAAAATGTAAAAATATACAGGGTGTCCCATTTAAAAAAACGAAGTTACAATCAACTTCCGGTATAACCGGAAGTAGCAAAGAGAAGAAAATATTTTCATTAAATAGTTCATACCTCAAAACCCCTGTATTCCAATTTTCAAGATTCTCTTAGCTTTAGTTCTCGAGATATTTCTAAAAGGCCCTTTATCTGCCTCACCCTGTATATATCTATATTACGGTATACCGAAAGATTACTACACGCGTCTATATTTTTCAAATGACGCCAAATACGATTTTAGTCTAGTCCAAAACTCCATACTGAACGATAATGTTTTATACAATATGTCCCTGTAAGTTGGAACCATATTATGAAAAACTTTTTTATTATTAATTTCACGAAAAAAAGTTATTCTTCATAAAAAAAGCTCTGCATGGTCCAAAAGTCCAAAACAAACAAGATTAAACCATCAGATATCAAATTTTATGAATATTATACGAGATATGTCAAAAAGTATGAATGTCGCTCAAGAGTAAAGTAGCGTTATTAAAGTTTTTTTTCTCTGATTCTGGCTTTGGTTTAGAACTAGAACCTTTAGCCACGTAATTGTATAACTTATCACTAAGTCAGGGGAGTAATGTATAGTGTGTGTGTGTTGAGTAAGTGTCTTGTTACTTTGCAAAGTCGACGTCATTGTCTTTGCAAAGAGACGCTAATTTTTTCCGAACGTCTGCGGTCCCTGTTATTAAAGTTATTTTTCACAATATTGAAAATTGCTAACATGAAAAGTTTTTTGGAATTAAGAACTATATTCTAATATGCAATTATATCCTTCTAACTGAAAAAAAATTTTTGAAAAATTATGGATATCTAACCAACATTATTTTCAGTTATTTGAATTCTGATAACATTTTTATGATTAATTTTACGAAAAAAAGTGATTCTTAATAAAAAGTTCTGCATGGTCTAAATCCTAAAAGACAAACCATCTTATATCGAATTTTATCAATTTTATACGAGGTACGTAAAATATGAATTTCGCTCAAAAGTAAAATACGTTTATTTTTCAAAATATCGAAAATTGTTATTATAAAAAGTTATATTAGAATTAAAAACTATATTTCAATATGTAATTATATCCTTCTAATTGAAATATTCTGAACTATAAAGGTACTTTACTTTTGATCTAAATTAATATTTTTTGACGTACCTCGTATAAAATTGATAATATAAGAGGGTTGTATTATAGGTTTTAGACCATACAGAACTTTTTATTAAGAATCACTTTTTACCGTAAAATTAATAATAAAACAGTTATCAGAATTGAAAAACTGAAAATACTATTGGTTATTCATAATTTTTCAAAAATTTTTTTTTTATTAAAATCCTATAATTGCAAATTAGAATATAGTTCTTAATTCCAAATAACTTTTTAAAATAGCCATTTTCAATATTTTGAAAAATAAAGCTACTTTGCTCTTGAGCGAAATTCATACTTTTTGACATACCTCGTATAATATTCATAAAATTTGAGATCTGATCGTTGAATCACAGGTTTTAGACCATGCAGAGCTTTTTATGAAGTTTTCGTAAAATTAATAATAAAAAAGTTTTTCATATGGTTCCAACTTACAGGGACATACTGTATATTCACTTCAAAAATTAAAAATAAAACTTCTCGACTTGTTCTGCAAGATGCAAAAATAAGAAATCTTACTGCATTTCTAGGTCGGTATTAGGAATTATTGATCCACTTGTAGGAAAAACTTTAAGTTTCTGAAGACAATCTTGGGACACTAAACTATTTTTGATAATTTTAAACCATAATTCATCTTCCTCATCGTTTCTTAAATATACCTTATCGTCACATGGAACTGACAACAATGTGGGCTTCAGACAAAGATGGGCAGTGTTAAAGTAGACCTAAAAATATATTATATCACAAACTATAAATATAAAAGAGATCCATACAGAAATTTGAGAAAATAATAATACTCTGGGCTAATTAGCAAAATACAATGAAAAGTCATTTACCAGCAATTTTAGTGCTGGAATCGAATCTTATGATTCTATGTATTAATAATATAGGTGTGCAAAGTCCGCAGATAGTGTGCTACTTTTTTATAAACAAAATAGCGCCCGAAAATCGTGTCTTTTCAATTTTTGCTCTATAACTCCAAACATTTTAACTTTACACCAAAACACCCAAATAAAATTTCACCGTAATTAAATTCTGCATAGAAACGTGTTTTTCCCGATATACTTGGACGAAAATTTTTCCCCAAAAATGCGGGTTTTTCCAACAAAATCTTTAATTTTCAACTAAAATTTTAGATAAGTAATTGTTTATCAATAATTAAATAATTTGGTAATATGAAAGCTCCTTTCGTATAGACTATAATTCCAGAAGCCGATGGAAATTGAATGAATAGTTTAGCAACAATTGAATTGTTAATTAAAAATTTACGGTCGCTATAATAACCACAATAAGTATGATACATAAGAATAATTATGATTTTTGTATAAAAAGACACTGTACCTATCTAATGTACTTTACAATACATAATTGAAACTGGACTATCTAAGTGGCCTCAGGAATATTTTTAAATTATAAGCAATTTTTTTTGCTTATAAACAAATAGGGAAATATTAAATTAAATCATGAAAACAGTATTGGAAAAAAGCGACAGGACGCTTCTTTTAAAAGAAAAAACGTTTAATTGTAATGAGTGGTTCCTGCGATAAAACCGGTCAAAGTTGACCCGCATTTACGGCAAAGATATAAAAAATAGGATCATAATTTTCGAACCATAACCTTTTTATTTCGGTCCTCGTTCTCCACACCAATTTTCATATCTTTAAAATAATCATAACATATATTATTATAATAAAAACTATCGATATTACGAGTGAAAATTGCCAAAAATATGAAAATTCCAATCAAAACTTAGGTTGGAGAAAATGTAATCTCAAAGTTCAAAATCGGTATACGTTAAAAAAAATGCATTTTCGCGGCTTCCCATGGAGCAATTTTCTTCATTCTTTTTTTGTTCCCAAGTAACTCGAGTAGAGCCATCTAACTAACGCATTATTAAATGTCAAACTTGCTTTTGATTTATTATAATAAATTAATTTATTTATAAGAAAAAAAAATTACATATTTTCCAGCTGTAGACTTTTATCAGATAAATTTACTACACGTTTATCTTTTAACGTTAAAAATACAAATATTCTCATTTGAAAGCTGTGTAATTATTTAAACAATCTTTATTTAAACAAATTAAAATTTTTTGTTATAATAAATAAATTAATTTATTATAACAAAACAAAAGCAACCTTGACATTTAATAATGCGTTAGTTAGATGGCTCTAATCGAGTTACTTGGGAACAAAAAAGAATGAAGAAAATTTCTTATACCGATTTTGTATACTCGTATACCGATTTTGAACTTTGAGATTACATTTTCTCCAACTTAATTTTTGATTGGAATTTTGCTATTTTTGGAAATTTTCACTCGTAGTATCGACAGTTTTTATTATAATAATGTATGTTTTCAGTATTTCAAAGATATGAAAATTGGTGTGAAGAAAGAGGATCGAAATAAAACGGTGATGGTTTGAAAATTATGATCCTATTGTTTATATATTTGCCGTAAATGCCGGTCAACTTTGACCGGTTGTATCTCAGGAACCACTCATCACAATTAAACGTTCTTTCTTTCAAAAAAGCGTCCTTCCGCTTTTTTCCAATACTGTTTTCATGATTTAATTTAATTTAATATTTTCCGAGATATTCTATTTGTTAATAAGCCAAAAAATTGTTTATAATTTTAAAATATTCCTGAGGCCGCTTAAATAGTCCAATTTAAGTTCTGTACAAATTAAGTACATTAGATAGGTACAGTGTCTTTTTATACAAAAATCATAGTTATTCTTATGTTCCGTAATTATTGTGGTTATTATAGAGACTGTAAATTTTTAATTAACAATTCAATTGTTGCTAAACTGTTCATTCAATTTGCATTGCCTTTTGGAGTTACAATCTATACAAAAAGAGCTTTTATATTATCACGTTATTTAATTATTGATAAACAACTACTTATCTAAAATTTTAGTTGAAAATTAAAGATTTTGTTGGAAAACCCCGCATTTTCCGGGGAAAATTTTCGTCAAATAAATCGGGAAAAACACGTCTCTATGCAGAATTTAAATACGGTGAATTTTTATTTGGGCGTTTTTGGTGTAAAGTTAAAATCTTTGGAGTTATAGAGCAAAAATTGAAATAAACACGATTCTCGGGCGCCATTTTGTTTATAAAAAAAGTAGCACACTATCTGCGGACTTTGCATACCTATATTATTAATATATACAATCATAAGATTCGATTCCAGCAATAAAATTGCTGAAATAACTTTTACCAAAAATGGCCTATTCTCCGATAACTGCCCAGACTATAAATGAGAGGTGTATCATGACAAGAAGGGAAAACATAAGTACCTATATAAAAAGCGTAATATAAATCTAAATCACATTTAGTGAAGTTCTGGTAGAATAAAGTGAGAGCATGATGGTATATAAAGATAAAAAGAGCACTTAGGAATGTAAGCAATATAGAGGGATAGACTTAATGTCGCACACCATGAAAATTTAAGAGCGAAGGTAAGAAGTTGGACATTAATAGGAGAAAACGTGCTTGGCTTTCCGCTACAGCGCTGTCTTGCTTGTTTTGAGAGAGTTAATAGAGAAATACGGCGAGAAGACAAGAGAGATACAATTGGTATTTATAGATCTCGAGAAGGCGTACGAAACAATTTCTAGACAAGCGCTTTGTAGAAGTGAGATAGAAATGGGTTCTTGAGAAGTACAGTAGCGTTACACCAAAACGTGAGCGTACACCAATGTAAGAACTTATGTCAAATTGACCGGAAGGTTTCCAGTGACGGTTAGTTTGCGTCAAGGTTCTTTGATGAGTACTTGTTTAATCTCGTTATGACAGAGAAGGCAATATAGAGATCCTTGATTAATGATTTTTGCATTTGATATGGTGTTAGTGGAAGAGAGCAAAGTACTATATCGTCGGCAAAACGCAGATGATTGAACATTTCTCCATCTATTTTATTCCTCTATTTTCCCACTTTAGCATTTTAAGCGCGTATTCGAGGACCGTCATAAATAATTTAGGCGAGAGAGTGTCACCCTGTCTCACACCTCGCTTGATGTGGATTTACGAAGTCTACGAAGATAAGTACCAGTGATCTGTTATATCGATTTTTCTATTAAGGTTTTTACTGTGTATAGGTGATCGTTTGTTCCGAATTTTGAGCGGAAGACAGCTTGTTCTCGGGGCTGGTAGAAATCCAACTTTTTTTTTGTCGTAATTATTCGGGTAAACATTTTATAGATGTGGTTCAATAAGCTGATTGGTCTATATTTTTCTAGGTGCGCCTTGTCTCCTTTCTTATGTAGTAAAATTGTTACTGTATTGTTCCATGTTTCCGGTATGCAATATGCAACAATCTGTTAGAGAAAGGTTAAACAAAATTTTTATTTGGTTGAGAAGGGTACGTCCGCCCATTTTTATAACTTCTATTACGACTCCATATTTTCCTGGCTCTTTGTTGTTTTTCATCTTTTTCATTGTGTCCTGGATTTCGCATAGTGTGATCTCTGGTATGAGCTCTGAACCCTGGTTGATAATTTTGCGTGATGCGGCGCGGCGGCTTCCAAGTTCGTTTAGTCTTCTCTTTGACTTGTGTATAGTTTTTGATGGAAATCTATGTGTAGTAGTTCTTCTCTATTTGATGTGGGGACACCTTCTTTGTTCTTTAGTTTGTGTATTTCGCATTTTCCATAGTTTAGCCGTCTTCTCAGGACTTTCAGACTTGTATTCTGTTTTATAGTTCAGTGGACTACAGAAGAGATAAAACGATATGCCATGTAAAATATAAACAATGCAAAATAAAACGACAAGCAATGTAAAATAAAATGTTAGAAGGAATGGAAGGCGAAGAGAGGAAAAAACTAATTGTAGCAAATTATATCCAATAATTCGTTATCAGGATAAATTTACGTACTTTAGGATTTGTACATTTTCCAACAACCAAAAAATAAGTTTCTGATTCTTTTTCTTGAACATTAAACAAATATTCCTCTTCAAAAGTACCAATTTGTTGAGGAGTAAAACAAAATGAAAGTTGGCACTTTTTATCGTTTTCTATAATTCCACAACTTGTAGGACAATGGAAGTAAGATAATGTGTTTATTTCTCTAATCGGTTCCAATTTATAACTAAGGTTATCTCCACTGGTATTAACAAGTATAAATGATCTAAAAAAATGAAGTCATTGTTTTTATGAAAACCTCAGTTAAGAGCACACAGTAGCGATCAACAGGTAGCAACAAACGCGGTCCAAGATTGCGAAAGTTCTGCGAACTTTCAAAAGTGAGGCAACAGTGCGTCAGTAATTCGACACTGACAGTGAGGTTTATACTATCAAAAATAATAAGTTTTATACACATAAGCACGAAATGTTGCCAAGTCAGTGACGTTCGATTTCTTGTTATAAAAAATCGATTTTTAGTAGTTCCAATGTGATACAAAATCTAGGCACGGGATAAAAAAGTTTATTTGAAGAAAGTGTATTTTTTTGCCTTTCTTGATGGCGGTACAGGCTCCTTTTTTCAATATTTTATTTAGTTATAGTGTAATTTCCACATACTAACATATTTCTGACATTGGGCTCTGTATCGCCATTCTTTATTATATTACGAATATGTGTGCCAAATATCTCGTCAAAATATTCAAAATTAGAGCCGCAATCTTGGGACGCGTTTGTTGCTACCTGTTGATCGCTACTGTTTGCTCTTAATAAAAACGAAATGTATAATTTTAGTGATTTAAGTAAATTATTTATTTTAAAAGGGCAAAACTAACCGATAAGGGCATAAACATAAACGAAGAAAAGCTTAGACACCTGAAGTTTGCAGATGATATTGTGCTAATATCTGATAGGGTCGATGAAGCCAAAGAACTTTGGCTTTCCAGCTCTACCTTTCCTCGCTAGAAGGGAGATTGAAAATAAAAATATATCTAAATCCCACATGACAAATCTTGTAGTCAGGAGGATATATGAAGATACAGTCTTCGGCAAGTTGAACCACAGTTTTAAATCGTCCTACATAATAATATGTTTTAAAGAAAAACCTTTAAACAGTGTGTTTTGCCAGTGTTGACTTACGGAACGGAAACGTTGACTATGACAAGGAGAACAGTGCAAAAGATCCGTGTGAGTCAAAGGGCGATGGAGGAGGCTGTGTTGGACGATTCATTGCGAGACAAGATATCGCCAGCCAAATTGCCGACTACGACGAAGTTCAGGAATTACTGATGCTGTAGAGAGAATAGCAACACTGAAGTGAAACCGGACAAGTCACGTGGTTCTAATGACATATAACAGATGGAGAAAGTGGATACTGGAATGAAGACTAAGGGATGATGCCTACCGAAGCAGAGGCAGGTCGTCCACCAACACGTTGGCCTGATGATCTAAACGTTGCTATAGAAATTTGATGTAAGAGGCAGAAGATCGAAACATATAGTAAATTCTGAGGGAGATCTATACAGTTATGAGCGCACTAATAACCGGCAAAATAACGTAAAAGATGGAAAACATATTAAGTTGTGAGATAAAAAGAGATGAACCTAGTGGAGGTGTTAAATTTAGTGATAGTAACTTATAGATTGACAATATCTTGATTGTTTCCTACCTTTAGACGTCTCGGACGAATTTGAGAAATGCCACTGTCACAGTGACAGTTTTAGTTGGCATACTCCTCTGATACGTCTAAAGGTGGGAAACAATCAATATAATGTCAATTTATATGTTATTATCATTAAATTTAACAACTCTACTGTAGTCCTGTCGCCAGGGGGGGTACAACGGCCTCCTTAATTCAGATGGACTTACCCAAGTTTTTTTTATATATTTTGACCCGCAGAATACGAATTTTTTGGGTAACAGTTGATCCGGATGTCGATAAGATTGTTATAGACAAAGAACTTGAGGAATTACATAACAGCGATTTCTCGCAAAACAAAATATCTTTTTGTATTTTTTGGGTCATTTTAAGCAAAAAATATTCCTACAAGTTTTTTCGTAGAATGCATAGTTTTCGAGATAACCGCGGTTGAACTTTCAAAAAATCGAAAAATTGTAAATTTTAAACCCGAATAACTTTTGATTAAAAAATAAAGTAGCAATTCTGCTTACCGCATTTGAAAGTTTAAGTCAAATTATATCGGTTTTGATTATTTGCATTGCTAAAAATTTATTATTTTATTGTTAAACAAAGCTGTAAACTGTAGTAAACACCTAGTATGTGAGTGATGTTTTCTATGATTTCTCATTTAAAATCGAACGAGTAGGTAGAGTAGCTATAAGTGCAAGCGAGGCAATTTCTACGTAGCATGCGTTAAAACGCATGTATTAGGCACGGGAAACCTATGTGTTTATAGATTAGTTTAACAATAAAAAAATTAATTTTTAGCAATGCAAATAATCAAAACCGATATAATTTGACTTAAACTTTCAAATGCGGTAAGCAGAATTGCTACTTTATTTTTTAATCAAAAGTTATTCGGGTTCAAAAATTGCAATTTTTCGATTTTTTGAAAGTTCAACCGCGGTTATCTCGAAAACTATGCATTCTATGAAAAAACTTGTAGGAATATTTTTTGCTTAAAATGACCCAAAAAATACAAAAATATGTTTTGTTTTGCGAGAAATCACTGTTATGTAATTCCTCAAGTTCTTTGTCTATAACAATCTTATCGACATCCGGATCAACTGTTACCCAAAAAATTCGTATTCTACGGGTCAAAATATATAAAAAAAACTTGGGTAAGTCCATCTGAATTAAGGAGGCCGTTGTACCCCCCCTGGCGACAGGACTACTGGTTTTATTTCTTTTTATCTCACAATTTAATGTGTTTTCCATCTTTTGAGCTATTTTGCCGGTTATTAGCACGCTCATCACTGTATATGCAGCAGTAGACAAGCGAAGATTAATGTTGATCATTCGTAATAAATTGATGACTTTTCTAAAATATAAACTTACGTGCATAGAAATCGGCCCACTTAAAACTTTGGTCATTTTTGATGTCTCATATTTCCTAAACCTGTTGGCCGATTTAAGTAATTTTTTGAACACGTTATAGCCTGATTCTTTAGAAATAACACTGTAATAATATTGTTGCTAAACAGTTAAATTTTCATTGTATACCGGGTGTACCAATCAAACTTTGTTTTCTTCTCAAAGTTCGCATCACCCTGTGAAATATTCTAGCATTTATAAAATACTTAAACTAGACCCCAACTATAGCCTCAGGTTTTCTCAACATTCTGTTTTTTGAATCATTTGTTTATGTTGGATAATAAAAAAGTTAGGTGCTTTAACAACTAGATATGTTCTTCATCAATACACGCTGTTTCTAAATAAGTGCGAAAAACTTTAAGGGATAATTATGCATGAAAAAATAATTACAGTTGGCTTTATAAACGTATGTCCGCAAACGTTTAGTTTCCGAGGTACGGGATATTGAATTTTTTCTTACAAACTGACGATTTATTTATTGCTTTAAAACCAGTTAAGATATGCAAAGGAAATTTGGTAGGTTTTAAGAGCTATTTAACTGTTTAGCAACAATACTATTACAGTGGTATTGTTAAAGGATCAGGCTATAACCTGTTCATAAAATCACATAAATCGGCCAACAGGTTTAGGAAAGACATCAAAAATGACCAAATTTTTAAGTGGGCCGATTTCTATGCTAGAAAGTTTATATTAAGTGGGATTTTTTTAAGTAGGTATTAAGATTCTTAGGGTCAGTTGCGGATGGTGATAATTTTATTTACGGAGCGCTGATTCGACATTATAAAAAATAATACATGTATAGCCGATTTGCTAATCTGAGACACAACTGTCTTCATTACCATCACAATAAAAAAGCACCATATAGAAATAAACAAACCAAAACACGTTGAATGTTCGAGGAGCACTCCCACATCATGATTAGTGAGTGCTCCTTGTGCTTGTTTATTTCTAGTGCATCTTTATTGTAATTGTAGTGTAGACAGTTGTGTCTCAGATTAGCGAATCGACTATATATACAGTGCGTTTCATTAAAAACATATCTTTGATGCAGGATAGTGTTGTGAAAGACCCTGTAAATAACTGTTTTTGATATCTCCTATAATAACAGACGGAAATAATATCTCAAGGAAAAAAAGCATAGGGAGATGCAGAATATCGTGGCTGCGCAACGTGAGAGAAGGTACGGATGTACGTCAAATGAACTTTCAGAGCAGCCGTCCCTAAAATCCGAATAGCTAAGATGATTGCCGACCTCCGTCGCAGAGATGGCACTTATAGAAAAAGAACAGATATAGGTAACGGATTTTGTTAAAAAAGTTGATTACCCTGTATATTCAACGTACATAAAAAGGATACCCCGCGTTAAGATAGGTAAAGTGAGTTCACTTCAATATTTTTTTCCATTTTTTTTACGTTCTATGTGGTTAAATATTAACATTTCACAATTTTAGCCCACCCCTTCTTACTACCCTTTCACCAAAATGTAATTTTTTCCTTTTTATTTATTTTTTTGGTGGGTTGTAATCAGAGACATGTTAACTAAGCAAAAAAGCGTAACGCGCGGCAGTCGATCGGTGGTCTATCTATCTCTTTTTACTAAGCGATACCGTTCATATGAAGGACAAAGGTGGCTAGACCACTCAAAATGAATATTGACCAATGGCGTCCTTGATATCGGCGTTACACCCCGATGCATTGAGTGGCATATGACTAGCCTCGTCTATAGTTAACATGTCTCTGGTTGTAATCAATTTAAACATTTCAAAAAATTCACACGGTGAGCTGAGACGTTTAGAACACTTGTCTAGGTTTTTGGTCCCGTAGCTACCTACATACTACAAATGCATTTTTACGTTATATCTGGTTTTTGAAGAATGTGCAGGTCAATTTTTAATTTATTTTCTGTATTTTATCAAAAAATATATTTCAATTTTTTTCACATTTATCAATTCTATTCACTGAGAGGTGCGCCACCTTCAAAAACCCAAAAAACTGTTTGTTATAGGTTTTGGGGTAATTTTTTAGAAAGTCGTGGGCCAAAATTGCATGGCGTCTTATTTTTTAATCACATAGAAAGTAAAAAAATTCAAAAAATTTATTTTTTAGAGTGAGAGCATTTGCCTATTTGAACGAGGGTACCGTTTATTATAACAGCAAACCGTATATCAATAGCAAAAGGGGACCAGGAAGAAGACGCAACTCTTGGCTTAAAAACCTACGACAATGGACGAATATGACCTCCATAGAACTATTATCACATTATCACTATTGTAACATCAGGTATGCAGATGACACCATAGTATTTGCGGACAAACTAGAAGATCTACAAGTCCTCATGAACAAAATCACGTATTATAGTCAACAATATGGACTCAATATAAACGTAAAGAAAATAAAGCTTATTATCGTCGGCAAGAAAAAGATAACAGAAGGTCAACTCTATATCAACCAAACCCCTGTAGAAAGAGTGAGGCACTACAACTACCTCGGCACCATAATAAATGAAGAATGGACCAACAACCAAGAGATAAGAGCGCGCATCGGAAAAACTAGATCAATCTTCAACCGTATGGGCGCGTTTTTCAAGAGCCACAACCTTTCTCTTGGTATAAAAGTAAGAATGTTGAGATGTGACGTCTTCTCAGTCCTTTTTTATGGTGTTGAATCAGGCACCTTGAACGAGGATATGTGCCGAAAGTTGGAAGCATTTAAGATGTGGCTGTATCGGAGAATTCTTAAAATCCCATGGACTGATCGAGTCACAAATGAGGAGGTCCTTAGAAGAATGGGGAAGAACCGAGAGGTACTGACCACCATCAAATCTCGAAAGTTGGAATACTTTGGACACATTATGCGAAATGAATCCAGATATGCCCTCCTACAAGCCATCCTGCAAGGAAAAATATTTGGAGAGGCCCAGGAAGAAGAAGAACAACTTGGTTAAAGAACCTCAGAACTTGGTTCAACACAACATCTGTGCAGCTTTTCCGCGTTGCTGCTAGTGTTGCCCAAAATCGGTCTTGGTCTTGCAGTCTTGGTCTTGTTCTTGCGTTTTAGCAAGACCAAGACCAAGACCAAGACCGCCTTATATTAGCAAGACCAAGACTAAGACTGACCGTGCAAGACTTGAGCAAGAACAAGACTAAGCCTGCGAGACTCTTGCGTCTTGCAGTTTGAGCGTCGTTTTATGGAATAATACAGGGTGTAACAAAAATACAGGTCATAAATTAATTCACATATTCTGGGACCAAAATAGTTCGATTGAACTTAACTTACCTTAGTACAAATGTACACATAAAAAAAGTTACAGCCCTTTGAAGTTACAAAATGAAAATCGATTTTTTCCAATATATCGAAAACTATTGGAGATTTTTTATTGAAAATAAACATGTGGCATTTTTAGGGCAGTAGTATCTTAAGAAAAAATTATAGTGAAATTTTTAGATACCCCATAAACATTTTATGGGGGTTTGGTTCCTTTAAACCCCCCAAACTTTTGTGTACGTTTCAATTTGATTATAATTTTAGTAACATTAGTTAAACACAATGCTTTAAAAACTTTTTTGTCTCTTGGTACTTTTTCGAAAAGTCAGTATTTGTCAAGATATTTTGCATATTATTTGTCAAATCCACCACATATTTGTATATGGCCACATATATGTTATGAGTTATGTTCATCTGTGATATGGCTAAGTACGATTATGGAGACTTGATAATAATAGGAAAATTTATTTATGATTTACATTTTTAGGTATATTTTGAACCATATTAAAAAAGAAGTCACATCTCGATAAAATGTGCCTTATCGAAAAAATACAAAGAAGCAAAAAATTTTAAAAACACTGTGTTTAACTAATGGTATCGCAGTAATAGTTTAATTGGAACGTACACAACCATTTGGGAGGTTTAAAGGAACAAAACCCCCATAAAATCTCTACGTAAACATATTAGAAAAGAAGCCGCAACTCGATAAAAACTGCCTTGTCGAAAAAATACTAAGAACCAAAAAAGTTTTAAAAATACTGAATTTAACTAGTAGTATCACAATAATAATTTAATTGAAACGTACACAAAAGTTTGGATGGGTTTAAGGGAATAAAACCCCCAAAACATTTTTATGGGGTGCACAAATGTCACTATAATTTTTCTTTAAGATATTCCTGTCATAAAAATGCCACATGTCCATTTTCAATAAAAAATCTCTAATAGTTTTCGATATATTGGAAAAAATCGATTTTCATTTTGTAACTTCAAAGGGCTGTAACTTTTTTTATATGCATATTTGTACTGAGGAAGTTAGGTTCATTAGAACTATTTTTGGTCCTAGAAAAGGTAATTTAATTTATGACCTGTTTTTTGTTATACCCTGTATAAAATAGTTCGGGTATATGCTTAGAGACTATGAGATACAAAAAAATACGTAACAACAATTTGGAAAATTGGCTTTATCCACATTATGAACAATGCGATGAACATACATACCGAATTAAAAATATGAACACTTATTTATTGGATACGTACTCAGAGGTCATAATATATTATTATACATACTATGTAAAAATAAAATATTTCATTCTTTACCAATATCAGACGACGCCTTCGCTCCGAAATTAATTACAATTGAGCAATTGTCTAGATTTTTAGAATAGCAACCTTTCATAAAATAATCTTCCTGTGTTGTGTGTATAATAATATCGCATTGAAACTTTTAAAGAAGTATGTCGCCTATAAGGTGATAAAAATATAATACGAATACCATATCCACTGTTACAGACAACCACTCAATTGTTTTTCCTTATCCATATCGTAAAGACTAAACGTCCTACTTATAAACTGTTTGCAATTAGATATTAGATCAATCGGCCAAACAAAATTTTTTGCTGAAAAAGTACTAGATAAGATAATGCCTGGCTACCCTGGTAAAATGTGAGCACGGCATTCAAAAAAAGAGATATGTATTTATTATTATATAAAAAGAGATATTGGCCGATGTGTGATTTTGCCATTGTTTTTTATTGTTAATGAAGAACTTATGAGAGGATGGGCTGCATTAAAAACTAAAAAACAATGTTTTTTAAAATGAAATACACAAATTACTTATCGACAACTGATAAATAAAGTTTAAGCTTCAGTTTAGACGCTTCGAGATTTCGAAAATAATATTTTTTACTTGTGTTTTTGAGACTCGAAAATCGTCATTTTTCGATTTTTTTCAGTTTTAAATTGTTTATAACTCGGAAACGAATAACTTTAGATAAAAACTACAAAAGACCTTTTTTATTCCATATAATTCAAAGAACCTAAAATAAGTCTGCCAGGGCTGAAACAATTGATTTTTATAATTTGTTTAATTGTTTTTACATAAATATCGAAATAACTCAGAAATTACGGCATTTCGTAATAGGAAATATTATATGAAAATTAATAGTATTTATTATGGTTCAAAATGCAAAAATATACAGGGTGTTCTATTCGAAATACGAAAGTTCATTATATTTTCAAAAAATAAAACGCAAGATCTGGCAACAATCTGTAATTACCACTATAATATCGGCCGCATTAGAAGACCTTTACCCACCAAATTCTATAAAAATCGTTCAAGTCGTTTCCGAGATATTATAGGCGTTCCATACATAAAACTCACTCAGCATAAATGTTACATAATTAAACTGCGTGTATTACTTTGTATTATTTCTTGTTAAAAAAGTCAATCTTAAAATTTTCAACTAATAGCAAACAAAAATTATCAACTAATAATAGTGTCAAAGCTATTGCGTACTGTGCTGTAATTTAATTTGTAGTTTTTTATTTTTTATTTGAATAAATGGCAAATTGTAGAACTCTTTTATTCCATTTCATTTCATATACCTAATGTGAGAGTCCATCATTCCCTTTCTAGACAGATAATGTTCTTTAAAATACAGTCAAGTTTATGTCATTTGTTTGTTTTTTTGTGTTTTCACCATCTTTTAGCACATGTCAGGTTATTAAATGCAAACGTTTATTAAGAAACATACTGACTCCCGTAGGACATGGTAGATAGCCCAGTTAGTTAGAGTATAGGTAAGGATAGTTTAGATTGTGGGTTCAAACCCACCTAATGTGAGTTGTTTTTTAATAAATAGCAATATGCTAGTGGGTAACTGCGAGACTTGCAAGACTCTTGCTGCAAGACCAAGACCAAGACCAAGACTGGGAGTGCAATACCAAGACCAAGACCAAGACCAGGTGTACTGGTGCAAGACCAAGACCAAGACTGCCCAAGTCTCGTCTTGGTCTTGCATTTGGGCAACACTAGTTGCTGCAGATAAGGTGAAGATTGCCATGATGATCGCCAACACTCGTCACGGATAGGCACATCAAGAAGAAGAACTATTCAGGGCGGCTGTAAATAGGATTAAATGATCAAATGTAATGGCCAACGGCCTTAGGGATACCGCACCCTAAGAGGAAGACCGTTTATTCCATAAATACTCACTTATAATAAAATTAAATAAATGTGATTAAATTCTTACTTTGATTTGGTTTCACCTATTCCAGTAACATGAATCTCAATAACCTCCAGGTTCTCTCCGTTCATCTTCGAACACTTACCAGCGGTTTCATGTCTGCTATAATCGTTATCTTCCAATTCAAAGTAATAGTCGGGCAACAAACTTTGGCCGGTAACAGAAAATTCCATATTTTTTAGATCTGGATGCAAGGAGCTGATTTTGGATTTTAGTTTATAAAAATATTGGGAAGCCACTGCTGGATTAAAAATTATTTGAAATACTGTAGAGATAGATGGCTGAATCTCGGTGTTTCGAGGAATGATTTGGAAGGGTTGATCGTAGTTTTGTTTAACAAAAGGCTTCATACGCAATTCTTGCTCAAAAGAACTATCCTGAGTACCTATATAATTATAGCGTAATTGATTATAACTATATATTATATTAAATTGAAAATTGGAAGAAAACCGAGGCCTATTGGTCGAGATTACAAAACAAAAACAAAAACAGGATAAGAAAGGAAACAAGGAAAAAAATATAATATTCTACGCCGACGACGCAGTTCAATGAATGCTAGACCGGTTTAATAACAAAGCCAAGGCTTTTAACATGAAAATTTCGTCATACAACACGAAAAGCTTGGTAATATCGAACGAACCAGTAAGGTGCAAACATGACATTGAGAATCAAATGATAGAACAAGTAATAAAATTTATAATTAAATTTAAGGAGCGATATTAACATTGAAGAGGAAGTAAAGGAACAAGTGGCAAAAGCAAACAGAGCAATAGGATGGCTTAACGACAGAATAAGGAGAAAAAGCTTAAATATACAAGTCACAAGCACGATAAAAATTTACAAGCACGATATTTGGAGATAAATGAAATGATCGAAAAATATATCTGAAAACAAACACTACTAGACACAACAAGGAGTAATAAGATTAGTAGCAGCAGAATATTAGCAAAATAAATAACATTATTGAATGGGTGCACGAAAGAAAAATAAAATGGAACAGTCATATCAGTCGAATAGTAGAAAAGGACTAGTTAGAGTAGCCCGGGATAAGTCTTCAATTGGAAGAAGAAAAACAGGTCGTCCACGGAAAAGATGGAATGCTAATATTTGCCGGCAATTTGCGTGTACAAAAGTAAAAGAAGAAGAGAAAAGAAGACAATCTACACATAAATGATGTGCATATCCAAAAGGATAATTTCCTTAATAAATCAATAATAGGTTGATCAGGTTTATTAATTCGTAAATAAGGTAGGTACGTAATAACTGATATTTTAAGTATTAGATAGTTATGAGCTGGTAGAAAAGGTGGAGTTAACGGAGACAGTAACAGCAATGGTTACCAGAATAACAAACGAGGAAGTGGCTCAAGCGCTTCAAAAATTAAAGAAAGGAAAAGCAGTCGGACCAGATGATATTCCTGGGGAAGTATGGAGAGCATTGGGAGAGACAGGAATAAGTTGGCTAGCAGGTCTATTTAATAGAATTATGGAAGTTGGACAAATGCCAGACGAATGGAGAAGCAGTATATTAGTACCTGTCTACAAAAACAACGGAGACATACAACAATGCACAAACTACAGGGCTATAAAACTACTTAGCCACACCATGAAAATATGGGAGAGAGTAATTGATAGACGGATACGTGAAGAAACTGAAATATCCGATAATCAATTTGGCTTTATGCAGGGCAGATCAACAACAGATGCAAATTTCATTGTAAGACAACTGATGGAAAAATATAGGAATAAAGAGACCAACGCTTATATGGTATTCATTGATCTTGAGAAAGCATATGATAGAGTTCCTCGAGAGATTCTGTGGTGAGCACTCGATAAGAAAGGAGTCCCTGGCGAATATGTAAAGATTGTGAGAGATATGTATGAGGGAGTAACGACTAGTGTTAGAACAGGTGTGGGAGAGACTGATAAATTTCAGGTGAAAGTAGGATTGCACCAAGGCTCGGTGCTTAGTCCTTATTTATTCTCATTAATTTTGGACCAGATAACAGCGAAACTACAGGGTAGTATTCCGTGGTGCCTAATGTATGCTGATAATGTACTGTTGATAGGAAATAGTGAAGGAGACTTCGAACAAAAACTGGAAGAGTGGAGACAAGCCCTGGAGGAAAAAGGTTTAAAACTTAGTAGGACAAAAACAGAGTATTTGGAATGTTCATTTAAAGATGGAGTTACTACAAATAAAATGGTATCTTTGGATGGTGAAATGATTGTGAAAAGCAATAGTTTTAAGTACCTAGGATCGGTATTACAGAGTCATGGAGAAATAGATGCAGATGCATGCAGTAAAATTAGGGCTGGATGGATGAAGTGGAAAGAAGCGAGTGGTGTGTTGTGTGACAGAAAAATTCCAATGAATGGAACTGGAACGGAACTGAATGTTAGGCAGTGAAAAAGAAAGAGGAACAACGAATGCATGTGGCGGAAATGAGAATGCTTAGATGGATGAGTGGAGTGACAAAGAAGGATAAAATTAGAAATGAGTATATTAGGGGAAGTCTAGGTGTGGCACCAATTGATGCCAAAATGAGAGAGCATAGGTTAAGATGGTTTGGTCATGTTCAACGTCGAGACGTTAATCACCCAATACGAAGAATAGCTGAAGTGCAGATTCCTGGAAGGAGTAGGAGAGGAAGACCAAAGAAGACCTGGGCGGAGACGATAAGGCAGGACATGTTGGTAAAGGGGATTAACATTGATATGACCCAAGATAGAATTGTGTGGAGAAATGCAATTAGGGAAGCCGACCCGCATAGGGATTAAGGCAAAGAGAATGATGATGATGAGCTGGTAGAAAACGCTCTTTGAGTTTGACGCTGAAACTTGGCGGTAATCAGAAAGAAAGAAGTAACAAGAATGGACAAATAAAAAATATATTATTTTTTATTCTTAATTCAGAACTTGGTTAGTGATTCAATAATACTTATTATAAAAAATGTTAATGTAGCAACTCTTGTCCAACAACTAAACTTACTTTCCAAAGCAACTCCATTCTCCGCAACGGTCCTATTATTTTTTGGTTCATCCACAGATTCCATTAAAGTCCATTCCAAGTTTAAAGGAACTAGACCACAATTAAAGACTTCCAACGAAAGGTTACTTTTCTGCAATTAACAAAATATTATCATATACAGGGTGTTTCATTAATAATTGTCCATATAGTAACTGGAGGAACATTAGCACAAAATACGAAGATTTAACCTAAAACACTTACATAAAATGTGGTTCCTTACTGAGTTACAGGGTGTTTTATCTAAAATATTAAAAATTATTTTTGCTCAGCACTTTAAAACTATTCATCCTTTTGGAAGGTATCCTTTTCATACTTGGCAGAAAGTATAGGTACTGTACAAGCTACTAAATTATGTCAAACAAACGTTTCTGGCTATTACCAGAGGCGTACGACGGGGGAAAGTGAATGGTTGACCCTTTCCAAATTCCACGCCACTGGCGAAATTGCTATTTTAGTTCAATTTTTGGATTCTGCAATACTTTCTATGAAAATAATATACTCTTCATTCGTAACGATAAAGTCATTAGTTTTCGAGATATTTGAAGTTAAAAATGAAACGACACGGTTATTTTGATTAATGTATCGTGTCACTTCATTTTTATTTTCAAATATATCGAAAACTAATCATTTTATCGTTACGAATGAAGAGTATATTATTTACAAGTATTGCAAAATTAAAAAATTACACTAAAATAGCAATTTCGTCAGTGGCGTAGAATTTGGGAAGGGTCAACCATTAACTATCCCTTGTCGTACGTCTCTGGTAGTAGCTAGAAACGTTTATTTATCTTAATTTAGTAGGGTGTACAGTACCTACACTTTCTGCCAAGTATGACAAGGATACGCCAAATAGTTTTAAAGTACTGGGTACAAATAATTTTTAAATTTTAATCATACATATGACATATGAATCATATCTTAAATTAATCAAAATAACTGTGCCGTTTCATATTTAACTTCAAATATCTCGAAAACTAATGACTTTATCGTTATAAATGAAGAGTATATTATTTACGTAGAAAGTATTTAAGAATCTAAAAATGGCACAAAAATAGTAATTTGTCCAGTGGTGTAGAATTTTAGAAGGCTCAACCATTTACCATACCCTTTCGTACGCCTCTGGTAGTAGCTAGAAACGTTTGTTTATCATAATTTCGTAGGGTGTCTAGTAGTCGCACTTTCTGCCAAGTACGAAAAGGATACGTCGAATAGTTTGAAAATTCTGAGCAAAAATATTTTTTAAATTTTTAGAAAAAACACCCTGTAACTCAGTAAGGAACCACATTTTATTTAAGTGTTTTAGGTTAAATCTTCGTATTTTGTGCTAAGGTTTCTCCAGTTACTATATGGACAATTATTAATGAAACACCCTGTATACTTATTAAGAGAACCAGATACACTCAGACGCAAAAAACGCAACGGAGAAAATCTTGGTATAATTCGTAGTATTACAGTTTTTTTAAGCCCTATTTTGATGATTTTTTTAACATACCCCTAACAACACAAAACATTCCAGGAATGTACTATCAAAGTTCTATTAATGTTTGAATATACTGGTCATTCAAGGAACATTCGGTGAATATCTGATTAAGTTATCGTGGAATGTTACCACAAGGCATTCTATGAACACACTACCAATGTCCTATATTTTAAGAGAGGCCATTTACTATTCAATTTGCATTCATTTTCAAATTTGCTCTGCGTGTATATGTATTTAGGCTTAGGCAATCCAAATCACGTGACTTCTGGTTCTGGTTCTGGTTGGCATGGCATGGCATACAGGTTACAGAGGTTATGTTTGTAATATCATTTCAATTCATCATTTCACTGTTTATCGTCATATTTTGGATTCATTTGGATTTCGTTTGCTGTATTTTGTGAACTTTATAAACTTTACCACACTGCAAAGTGATTATTTAAGGAAATTATTATTGGAGACACCAGATGTTTGGAGGAAGGTAGGGCAAAATTGATGAATTTTGCAAGCAATCACATTATTTCTTTTATTGTTTTAGATATTTATTGAAGCTGAAAATAATTGGAGATTTAGATCCATATACAATTCAGTCAGAATTGGATTTTACCATAAAGTGCATTCCACCAAATTACTATTATAGATATTATAGATGAAAGCATAACAAAAGCCTTCTTTAAGAGAGAGTTAGCCTTTTTAAAGTTGGAGTAAAGATGGAAGTCACAAGCAACAACTTCGTAAGTACCTACAAGAATATTGAGGAAATCCAGCTCCTGGATACTACTGGGCAAACTAGAAGATTGAAGAGGACAAAGCCTTTTGAACTAGTTTGAGTGATAGTGAAAAGCAGAGCATAATGCTTGTGTGCATGTGTATGTTAGAATAGTGCGGTTAGAAAAGCAGAGCATAGTGCTTGTGTGCCTGTTAGATTAGATAAGAGACGCTATGGGTAAGCTCTTTATTTTAAGGAACAGTAGTAATTTAGGTTAAATTAAAATTGCTCATTGGTCAGAGTTATGACCAGATTGTAATTCTAATGAACAATTCAATACAATGAATCGTCATCGTAGTGATGATTATGGAAAAAAATATATGACAAGATTTTGTGCAATAAAAATGTTTATATTTATCAAGGATATATTATTTGGTATGGCTACATATACAGTCGGAAAAATGAAAGAATACTCATGAATGAACATATAAAACACGCTGTATTTTCCTGTCACCGTGTCACAAAGAAAATTGTCCAGTGCAAGTAACAATAATTATTACATGTACTTGTGCTGACCAGTTTTTTGTGTGACACGGTGACAGAAAAATACAGCGCGTTTTATATGTTCGTTCATGGGTATTCTTTCAATTTTCCTACTGTACTTCTGGTATATCGTCGGTGATGTGACAATACCTCCTATCTGCTTTTTCATGAATTTTGTAGGAGATAAAAAACTTGTTTGGGCCACCTCGTGTTTTCATATATTTTTTGATTTGTTTTGTAGTAAATTCAACTATTTATTTACCACGAAACAAGTCAAAACTTACGTATGAAAACAGGAGATGACCGTAAAAAATGTTTTTCGTCTCCTGCAAAACTCATGAAAAAACATATAGGAGGTATTGTTACATCACTGACGATATATTTCAGAGAATGTCTAAAAAATATACTTTGAATGTCCTAAGAACATTCATGGAATGTTTCAACAAGACATTCAGTCTAAACAATATACTGTGAATGTTCAAAGAACATTCGTAGACATTCATGGAATGTTCCAACAAGACATTCAAGGAATGTTTAAAATGCTGACACAGCACTTTCCTGGGACTTTCCAGGGACGTTTGTGTGCTTTTGGGGACATTCTAGGAATGTTTTTAATGTCCTGTGTGTACCTTCTAGGAACATTCCTGGAATGTTTTGTGTTATTAGGGACTGTGTAAAAATCTATAAATTTTAATTTGGTATAGTGAATTTTTTTAATAAAATTTTGTATTTGACTTATCATACGAGGTTAATCGAAAGGTGTTGTTTTATCCTAACTTTGAAATATGTTGTGGAATAATTCCGTTAGCGTATTTTCGTAAAACCTTGTTTTTCGTTTGCAACCATGTCTTCTAAGCATTATGATTTTTGTTTCATGTGAAAATATCGATTGGTTCATTTTTAGGAGCGAAATTACTTTGCCACCTACAATTTACGACTTTTCCTATTATTACCCTTATCTTTTCTATTAATTTTTAATAAGACGATGGGGACTTTGGTGACTGATATCGAAGGATTGTCATATCGACATCCCAGAAGCACTGTATTTAAATAATGATTAAAAGCAACGACATAATCTTGGTTTTAATGAACAATGATAACAAAAACAAAACATAAAAAAACAACTTAAATGTAACTTAACCTAAGTACGCAAATAACAAAAAAAAGTACAAAAAAATAACTTAATACTTTGTATTGCCTCCCCTAGCATCTGTAACTGCCTATACACGTCGGCTTATGCTGTCTATGATGTTGCGAATATAATCTTGCTGAATGTTTTGCCATTCCTCCTCTAGAGCCAAGCGAAGTTCGTTAATTGAGGCTGGGGTACTTCGCGACCTCTTATATTTCTACCAAGCATATCCAAACGTGTTCTATTGGGTTCAGGTATCTGGCGAACACGCTGGCCGGTTCATTTTATTAATTTATTTAATTAATTAATTAATTTATTTATTTAATTAATCCCAACTTCCTCTACTCTAAATATTGCATGACAAACATTGCAGAGTGGGGTCGCGCATTATCTTGCATTAATAGAAAATCATCGCCGATATATTGAGAAAAGGATACTACGTGTTTCGCTAAAATTTTCTCAATATACCGGTGTGTAGTCAACGAACCCTCAATAAATACCACTTCAGTGTGCGCCTCTCGGGATATTCCTGCCCATACCATCACGGAACCCCCTCCATGGCTAACGCGAGGACTGAAAGTGCACTCCGCAAATCTTTCTCCAGTTCGACGCCATACTCGTTCTCTCCCATCTGATTAGTGAAGACAGTCTAGACTCATCCGTAAAAAGAACATTACTGGATTGTCCTAAATTCCAATGTAAATATTCCCTGGAAAATTGTAGTCTAGCCTCTCTGTGCCGTGGAAGTAATTTGGGCCCAGTTGCTGGTCGGCAACTTTGCAAACCAAATTCATGTAATCTTTGACGAACTGTAAATACACTAGCATTATTGCCTTGAACCTCTTGAAGCTGATTTCTTGTTTGCACCGCTGTTAAATGACGATCCCGCAAAGCGTTGACTAGTATAAAACGATCATCTAAAGCGGTAGTTTTGCGCTTCCTGCCACTTCCCGCTTTACGCTTGTTTGTTCCAATTCGTATAAAACGTTCCACTACCCTTTGGATGGTAGAGCGATGAGTGTGTAGTACTCTAGCCACATATTCATATTTTCGCCCATCTTCAACCAGAGCAACGGCTTTCGCACAATCTTCGACACTAAGAACCATGATCAATCATAGGTAAACAAAATGTAAGTGTCAATATGACATAATGATAGCAGTCACCAAAGCCACCTCGTCATATTACAAAATAACTTCAAAATAATCATAATTAAAAAAGTCCTAAATAGGGAACTTGCATACATTTTTAAATTCGAAAAAAAATTTATAAATCACAACATAACATAATTTAAAACATGTATCAAAGATGAAAAAGTTTTGTTTGTCTTTCGTTTGGCCCCTAAAGACGATTAAAAATTCAAATTAAAACAGGTGGTCCAAAACGCTTCGTGACGTCACTTGGTTTTACATTTACATTTTTCCAATAAAGTAAACAGAATTTTAAATTAGACGTTATAAACGTCAGTAGAAAATACATTTATGTGACGTTACAAGTGTTTTTGATCGTTTGAACTATTCATAGAAAAATTCGTACTTTTACAAAATGGTTTTATTTTCAATAGTAAACCTTCGTTCCTTTCCTTCAAAAACAGTATAAAACTACAATTTTAACAAACTGGTATATATTATTACAATGACATACGATAAATGTCATTAGAATATAAATATTTTTGACTTATTCCACGACGATGAGCTTGCCAAATACCCAAGTAGGTGGAGGCCAATAAACTAAAGAAGGAGAAGAAGAATATACCTAAATATAAGGTTGTGTCTAGGTATGCGTTACCGTATACGCAAATAAAAAAGTTAAGAGTGTCAGTGATTTCTTATTTTTTATTTGTTTAGTGTTTGTTTTTAAATTAACTACGGAGTGTGGACAATTATTTAGTTCTTTTAATGAGTTTAAGAACATTTTAAAACAGTACGAAAAAGATAAGAGACTATAAATTAATATATATTTTTTTAGTTATCAATGAAATAGTATGTATTACCGTAAAAGATTAAAATAAAAAGAAGACCTAAAGCTTTCACAATAATAATTAACTTGTTCTGAAGCTATTATCCTTGTGGCATTTTTGTAATCAACTATTCTAAATGGGAACTAAGCCACAATTTAACCAAAAAATGATTTTATTAACGTTTCGACGTCTAAATCGGACGTCGTTGTCAAAATACAAAATATTATTAAATTAAACAAAAATGGTGTTGCTTAGTAAAAAATTTTTCTAATAATTTATCTAATCTGACTAATTTTTGTATTTTGACAATGACATCCGATTTGGACGTCGAAACGTTAATAAAATCATTTTTTTAGTTAAATTGTGGCTTATTTCCCATTTAGAATAGTTGATTATAATAATTAACTTACGTATAAAAATTATTCTATCAGTATTTTGTACGTGTCATATCAACTAAATACATATATTTATTTTGCTAACCTAAATATATACTTTTATATATACATTGATTTATTACAATTAAGTTTGAAACATCTAAATAGTTCTGCTTCCCTTCCCTTAACAAGTATTTTTCTATCAAACAAACACTAAACATATCAAAATAGCATGTACCAAAATATACAGTCACTGCGCACGTTAAATAATGAAGTCACTGGCTTGATCAAGTTTAATTCGCGTGTACCTAACTTTTTTATTTGCGTACACGTTAGAGTGTACCTAGACACAGCGAAATATAACCATAAGAATAACTAATGTAAAACTATGTGACGTCACGGGTCGTATGAACTATTTTATACCGCAGAAGACTTTAAATATGTATTTCTAAGTTATTACGAGTTTTTGAAGCGTGAAATTTTGGAAATCTCATTTTTAAACAAAACTGAACATTATTATGTAACAAAAAAAATGTGCAAGTTCCCTATTGTGGGTGGCAAATTCATTTGGCTCTAAAAAATGAACCAAGGCATATTTTGATATGAAACAAAAAACACAATGCTTAGGAGATATGGTTGCAACCGAAAAATAAGACTTTACGAAAATTCGCAAACGGAATTATTCCACAGGATGTTTCAAAGTTAGGATAAAAAATCACGTTTTAGTTATCCCCGTACAATAAATCAAATTTAAAATTTTATCAAAAAACTGACTATACCAAATTAAAATCTATAAATTTATACACAGGGTGCTAAAAAATCATCAAATAGGGCTAAAAATAAAAAAAATTTAAATACTTTGAATTTGACCAAAATTTTCTCCGTTGCGTTTTTTTTGCATCTGAGTGTACATATTCTTATAAAGAGAACCGTGTCATATGGCAAAAGTAATTCATATAATAATTAAGTAATATAAATCATATGTCAAAAGAGGCGTAAAATAAAAATTCGAATTATTATCATCTGTGCTTTTTAAGATGTAAATATAAAACAGAACAGAGCGATGAATTAATTGACAAGGGTATTTATAATTGCATTCACGACTTGTCGTTCACCGTGATAATAATCGTTAGCGAGCTAGTTCCTTTATAACCAGAAAATTGAATAAAAATAAACTAAAAGTAAAGAATATTCAGATGTGATTTCAGAATAGGGCTTCCACTATGTGCTTATACTTATTTCGATTTCAATAAATCTCATCAGAGCACTTCTGTAGAAGCACTGAACTGGAATCAAATCATTCTCATCTTTCGGTGTATTAATTAAAATAATTACAAAAGATGCTACTAGCTCCATGCATAAATTCATAGTGGAATTCACTTGGAACAGTGCAGGATGAAATTACTGAATATTTTTCTCTGATCCATGCTCAATGGACCGGCAAATCTTTAGACCTAAAAACGTGAAAAACCATGAATATGATAAGAACGCGAGTCGCTCCAGTAAACTCTCAAAGAAAATAAAAGTTGATGTAAACTGTATACATAATGTTCTTGAACTCCTAATAGTCCAGAAAGCCACTGCGCATCCGCTAGGGAAAATATTCTAATTCGGATTTTTTGCACAATCTTACTCAAAAAGGACTTCTTTTAACAAATTTGCATGTTACCAGGACCAAAAGGTGATCAAAAATTTTTTAAACGCTTTTTTTTTTTGTTTTTTCTCTTAAATTATTTTTTTGCATGGAAAAAAGTTTTTTTTAGGTTTTTTGGATCATTCCAAACAGACAACGTCTTTAGTGACTTTTCTCTAAAAATAATAATTTTTGAAATATAAGCGATTAAAAATTGAAAAATTGCGAAATCGGCCATTTTTAACCCTCAAAAACTATGTGAAAAACTAAAAATTTGAATGTTGCCAAGATAGGTAGATATTCTTTAAACATAGATTGATGAAATCCCGAAGGGTTTTTTGCAACACAATATTCAAAACTCCTTTGTTTTTTAATTGCTAATCAAGCGTGCGCGACACTATTTTCCACCGACAGTATGGTGCAAATGAAAGGAATAAATTCGTTATTTCGTAAACCGGCTACTTTAAGGAAAAATCCCGAAACAGGTCGATTTTTATTTTTAAGTTATGATATTGTGGCATATATGGTATACTAGTGACGTCATCCATCTGGACGTGATGACGTAATCGATGATTATTTTAAATGAGAATAGGGGTCGTGTGCTAGCTCATTTGAAAGGTTCTTCAATTCTCTATTCAGTAATATAAACATTTACATAATTATTTGTACAGGGTGTCCAAAAAATTTTTTTAAATTAAATTATTTGACAAAAAAAGAATTAGAAGGACACCCTGTATAAATAAGTATGTAAATGTTTACATTACTGAATAGAGAATTGAAGAACCTTTCAAATGAGCTACCACACGATCCCTATTCTCATTTAAAAAAATAATCGATTACGTCATCACGTCCAGACGGATGACGTCACTAGTATACCATATACGCCACAATATCATAAATTAAAAATAAAAATCGACCTTTTTCGGGATTTTTCCTTAAAGTCGTCGGTTTGCGAAATAACGAATTTATTCCCTTCATTTGCACCATACTGTCGGTGGAAAATAGTGTCGCGCACGCTTAATTAGCAATTAAAAAACAAAGGAGTTTTGAATATTGTATTGCAAAAAACTCTTCGGGATTTCATCAATCGATGTTTAAAGAATATCCGCCTACCTTGGTAACATTCAAATTTTTAGTTTTTCACATAGTTTTTAGGGATAAAAATGGCCGATTTCGCAATTTTTCAATTTTTAATCGCTTATATGTCAAAAACTATCATTTTTAGAGAAAAGTCATTAAAGACCTTTTCTGTTTGGAATGATCCAAAAAACCTAAAAAAACTTTTTTCCATGCAAAAAAAAATAATTTTAAGAAAAAAACAAATAAAAACGTTTAAAAATTTTTTGACCACCTTTTGGTCCTGGCAACATGCAAATTTGTTAAAAGGAGTCCTTTTTGAGTAAGATTGTGCAAAAAATCCGAATTAGAATATTTTCCCTAGCGGATGCGCAGTGGCTTTCTGGGCTATAAGTGGAGCATAGAGCTTTAGTGAAAACACGCCATATAGACAAGGCGGAAACGGCGGGTTCGTTGGGAAAAATATTCCCATGAGATATTTTTGCATAATCACATTCGTGAGACATCCCAGAATAAGGTTCAAGAAGTCGCCCACGAGAAAAGTGGGCCAATTTTTTTTTAACAATTTTTTTTAATCAAATTACAAAAATCAATATTTTTGGCCCGAACAATTTTTTCTTTAATTTTTTGGACCATTCTGGACAAAAAAGGTCTCTTATAATTTTTGTCTAAAGTTGATCTTTTTTGAGTTATAAGCAATTTAAAATTTGAAAAACGCGAAAATGGCAATTTTTAAGACTTAATAACTCGGTCAAAAATTATTATTTTGAAAGTCAGAAAGTGACTCAATCAAAGTTTAAAGTCACCGTTACATGATCCTGAAGAAATCTGTGTCATTAATTTACTACTAAGCTGTTATTTTTAATTAATAACAATGAGTGGTTAAATCGTATTGACGCTGCTGTAAATGTGAGTGCGAGTAAGATGCACAATTGGACTGCTGGAATGACTTCTCTCTCGCACTCAGCATTTACAGCCCCGCACACGTGCATGGCGCTTATTATTTTTACTTAAAAATAACAGCTTAGTAATAAAATAATGACAAAAATTTCTTCAGGATCTTGTAGGCGGGGCTTTAAACTTTAATTTAGTCATGTATTGACTTTCATAATAATAACTTTTAACCTAGTTATTAAGATTTGAAAATAGCCATTTTTCGTTTTTTTCAATTTTAAATTGCGTATAAGTCGAAAACGATCAACTTTAGAGAAAAATTATAAGAGATCTTTTTTGTCCAGAATGGTCCAAAAAATTAAATAAAAAATTGTTCGGGCCAAAAATATTGATTCTTGCAATTTGATTAAAAAAAAAATTGTTAAAAAAAAATTGGCCCACTTTTCACGTGGGCGACTTCTTGAACCTTATTCTAGGATGTCTCACGAATATGATTATGCAAAAAAATCTCATGGGAATATTTTTCCCTTCGAACCCGCCGTTTTCGCCTTGTCTAATAGGGTTATATTTTGCGCAAGGACCTTCACCTCATTCCAAGACTTTCCTTGACCTTTTATCTCGTCCATGATGGATCTCCAAGTTTGTGCTGAGCGACCTCTTTTCCTTTTTTCTTGGTGATTCCACTCTAGGGCAGTCTTTGCAATACTGGAAATATTTTTTCGGAGTGTGTGGCCGATCCAACCCCACTTCCTGGACTTTATTTCATTTTCTACCCTCTCTTGTTGGGTCAGGTGTAGTAGATCTTCGTTTCTGTTGGTGTTTGGCCAGAAAATACGGCAATTCTTCGTAGATATTTGTTAACAAAGACCTGCAGTTTGTTTGTAAGGGTTTTGTCACTTTTCAGGTTTCACCTCCGTAGAGTAGAACAGACATGCCATTTGACTGGAATATTCGGGTCTTTGTCCTTGTAGTGTACTCGCGAGACCTCCAAACAGGGTTGAGCATGCTGAATGCTTGTTGAGCTTTTCGTATCCTCATACGGATATCGTCTTCTGTACCTCTAAAGTTTTCCACATTTTCAATCAGCCTGTTGTCGAGAGTAAATAGCGTGTTGTTCCTTGCTCTTGGACTTGGTTTTACTAATATTGATTTTCAAACCTATTTTATTGGCTTCAGTGGATAGTGTTTCCAATTGGCCAGCTACATCTTGGAACCTTTGTCCTAATAGGCAGATATCGTCGGCATATACGACAAAGTAAAATATTAGAAAAGGATTTAACTTATTTTTTTATTAGAAAAGGTACATTAATAAAGGTATAATAGACCAGGGCAATCTGTAAAAATATTAGTACATTTGGACGTTGAGAGGTGACTCAAATTTTTTTGCAGAAATTGCTTGAAAATAACTCAAATAATAATATATAGGTTATCCTTCCTCAAAAAGGTCCGGAACATTGTTTAAATAATTGAAATGTCAAAAAATGAAGGAAAAATTCGATTTTTTCTTCGTTTTTTCATTATAACTTTAAAAGTATTCATTTTCGAGAAAAGTTGTACTAACATAAAAGTTGCGTAATTAAATTTCCTACAACATAAAATTAGTTCAAAATTTAAAAAATAGTTACCGTTGCTGCAAAATAGCAATAATTGTGAAAAAAACATACAAAAACAAGTATTTGCATTTTACGTTTTTCAACCATTTATGCTACACTTAGGACCTTCATATTTCACTCTGAAAAACTTTATAGTACAGTAAAACGATACTGTAAATTTCATTAAGATCGGTTCAATAGGTTTTGCAAAATAAATTGTGAAATCCAGCTTTCGCAAAAAAAATTAATTTTTTCAAAGTGTTACAGGAGTGAAAGTAAAGCAGATAGCAAGTTGAAATTTTTTTTGCGTAAAGAAGTGTACTGTAACTTTTATTTGCAATTTGCAAAAATTAAAATTGAATAACTACGACGGCGTCAGGAATTTTTTTAAATAAACATTAATTATTGGTGCTACGCGCAGGACAGCGGATAGTTTGCCCTAATTGGGCATTCCAATGACCTTTGATAATGATTGATACATTTTAAATTTTATTACATTTCGATATAAATAAATAAATTTGTTTATTGCAAAATAAAAACAAACACTCTATCTTTTGAAATAACACTTTTTTTAGCAAAAACTTTCTTTGTTCATATATTTTAACTTAGAGAATAAAAGTTTATTATTTTTAAACATATGCAATTATTTAAACAATATTTTACAAACAATAATAAAATTAGTTTGATTTTTGTGGAATTAAAATATTAAAATACAACAAAATATAAGAAAATAATATATTAGATAAAGATTGGAAGAAATTTTGGTGGAAATCAACTTGTATGAATCGAACACCGCTGTCCTGCGCGTAGCGCCAAAAATTAATGTTTATTTAACACAATTCCTGACGCCGTGAAAGCTAATGGATTTTAATTTTAAAAATTGCAAATGAAAGGTACAGTACACTTCTATAAGCAAAAAACAATTCAACTTGATATCTGCTTTATTTTCAGTCTTGCAGCATTAAAAAAAAAATGAATTTTTTTTTCGAAAGCTGGATTGCAAAATTTATTTTGCAAAATCTATTAAACCGATCTTAATGAAACTTACAGTGTTGTTTAACTATATCATAAATTTTTCTGGGTAAAATATGAAGGTCCTAAATGTAGCATAAATGCTTGAAAAACGTAAAATGCGAATACTTGTTTTTGTATGGTTTTTTTCGCAATTATTGCTATTTTGCAACAAGGGTGACTATTTTTTAAATTTTTCACTAATTCTATATTGCAGGAAATTTAATTACTCAACTTATATGTTAGTACGACTTTTCTCACAAATAAATACTTTTAAAGCTATAATCAAAAAACGGAGAAAAAAATCGAGTTTTTCCTTCATTTTTTGACATTTTAATTATTTAAACAATGTTCCGGACCTTTTTGAGAGGGAGGATAACTCAAATATTATTATTTGAGTTATTTTCAAGCAATTTCTGCAAAAAAATTTGAGTCACCTCTCAACGTCCATCTCAAAACAGATGCGCCCTGGACTATAACATCAGCGTATAAAATATACCGTAGCTATTAATTATGTTAAAAAACATACAGAGACTAACTACAGTCGGAAAAATGAAAGAATACCCATGAACGATCAAATCAATCACTTATTTTGTATTTGCTGCCTTTTTCTATAAATAACAAACGTTTGTTATAGAAAAAGATAGCAAATACAAAATAAGTGATTGATGTGATCATTCATGGGTATTCTTTCATTTTCTCGACTGTAACTAATGTGTTAATGTCCCGTATCGATTGCTGAAAGACACTCTGGCAAATTTCAACTGGAATTCTTTTGAATAGATCTTTTTTGTATTTACATATAAACTAAAAAGTACCTATAAAACCAAACGATATAAAAAATAAATGGTAGTACAGCTTCCGAAGCGAACCACGGCCGGCGACAGACGCTCTGGTCAGTCGTACACCCACCTAATCTTTACGTCGACAGGGTTTGTCTCACGGGCCATGGTTCGCTCCGGGAGCTGTACCTATTTAGAATTATATCACGGTAATCAACTATTCTAAATGGGAAATAAGCCACAATTTAACTAAAAAAATGATTTTATTAACGTTTCGACGCCCAAATCAGATGTTGTTGTCAAAATACAAAATATTACTAAATTAAACAAAAATGTTGTTGCTTGGTAAAAAATTCTTCTAATAATTTATTTAATCTGACTCATTTATATCGGCTATTCAGACATATATTATACATTTTAAAGTAGAAGACTTTAAAATGATATTGCCAATATTTATGAGTTGCGTTCCTGGGACGATTTCACTGAAAGATAGTTAATTCGATTACATGAAATCAACCCCAACTCAAGAATATCCGTCACAAAAAAAATCAAACCCAATTCAAGAATATCATATTATGTGATCTGTCTTTAAAAAGACAACCAAATGCAACGGTGACATGATTTTATGATTTTTTTTTGTGGCGGTTTTTCTTTTGGGGTTGATTTCATGTAATCGAATAACTATCTTTCAGTAAATTCGTTCCAGAAACGCAACTGATAAATATTGGCAATATCATTTTAAAGTATTCTACTTTAAAATGTATAATATATGTCTGAATTCTGATTTGCCGATATAAATGAGTCAGATTAAATAAATTATTAGAAGAATTTTTACTAAGTAACAACATTTTTGTTTAATTTAGTGATATTTTGTATTTAGACAACGACATCCGATTTGGGAGTCGAAACGTTAATAAAATCATTTTTTTTTAGTTAAATTGTTTCTTATTTCCCATTTAAAATAGTTGATTGCAAAAATGTCACAAGGAAATAGCTTCAGAACAACATAATATATCACAGTACTATAATATGTTTTATCTACTCTATGTCATAATATTATGTATCAGTTTTTAGTTTGTGAAAAGTGTCATTATAGATAGCAGTGCGTGTAGGATTTAAAGTGTGCGTGAAGTAACAATGTATTTTAAATGGGATTTACTTTTTGGCACACTTTCAATGGGTTTTTTGGCACACTTTCATATAATCAAATATCCTTAACTTTCGCGTTGTCATAGTAATGACAATTTGAGCAATGACTTACAACAAAATTTTTGACAGTTTTGTGTTTGAAAGTAGTTAGGATTTTTAAATGTAGTTCTAAAAATTGTAGAATAGAAATCAATTCCAGTGACGAAGAGTTACGGTTTTTTTATTTATTTGTCAAAGAGTAGATAAAATATTGTATGAAACTGTGCGTGAAGTACTTTTTGCGAACTTACGGGATGCATAGCACTCGCTCCGTTGTCGCTCGTGCTCTAAATACCGCGTGCGTTCGCAAAAAGCATACTTCACGAACTATTTCATAAATAACTATTTTAATTCACGAAAAAGCATTTTACACTATTCATACCTACTTACATTATTAACATATGTATCAGGAAATACCAATTCTTTTGTATCACAAGAATATGAAGCAAAATCACTAGTGAGTGAAACTAAAAAATTGACAAAAAGTAACTGGTCCGAGTTTATAATTATATTTGGTTCTTTAGCCTCTAGTGCAGTTTTAATTTGTTCCTTTAGGACTTCCATGTTTTCTCCAATATATTTCCTAAAATATAGAAATATAAATAAGGCATATACTCAGTGACATTAGAAGTGTTACACTCAGAAGGAATAATTTCTTGAACTCAATTTTTTGTCAACAGAATGACTATATTTAAAGCATGCTATGATAACAATATAAATATTTTTTATTATTTTATACTTTTTATAAAAACAAAGTTTTACCTTTAATTTTTTTTTGTTAAGAGAGCGATTTATGAAGAACGGCTGGTACAGAAATTTTTAGTTATTATTCCTCAGTATAATTGTATTCACTGTCATATCCCAAAATTGGCAGTCACTGTCACGTTAGTTGTACGGCAATGGAGGTTATGCAAAGTGTATCATGTCTGGACAAACTAAGGTAGAGGATCGCGAAGAAGACCAACTAGTCAACCGAGGTATACCACAGATTGTTAAGATATGGCTCTACTTACTACTTTAGCTTTAGATTACTGGCTCTGCTATACCGTTTTGCTACTAGGTGTCAAATCGCTGACCATTGGTTTGGAGTAGAAAGTAGATCTGGTACTATGCGTACTCTACAACGTCGCATTGAGCCTTTGGACTGGTTTCATTCCGCCAACAACTAGTGCTTCCTTTGACTGCGGACCATTGTTATCAACGTTTGAATCGGTGCAGAAAAGGCAGCATTGGGTAGCAGAGTGGCATAATATAGCATTCGGCGATGAATCGCGATTTTGTTTAAGAATGTATGATGGTGGTGAGATGCTAAGCCGCCGCCATGGAGAGCGATAAGATATTGGGCTTTCTGTTGAGAGGCATGTACCCAGGACAGTTAGAGTAATTGGGCTATTGCCTATGGTCGTCGTTCACAGCTTGTGTTTATGTTATAGTATGACCGCTGCACGTTATGTTGATGACATCTTACAAACCACGATAACCATGATAGGTAATCAATGCAGTTCAAGTTGCTTGGAACCAGGCGCCACAAGCAGACATCGATCATCTCATTTTGCCAATGACTCGACATGTACAGGAGTGTATTCAACTACAAAGGGAGTGGTTAAATACATTACAATTGATTACAATTTAATACAAATTTTTGCTAAGGTTATCGTTTCATGTATTTATTACACCGTTATAGGTCGTTTCATTCTTGATGTAAAGCTACCATGTTGCCAAAAAATTAAGTTGAAGAAATTATTCCTTCTGGGTGTAACATTTCTATTGTCACTGAGTGTATTTAGTTAGGCTACATACTGCGTAAAAGATTCAATGGCGGCTTCCAGACAACTTTTATCATTGTCATCAATTAATTCGGACTCATTGAGAGATAGTTCATTGTTAATACCAACACGAGATAGTTTATCGTTAGTACCAACATTATTGGTAGATATTTTATCGGTTATACCAACATTGGTAGATATTTTATCGTTAATACCAACAGTGGTAGATAGTTTATCGATAGTACCAACATAAGAAAAAGTACTTTGTCTGTTATCCCAGCCCATGTCATTTTCACTGGGTTCAACGAAACTAATTGATGCACAATCCATTTGTATGGGTATCTACAAAAAATATTTTGGATTTTTTATCAGCATTATTTTGGAATACACTATTACTAGCTATGAAAGTTTAAATATTTTATTCAGTTTACAAGATATATTTAGTAAAGTAAAATGAAATAGTTCTCATTCTCATGATGCTCCATATCACACGGAAAAAATTGTGTGGCATAAATCCTAGAACAAAAACGTCGGAAAGCTAAGTATCTAAAAATTATATTAGGCTACACAAAGTGTTTAGACTACAAAATAAATTAAGACATTTACGTGTCTATAGTAGAATAGGAAATTACATAAGAGCAGCAGAAGGTATAAGTATACTGATAAAGAAATGGTTTTCTTCTTTGTAGATAGACATAACTCTGTCTGTTTTTTTCAATGTGCTTCAAAGTAAGTTGTACTGATATAATTAAGTGAAATTTTGGTTTACCTTATGTAAAGTGTTTGGTTCCTCCGATGATATCATCGCCAGAATTTCTTTTCTAGATGTTGGCTTTAAATGTCCTATACTGGGCAGAAAAACTAGATTTGGAACATCGCTTCTGAAGTTGAATCGAAAAGTACTTGTTTTTGAATGATTTTTAATTGAAAAGTATTTTTTATTAATTATCCTTAATGGTGAGTATCCAAAGTCTAAGTGATAGATGATTTCGTTTTGGCTAATATTCCATACTGATGGATTAGAAGCAGGTAGATCATGGACGGTTATTTCTCCTTCATAACATTGACCATACAGTTCCAGCTACAATTTAAAAAGACAAGTACTGTAAGATGCAACTGCAGCTCTAGTTACTTCAATTCAGCTTAACTTTACAAGAAATAAGTCTACAGCAGCTGCGTTCCTTGACATTTCCGCTGTTTTTGATAATGTTAATTTAGACATTCTTTACAAAAAAATGTTGTATATTGGAATCCCTAATTAATTTGCTCTCTTTTTAAAATCTTTATATTCCAACAGATTAACTTATTTAAAAATTAATAATGATGAATTTTCATATCCTCGACTAACTAATATTGGATTGCCACAGGGGAGTATTTTAAGCCCGGTTTTATACATCCTGTACAACATAGATCTTGAAGTAAGTATACCCAACAATACAAAAATTCTTCCAATATGCTGCTGATGTTGTTTTATATACAGAAGGAAAATTGTTCAGTAGATGTGAGGATAATTTAAAAGTCGCATTAGAAATCGTAAATCAGTGCTATAAAGAAGTAGGGTTATCAATTTCTGACACAAAAACTGAGGTGTGTTACTTTACAAAAAAGCGTAGAGTTCCACAAGGCAATCTTAACGTTGGAAAATTTAATTTTCCAATTAAAAGCTGTGTTAAGTATCTTGGTACCTATCTAGACAGGAAATTGTCATGGAAAGATCACATTCATCATATTGTTAAAAAATCAGAAAACTCAATAAATATTTTAAGAGCTTTCTGTAAAACAAATTGGGGAGCAGACCCAAATATTGCTTTGATGTTTTATCGTAACATGGTCAGACCCATTTTCGACTATAGCTGTCATTTGTTTGGATCAGCGACCAATACACTTTTAAATAAACTTGAAATTCAAAAAAATAAGTGCTTAAGATTATGCCGAGGCTATTTAAAATCCACTCCAGTCCAAATAATGGAAAATGAAGCAGTGGAACCTCCATTGCATTTACGCCGCCAATTTCTCAGTGATAAATTTACAACTCGAATTCTGTCCAAAAAATGTAAATACCTTCAAGATCTACATGAGCTATCAGTTTTAGACCTCACTCATAGGTACTGGAGAACTAAACAATCTATACCTTTGGTAGAAAGTTTTATAAGTACGGTAAAGTACAGTGAAGTTATCTATAAAAGCCAAATTCCGCCTTACTACAGTGCAATGATAAAAACATTATTTTCTAACAAGGTTAAAACATGTTATTTAAACTCACATTTACCGCCAAATATGTTTGATATACTTATTAGAGAGAAATGGTTAAATTTTCAATACATATTTACCGATGGGTCAAAAGACGCAAGTGGAACGGGCTGTGCAGTATTCCACGAAAATAAAAATTACCATCATCAATATAGCCTACCTATTGAATGCTCAATATACACAGCAGAAATGATAGCAGTAATGTTTGCTGTTCAGTATGTACTACTGAATCCAACTAGCAATTATGCTATATTTACTGACAGTAAAAGCGTGGTGGACAGATTGAGTAACATTCAAACAGTCAACACATAAACCACATTGAATTGAATATTCTTAAAACTCTGTTTGAAATTATACAATTAGGAGTAAATGTAACAATTGCTTGGATTAAGGGTCATTTGGGAATAAAAGGCAATGAAATAGTTGACAATTTTGCTAAACCAGCTTATGTGATCGGAGAAAAAATAAACAAAAATTTAATTCCAGCTTCAGATATTGATACTTTTAGCAGACAAAAACTTAAAAATAATTGGCAATTGCATTACAGAGAATGTAATACTGGCTCAAATTTTGCTCATTGTAACCCTAGGATATTCTCAAAAAGATGGTTTTACGCAGAATATAACAGACATTTTATAAAGACCATTAATCAGTTGAGAGCCAATCATGCTCTTACGCCATCTTACATGCATAGAATCGGCTTGGCAGATACTCCCAATTGTACTTGTGGCAATCTCGGAGATCTAACACATGTCATATTAGAATGTCATTTAAACATAAATAACATAAACGACCTTTATAAGGAATTAAAAGATTTAAAATGTTTTTTCCCAATAAACCTAAATACTTTAATATTTACAAATGATATGGAAATTCTTCATCTCATTTATAAACATGTTAAATTATGTAAATACAAGTTGTAAACGTAATATGTAATAAATAGGTATAATTTGTTAATGTGGTTTGAAAAAATAAAAAAAAATATTAAAAAAACACAATAAAATAATAACAAAAAAATAATAAATAAAAAAAAAGAAACAAAAATAAAAAATAATAGAAAAAAAAGAAGTAAAAAAAAGTGTATCGCACAAATTAAAATATATATTAAAAAAACAGTAAAAAAATTAAAAAAAAACAAAATAAAAAAAGCTACACAATGTACCAATGTATCTATAAAAATAAAATTGTAGAATGTACTTATGTTATAAGAAATTTATGACTATGAATCTGCAATCAATCAGAAACAAGTCTGGCTAATTGGCTCTGCCAAAGCCATTTTTCAAAACAAAAAAAAAGTACTATAAGACTATCTAACACTATACAGGGTGAGGCAAATAAAGGGCCTATTAGAAATATCTCGAGAGCTAAAGGCAACAGAATCATGAAAATTTGAATTAATGGGTTTTCAAGAGTCATCTGTTTAATGAAAATATTTTCATCTATTTGCTACTTCCAGTTATACCGGAAGTTGATTAAAACTTCGTTTCTTAAATAGGACACCCTGTATATTTTTACATTTTTGGATTCTCTTCGATGACTTCTTTCTTAAAATATGAGGTTTTGTAATGTTATACAGGGCATTTTAAAAGATAATTACGTTTTCTTATTAATTTCGTAGCAATATTCACACCCTGTAGAATTGTAGTAGTTTGACATCTAAAACTCTACTTACGTTCAAATGATTTTTAATATAGTCTACTATTGGTAAGAATCATTAGTATAGCTAAATTTTATCTGCCTCACCCGATATAAGTAAATATTCAAAATAATATATCGTCGCAAATGCGATTGGGAAACCTTTCAAATGAGGTATCTCGTGACCTCGGTAAAAATCGTCTATTACGTCATTATGCCAATACTGATGACACTGACGCAAAATCCAACACATATACCTACAGCGTGTCTGCATAATTTGGAACCATACGGAAAACTTTTATATTATTAATTTTAAGAAAAAAAAGTAACCCTTTATAAAGGGCCTGGCCGGGTAAGATAATGAAAAATGCCCCCAACTCGATACGAATTCCATATAGGTCACCGTTTACCACATATAAGGAAACTCACTTTCTTGAAAATTTGAGAGATAACGAAAAACTTTAATAAATAAAAAAGTTGTAAGTTGAAAAAAGTTCTATCCGACAATTTTTTTTAATTTTTGGCGGGAAATTCAAATGTTCAGTCAAACGTTCAAATGAAAGGAAATGTTTTAAATGAGTATAAAAAATAACTAAGATATTCGGTTTTACGAAAAAAAATTATAACATGTGATTTTGCACAATGATTCACCCTGAATTTTTTCAGATTTTTAAAATTGGTGAAACGTACTTTTAAAAATAAAAACCGCATTTTTTTGTTGTTTTTTTCGCTTTTTGATACAATTTTATACATGGTGTTTAAAAAAGGTAACACCGTCACTAGGATTGATAAAAAACTGAAAAACAATTGGGTTTGCTTAATAAAAAATTTTTGTAATGCCATCCATTTTCAAGATATAGGGCGTTGAAGAAAACAAAATTTTACACATTTTTTATGATTTTGCCGCAACTACTGGCAACATTGTAACAAAATTTGGCAGGTTTTAAGAGGTAGTTATTGTGCATTTTTTGACATACAATTAAGAATTTTATATTCATCATTGGCGCGCATACGGGTAATGGTCTGAACTTTTTAAAGAAAAAAAAAGTACGCTACTGACATATTTCAAATTTACAATCATTTTTGAATTCCTCGTTCCATTTGTGACAAAAAATCTACCTTTCATACGACGCGCCATTTTTATGCAAGAAATAAAACATCTTAACCCTTACAAAGTATTTGAACTACTGTTAAGTATCTATACATCTACATTTCTACATTATACTCGTAACTCATACATCCGTAAAAACATAATTCCAATACTTTGGAAGTATTAAGATATTTTATTTTTTTGCATGAAAACAGCGCCTCGTATGAAAAAAGGGTAGATAGATTTTTTGTCACAAATGCAACGAAGAATTCAAACATAATTGTTAATTTGAAATATGTTAGTGGCGTACAATCTTTTTTTCTTTAAAAAGTTCAGACCATTTCCCGTATGCGCGCCAATGATGAATATAAAATTTTTAATTCTATGTCAAAAAATGCACAATAACTACCTCTTAAAACCTGCCAAATTTTATTACAGTGTTGCCAGTAGTTTCGGCAAAATCGTAAAAAATGTGTAAAATTTTATTTTCTTCAAAGCCCTGTATCTTGAAAATGGATGGCATTACAAAAATTTTTTATTTAGCAAATCCCAATTGTTTTTCAGTTTTTTATCAATCCTAGTGACGGTGTAACCTTTTCTTAAACACCATGTATCAAAAAGCGAAAAAAAAAAACAAAAAAAAAGCGGTTTTTTAATTTTAAAAGTCCGTTTCACCAATTTTAAAAATCTGAAAAAATTCAAGGTGAAACATTATGGAAAAACACACGATATAAATTTTTTTCGTGAAAACGAATATCTTAGTTAATTTTTTATACTCATTTAAAATTTTAAAATCATCCTAAAATTTAAATTTCCCGCCAAAAATTAAAAAAAAAAATTCGGATAGAACTTTTTGACATTTACAACTTTTTTTATTTAAAGTTTTTCGCTAGCTCTCGATGCGGATGAGATAAAAAATAAAAACCTAAAAAGCCTAATTAGGCTCTAGGTGGGTCACGTGACCACCTAGGGGGCTAAAAATTTTAGAACGTGGGTTTCTCTATATGTGCTGAACGGTGACCTATATAGAATTCGAATCGAGTTGGGGGCAGTTTTCATCATCTTACCCGGCTAGGCCATTTCTCTGCATGGTCTAAAGCTTAAGATGCAACTATCAGATATCAAATTTTATTAATGATATACGAGGTACGTCAAAAAGATATGAATTTCGGTCAAGAGTAACGTACCTATATATTTCACAATATCGCAAATTGTTATTATGAAAAGCTGTGTGGAACTAAACATAATGTTCAAATAATATGCAACTACATTCTTCTAATTGAAAAAATACTTCATTTTTTCTCAAATCAACATCATTTTTGTATTTTTTGCAACTGTGATAACTCTTTAATGATTAATTTTACGAAACAAAGTTGTTCATGAAAAGCTCTGCGCTGTCTATAAACAAGATGCAATAATAAGATATCAAATTTTATTAATTTTATGCGAGGTATGTCACAAAAATTTGAATTTCGCTCAAGAGTAAAGTATCTGTGTAGTTCACAATAATTAAATTAGTAGGATGTAATTGCATATTCGAACAAAGTTTTTAATTTTAATTCCGAACAACTTGCTTTAATAAAAATTTTCGATATTGTGAATAATAAAGGTACTTTACTCTTAAGTGAAATTCACATTTTTTGACATAACTTCTCTAAAATTGATAAATCTTGACATCTCATAGTTGTATCTTAATTTTCAGAATATGTGGGACTTTTTATAATGAATAATTTTTTTCTTAAAATTAATAATAACAGAGTTATCATGTTGTTCTGAAGCTATTTCCTTGTGGCATTTTTATAATTAAGTATTTTCTATGGGAAATAAGCCACAATGTTACTAAAAAATGAATTTATTAACGTTTCGAAGCCCAAATAGTATTTTGTATCGTGACAACGAAACCCGATTTCGGCTTTGAAACGTTAATAAATTCATTTTTTAGTAAAATTGTGGCTTATTTCCCATAGAAAATACTTAATTATAGAGTTATCATAAATAATGATGTTGAGTATCCATACTTTAGAAAAACTTTCAATTTTTTTTAATTAGAAGGATATAATTACCCACATCCCGACACTGAAAAGTAAAAGTGACTTAAAATATTTTATATATATAATTACCTACATATTAGAACATAATTTTTAATTCCAAACAACTTTTCATAATAAAAATTTTCAATACCTATTGTGAAATATAAAGGTACCTACTTTCTTTGAGCGAAAGTCATATTTTTTGACATACCTCGTATAATATTAATAACATTTGATGTAACATGCACAATACAAACACAAATATTTTTGTCAAATAAAATGTGTCAAATCAAAACTTACCAGGAATTACCTTTAAAAACTGTTCAAATATACCTGGTAGCTATAATTTTAAATAAATAAAAGTATATAACAGGGGTGGCCAAGCTCATTAATAGTCCGAGCCGTTTTTCAAAATTTGAAATGTTTCGCGAGCCGCAATTAAACAATTGTCTAAAAAGTGTATAAAAGGTATTAAATTTTTCTCTAACCGTTTGGATTTCATGAATCTTAACGTGAAATAAAATGGTACACATCGTTGTTTCAAATATGCAAATAATTCTACAAGCAGCCTTTACTAATTCAGGATACTTCGATTCTTCATCATCCTTCCATCTTTTTCTGTGATGGCCTATTGATCTTCTACCGCCTCTCAAAGAACACTGTTTGCTTTCAAATACCAGCAGCTTATTTATTTCCCAGTAGCTTATTTATCTAATTTGTGACAACATAGCCGATCTTCAACAACTTGTCACTATAATCAGAGAATACAGTAAAAAAATGGGATTAGAGATTAATACCAAAGAGACCAAATTCATGATCATCTCCAGAAACATGGATGCACTTTAAAACTCCACCATAACACTGAACACCAAGTCCATTGAAAAAGTGAACAAATTTGAATACCTGAGAACGTGGCTTTTTGAAGACTGGGCATCGGACAGGGAAGTAAAAGGTCACATTGAGCAAGCTCGACAAGCTTTCGTAAAATTCAGGATGGTACTGACCTGTTCAGAGTTCGATCTTCAACTGAGACTAAGGTTTACTAAGTGCTACATATGGTCGTTGCTGCTATATGGCGTAGAGGGCTGGACACTCAAAACAAGAGATATAAACAGATTAGAAGCTTTCGAAATGTGGCTTATCGCCATATCCTAAAGATACCATGGACAGCGAAAGTCACAAATGTAGATGTCCTTAAAAAAATTAACAAAGAGCACCAACTTTTCGAAACCGTCAAGAAAAGCAAAACTGTGTATCAAGGTCGCACCATGCGAAATGAAAAATACCAGTTCCTCCAACTTATAATCGAGGGTAAAATTTAAGACAAGAGAGGAATGTGACGCAAGAAAATGTCCTGGCTCCGAAACATAAGGCAATGGACAGGGATTAACGACAATCAATCTCTGATACATTTTGCAAGAAACAGAGAGTTAATGAAAAATGTGATCGCTAGCATCCATTAGTGGATTTGCATCTGAAGAAGTTTTATTTCCCACTGATGTTGAGTCCAAGTTTCACTTCCATATTTAACATTTGGGCGAATAATTGGCTGTATGGTCTTAATTTAGATTGTTTTTTTAGCAGTTTAGATCTTAGTAATGATGATAGGGAGTATAATGCTCTATTCCACGCAGCTATCCTTGCTAAGACCTCTTTTTATAATTTGATTGTCATCTGTGATTACCGTTCCTAGATATTTACTCTTTTACTACTTCGAAGTTGTGGTCATTAATAGTTATGTTGTGCCTTGATCTCAGATTTTTGGTTGCTAGCATGTATTTCGTGTTCTCTTCATTTATTCGGCTCAGACTACTTGTTTCTTCCTCGAGTTGTCAAAACACCTCTCTCACGTCTCTTGTAGAATGATCGACTGCACCTATATCATCAGGAAAGGCCAACAATAGTTTTGATCCTTGATTCGCAAATCCTCCTGTCGGCTCAGATGATATTTTATTTATTAGATATTCTAAGGCCAAACTGAATATCAACAGTGATAAGGGGTCTCCTTGGCCAAGTCCTGATGTTACGCTTAGTCTTTTATATTTACTGCCACATTTTGAAACAAAAATTAAAAGTAATTCAGGGACATTTATTGAGAGCCACAAATAATCCTTCAAAGAGCCGCATGTGGCTCGCGAGCCACAGTTTGGCCACCCCTGGTATATAAATATTAAGAATATTAAATATTTACCTACATATGTGTATAATATGTATTTTATTTTAATTTTGGCATATAATCTACATAAAAGCACCTAAATTATTTAATCTTGAAGTTCGAACTCTTGACAAAAACGCATCCATAGAAAAGTACAGTGTACAACACGTGAGAAAACGACATATTTCTCCCTCGCTTGATTTATACGAGGCGAGAACAAACTTCTGCGCTCGTAAGAAATATGTCTTTTTTGTCTCTTGTTGTACTATTTCCTATGGTTCCAAGTTACGCAGACACACTGAATACCTACATATATCAATTAATGGTCATTCCCAAATTAAAATTGACGCGTTTTAAGACTTGTTTAAAAAGTTTTTTGTTTCTAAAATCATGAACTTATTCCATACTTCTGCATCATACTGTGTATTAAACTAATATATTATAAAATAAAAATGTATACCATTTTTATTCAGTTGCAATGCGAAGGCAAAACAATCTTACTTTTCAATTAGAATACGGAGTGCAGTCCAGTCCCTTGAATCGCGATTTTCGGCTCTTATTGGAGCCTTCATCGGAAGGAACGTAGGCAACGTAATATATTATATTTTCTTTCTTAAATTGGTTTAACTGTAAGCGCTATATATTTAATAAATAAAATATTTCCAAATATAATAAATAGTTAAAAAAATAAAAACAAAATTTAAAAAAGAATATTAAGCAGCTATTCACTTACCCTTTTTGTTTCGTATGGATTATTCACAATAAATATTTTAACTTCTCCTTCAGCCATAATTGGTGATTTAGATTTAAAAAATACAAATATATTGGTACTTTCTGACGGACACAAACTGATATTCACAGAAGAGATGCTTAATTCTTTGTCTAAAAACATTTATTTTAGTTTGTTTATATTGTCACGTGTCGAAAAGCCAATTGTATTTTTACATTTTATATAATTTTCCTTTTTTTTGGTCTTAAGAATCCATTTTATGCCGTGTTAATAAAATTCTCTTTATATTGTTATAACCCAGGATAATTCTAACTTAAATATTCTTAGTTTTACCGATGTATGAATGTTTTGCTAATTTTCTATACAAAATACCGTTAATAATTTATTCCTCATAACCTCGTTTACCTATTTTTAGCTGTTAAAAACACCGATTTTGTCCTTTTGCGTTTTGTTTATAAATATTGAAACACTCTATATAATCCCTTTAAAGATTTTACAGAAAAATATCACTTTAGGTCAATAGGGCAGTCAATGAGGGTATTTGGCTCCGAATTCCATCCTACTACATCGATTTACTTTATATTTGCATAGTAAGTAGGGAATAGCTCATAAAACAAAGTCTACCCTATGTCGATATGCGCTTACCACCCCTTCTCGGGAGTGAAAAATGTTTTGGTTACAGTAGCCACGGAAGAGGCTAGAAAACCTAATTTTAAGCAAAAACTGTTCTATAATTATTTTTTGAAAACTCGATACTTTTTGAGTTATTAGTCATTTTCATTGAAAAATGACACCATTTCGGACGGATTTTTGCGAATACCTTAAAAACTATGCATCTAACAAAAAAACTATATCAAATATTTCTGTAGGTTATAAAAAAACAAAGAGATTCGTTCCTTTATAGATCTTCTAGTTAAAATAGAAAGAGGGATATGGTAAATAAGAAAAGTTTGTTTTTTTGCTGCATGCTCAAATCGGTTTATTCAACTTGAAATAACGGAGAATCGGTCGATTTTAGGTGTATAATGATACTTATAACTTTTATAGTACTTGAAAAGACCTTTAAAATGAGCAATACCAAATGTCGATTACATTCCAACTAAGCGAGATATTCTGCAAAAAAGTTGATGACTAACGTATTTTAAGAAGAAATGAAAAGTATATTTAACCCCTCATCCATCAGAACTTAAATACATCGTTTTCCTTCTAAAATACTTTTTACTATATTGTTATTTATTTGTTCAAAAGATTGGACTGGTTTAAAATGAATTGTTTTTGAAAAAAATAAGATCAAATTATAGAGCCCATTTTTAAATTTTCTTAAAAACCTTCTTTTTCTCCATGTAACTCGAAAATGATAAGAGATACGAAAAATTGACACAAAACAAAAATGTAGGGTTTTTTTAGACAAAAATTTCCTTTTTATTATTCATTACTGTATCTCTTATCATTTTCAAGTTATATGGAGAAAAAAAAGAAGATTTTTAAGAGAATTTAAAAATGCTCTCTATAATTTGATCTTTTCTTTTCAAAAACCATTCATTTTAAACCCGTCAAACTTTCTGAACATAGAAATAACACTACAGTAAAAGGTATTGTAGAAGAAAAACGATGCATTTACATTTTGGTGGATGGGGGTTAAAATTACTTCTCATTTTTTCTTAAACCACATTAGTTATCAATTTTGTTTGCAGCATACTTCGCTTAGTTTTAATGTAATAGACCTTTAATATAGCTCATTTTAAAGGTCCTTTCAAGCACTACAAATATTAGTAACATTATATACCTAATATCGACCGTTCCTCTGTTATTTCAAGTTGAATACACCAATTTGAGAATGTACCAAAAAACAAAATATTTTCACCTACCATATCTCTTTTTGTATAGTTTTTTTAGTTAGATGCATAGTTTTTAAGGTATTCGCAAAAAAACCGTTCGAAAAGGTATTATGTTTCAATGAAAATGGCCAATTTTCAACCACGAATAACTCAAAAAGTATTGAGATTTCCAAAAAAAAATATAGAACAGTTTTTGCTTAGAATTAGGTTCTCTAACAAATTCCGTGATAATTTTAACCAAAAAATTTTCCACCCCTGAGAAGGGGTGGGCACCACCCCCAAGATAAAAAAGCACACATCGACATAGGGTAGACTTTGAATTAGGAGATAAGTAGAGGCTAGGCCCAAAATTTCATTAAAATCCATGCAGTAGGATAGAATTCGGAGGTAATATCCTATTCTTGCTCCCAATGACTGGCGTACAAGTACAGTTCTGTTTATGTTCAGTTAATAATTCTGTTCTGTTAATAATCACCTAGAAGAAGCTACGTAATGGTACAATATCTATTTAAATACATATTTTTCTATAAAAAGGTATACCTTTATAATTATTTTTTATTTTCCGTGTTTCATCAAGATGTGAAAAACTATTCTACATGTGTTCTGAACCTCTGTCGGGGTAAGATTTATTTTTGGTATTCTTTCGTATAGAGTGTTGAGCGCGCTAATAACCGGCAAACTAACGCAAAAGTTGGAAGACATAATACATTGTGAAGTAAAAAGAGATGAAACTAGTAGAGGTGGAATTTATTGATATAAATGTATAAATTAATTAAAAGGGGATAGTTTCCTGGGTTGGCTCTATACCGTATAGTTAAATAACGTTCGAAAACAAAAACGTTCGTTCTGAACATGTTTTATGCAATCCATTGGGATTTTATTAAATTATACCTACTACCTACTTAGAAGTAGTTTAGTTTTAGAGAGTTTGTATAAACTAACGTTCCATTACATAGTTCCCCACCTTTAGACGTCTGTGACAGGGGTCTTTTATAAAATTCTCCTGTCACAGTCACTGTTGTCATTCTTCCGATATATCTAAAGGTGGGAAATATGTAATATAATGTTAATTTATACGTTTATAACGATAATTTCCACCTCGTCTAGTTTTATCTCTTTTTATTTCGCAATATAAATTATGTTTTCCATCTTTTGCGTTATCCGGTAGTTAGCGCGCTCATCACTGTATATTATTTTGTAATTTCTCATCTATTTAGTACTTTCTCATCTTCTCACTTTCTATCAGTCCTAATGAGAGACGATGATCCTAATTTGGATACCCCTCTCATCTTAGTATGGAGCTCCTTTTTGTCACTGTTTGGACGGAGGCCCGTTTTGTTCAGGATTCTGCTGATGTCGAGGTCACCATGTAGTTAGTCTGATACTATACTCGGTATAGTATCTACTAGTATATACTCGAACTATACTATTTAAATTATTGTGAGTAGATTTTTATTATATTCTATGCCAGGACAAATGATGTTACTTTCAAGTTAAGAAAATTTATTTAATTATGCAAGTGACTGAATTGAATTATAGTCTAAGAGCTAGTGAACCCTCCGACTAACGGTCGTCCTGTAAGGCTAAAAATCTTTCTAGTGATAATTCATAGCACACCAAGGCTAAAAACCATGACCTGGCAGGCCTCAGCGGTGCACGTGTATCTATCTACCAGGTGAATCGAAAAGTGCAAAAGGGGGTAAAATAAACTTTGAAATATGAAGTTACAAAATGAAAATCGATTTTGTTTCATATATCGAAAACTCTCAGAGATTTTTTATTAAAAATGGACATGTGGTATTTTGAGGCAGCAACATCTTAAAAAAATTAAAGTTAAATTTGTGCACCCCATAAAAACTTTATGGGGCTTTTGTTCCCTTAAACCCCCCTAAACTTTTGTGTACGTTCCAATGAAATTATTGTTGTGGTACTATTAGTTAAACACAATGTTTTTAAAACTTTTTTGTCTCTTAGTACTTTTTCAATAAGCCAGTGTTTATCGAGATATCTTGAATATTTTTCGAATCCAACATATATTTTTATATGGTTAAGTACGATTATAGAGACCTGTTAAAAATCTGAAAACTTATTTATAAACATTTTTAGATATATTTTGAAAAAGAAGCTACATCTCGATAAAAGGTGACTTATGAAAAAAGACTAAGAGGCAAAAGTTTTAAAAACACTGTGTTTAACTAATGGTACCACAATAATGAACTAATTGGAACGTACACAAAAGTTTGAGGGGGTTTAAAGGAACAAAATCCCCATTATTTTTTTATGGCGTGGACAAATTTCACTGTATTTTTGTGTTAAGATGTTCCTATCATAAGACTGATACATGTGCATTTTCAATAAAAAATCTCTAATAGTTTTCGATATATTGAAAAAAATATATTTTCATTTTGTAAATTCAAATGGCTGTAACTTTTTTTATGAGCACATTTGTACTAAGGTAAGTTAGTTCAATCGAACTATTTTTGACCCCAGAATGTATGGTATAATTTATGACCAATCTTTTCTGGACATCCTTTATATTATTATAGGGCATAGATCATTATTCATTATTAAATATTGATTGTTTATTAATATTTTTGTGCAGTCTTCATTTTAAACATGTTTAAGTCAAAAGAAATTAACTAAACAGTATCTTTTATTCTTTTTGTTAATTTCATGTTTTCATTTGAATGCCTGTTTATCTAACACACAGTTAATCTATTGCAAAGAGGACTTAGGTTAGTTAAGATCGTTCTCATGTTTTTATGATATATTATGATAACTTTATATACAGGGTGTAACAAAAATACCAGGTCATAAATGTAATCACATATTCTGGGAACAAAAATAGTTCGATTGAACCTAACTTACCTTAGTACAAATGTGCAAATAAAAAAAGTTACAGCCCTTTGAAATTACAAAATGAAAATCGATTTTTTCCAATATATCGAAAACTATTAGAGATCTTTTATTGTTTTATTGAAAATAGACATCTGGCATTCTTATGGTAGTAGCATCTTAAGAAAAAATTATAGTGAAATTTGGACACCCCATAAAAATTTTATGGAGGTTTTGTTCCTTTAAACTCCCCCAAACTTTTGTGTACGTTCCAATTTATTTATTATTGTAATACCATTAGTTAAACACAATATTTTAAAAAGTTTTTTGCCTCTTAGTACTTTTTCGAAAATTCAGTTTTTATCAAGATATTTTGAATATTTTTCAAATCCACCACATATTTGTATATGGCTAAGTACGATTATGGAGACTTGGTAATAATATGAAAATTTATTTATGATTTACATTTTTAGGTAGGGTAAACGGGACAGTGATTGGCACATTAAGGAATGTTTGCTGGCTTTTATTATAATAAATTTTTTTGAGTCGATTTAAATCAGTTTTGAATTTTTTATTTGATAGTTTGAAGTATCCTTTACCGAAGGCCCCCCAAGAATTTTACACCAAATTAATGTGAAACTAGCAAAACAATTTAATTTATTAAATTGTCAAATGTGATAGTGATTGTCACCTCCGTACAAGTTATTGGCATTTATCAGACAGTCATTGGCATATACCCTACTTCGAATAGGATTGATTAGAAAAAATAGTTTGATTATTGTTAAGCTTTATTTTAAATAACACAATCTTAAAAATGTTTGGTAAAAATTAACTTAAAAATTAAGAATTCATTAACTTTTTGCGGCATACATTGCAGTAATACAAAACATTAGCTGTTGTAATTTCTCTTTTTAAAATACAGTTTATATGGAATGTACGTAAACAATTGCCGCACTTTATTCCATTGTTTACTGTGGAAATATTGCCAGTACAGAAGAAACATAGTTTTCTTGTTACGATAGTGTTGGTAAAGGGATTTACAGATTCACATAAACCTGTTGCGCATTTATTTATCAATTTAGTCTTATTAGTCTTCACAATTGGTTGTTTTTCATCGTTATTATTATTGTCTGCTTTTGTTACTTCGTCGTTACGTAAATTTTCTATTTTAATTGCGTTATTAGTCGCACTGAACGGCTGTAATTTGATGGTTTTTTCACGGTTCTCTATTTCTAATTCCCCTTTAAACAGGTCCTTAACATAATCAGGTGCATAGGGGAAGGACGTCGAAGATGACGCACCTAAGCAAAATACATTTTATTTAAGGGTAAAAAATATTTAAGCTAACTTTGAATGCTACGAGCCTGTAATTTGGACATTTCTATAACCAATTTCTAGGATTATTTTTAAATTCAATAAAAGGAAGTATTTTTTATGCGGCTTTAAAAAAAAAACGCTTTTGCGCCATCTTACCTTCCACCGAGGGAAAGATGACGCACAGTGATGGTGAAGATGGCGCATGTAGGTATCTATATTAAAAGCGCAAGTGATATGAAAAGAAAATTTATTTTTTAATACTGAAAGTAAGAAAATGTAAACAAAGCTTTTTTAACATATTAACAAAAGTCACAAATGTAGTTTTCGGGACTTTTGGCTCCACTGCATTCTTTATGCACCCATTGTCCACAACTTGTGCATCTGAACCATGTTTCCGTCTTTTTGCCGAAGTCTCCACATAATATGCAGATATCAGTTTCACCTCCCTCGTTGATTATGTCATCCAACTCATCGTCATTGCAAAGACCTTCTTCATCAAAATCGCTTTCTTCAGTATCGCTATCCTCCAAGATTTTTTTGTTTATTTTTTGTTTGATTATTTTTTGTACTTTGGCTTTCCCTTTATTTTTATTTAGTTTTAATCCTGCATCATTAACCAATACTTGTCTGGTTACTTTTTCTTTCCTTCTTCCGACTTCGCCAGTTTTTCTTTTTTTTTATTCTCTTTTTCTTCTAAGAATTCTTTTAAAGGGGTGCTTGTTAGAATTTCAGAATGTTGCTTTTGTCGTCCATATTTTCTTTTAATTTTTTTATTGGGCAAAGGAACTGGAGAAATAAGTGAAAGAGAAATATGTGGACGTTTGGTTATTTCATTTTGTTTTGTGGGGGTTGTGTGACGACTTTCAGGAGACTGTCGGCTGGTTGATGGACGTGGTAATTCTGGTTCTCTTATAGATGGTGTTGTTATTAGTGGAGGTGTTCCCTGAGGTGCAGGTTCAGGAGAAACATCTCTATCCAAGCTATCATTGTTTAAATTATCAGCAGGAAAAAAGTCATCTTCTGTGAACTTATCAGAGTTTAACGGAAAAATTCCGCACGTTCCGAAACCAGAAACGGCCTTATCAATATTTGCCACCTGATCATATGCTAACTTAAAAATCTCGGCGACATCATATGGAGTAATTTTATCTTCAAACTCTGAGTTGTTGATCTTAGATATTAGAAAGGAATTGCAATGGCGACCATACGCATATTTTAATGCAGAAAAAAATGACACATCAAGAGGTTGTAATTTGTGGGATGTGTGGGGTGGAATACTAACCATTATAATCCCATTCTCTTTGCAGTAATTATAAATATCCAGTGAAATATGGCTCGAGTGATTATCTAATACTAACAGCACGGGATTATCTGGACTAGACAGGACTTTTTTTTGGAAATGCTTCAGCCATAATAAAAACATAGACGTATTACTCCATCCATTATCCGTGCAGTTGTAAATCGCACCGCTTGGTCCATTTTTCTGAAGCTGTGGGCTCATCCTCTTCCTGGGAAATATAAATAATGGAGGTATGTAGTTACCGGAGGCACTGAACGCCATTATTACCGTGATATTCTTCCCTCGTTCCCACGAAGAAATGATTCCAAACTGCTTTACTCCTTTGGGTCCAAGTCTTTTACATGATTCTTTAGGAACCGTAGATATACCGGTTTCATCAACATTGTAAATGCGATCTGGCAGAAATTTATATTTTTCTTGCACTGTTTCCAAATTTTTAAAAAAGCGGTCTACTTCTATTTTATTGAAGGCTGTTATTCTATTAATGCTTGTAGCTTCTGGCTTTCTCAAGGAAATTTGAGGATTTCGTTTTATAAATCCTAGATACCAGTCTTTTCCAGCCATTTGTTTATTCTTATTAAAATTGTGTTTAATTTCATTGCGTTCTGCATAAGCAAATGCCATGGTTCTCAGCTCTATGCAAGTGATACCAAAAAATAAATTGGCCAGCTTGAGAACATGATCTAGTATCTCCTTTTCATGATGTGCCGAAAACAATGGGGCTCTACCAAGAGACTCTGATTTGACTTCCTTTAATAAATTTTTAACCTTAAGTTTTCTCCTCAATGTAGCTTCTGGTATTGAAAATGCCCTTGCCACTTCCCGAATTTTATGACCATCTCTACAAATTGCATTCAATGCTGCATTAAGAGCTGCTGCAGAAAATGATCCTCTCTGTGTTTTTCGTATATATTTTCCCATTTCTAAAAAAGAAAAAGATGCCTCAAAATGCAAAATAGACACTAAATAATAAATATTCTATACTCCATTGTTATTTAAGGTAATGAACTGAAAAGGCAAAGATGACGCACTATAACAGCAAAGATGACGCAGTCTGCGTCAACTTAGCCTGTTCAGCATAACCTACAAAAAATGGTTATCAAAATTATCCATCATCAAATATTTAACAGATAAATCCTCGCTAACTGAAAATAAATATCACCTACTCCCATGAATATGAAGAAAATCCAATGGAACCATTTTTAAACAACTTACCATTAATATTCGCAGTGTCAAAAATAACAAGAAATCAACGTGTGTCGCGTTACTCTGCCTCACAGATACTAAACAGTACGAAAGCTGACCGATGAAGTTTTAAAGTAATAGTAGTTTCTAAAGGAGGGCGCCACGGGTATAAAAACTGAATTTAGTGAAGTACTTGATAAAATACAGAGGTGCGTCATCTTAGACGCTGCGTCATCTTCCCCGTCCTTCCCCTAACAGGTGCCAATCACTGTACTGCTTACCCTATATTTTGAACCATATTAAAAAGAAGTAATATCTCGATAAAAAGTGCCTTCTCGAAAAAATACAAAGAGGCAAAAAAGTTTTAAAAACACTGTGTTTAACTAATGGTACTACAGTAAAAGCTTAATTGAAACATACACAAACACTGGGGGGGGGGGGGGGTTTAAAGGAACAAAACCCTCATAAAATTTTTATGTAAAAATATTTAAAAAGAAGCCGCAACTCGATAAAAACTGCCTTATTGAAAAAATACTTGGAGGCAAAAAGTTTTTAAAATATTGAATTTAACTAATGGTACCACAATAATAATTTAATTGGAACGTACACAAAAGTTTGGGGGGGTTTAAGGGAACAAAACCCCCATAAAATTTTTATGGGGTGCACAAATTTCACTATATTTCTTTTTTAAGATGCTCCTGCCATAAGAATGCCACATGTCCATTTTGAATAAAAAATCTGTAATAGTTTTCGATATATTCGAAAAAATCGATTTTCATTTTGTAACTTTAAAGGGCTGTAACTTTTTTTATGTGCATATTTGTACTAAGGTAAATTAGGTTCATTCGAACTATTTTTGGTCTCAAAATATATGACTTAATTTATGACCTGTATTTTCGTTACACCCTGTATATTTGATATGATATTTGATATGATATTTGATTACTTTATTTGATTTCATGGTATGTACGATATTTGCTATTTTCAATATATTTTAATACTTATAGTGAATTTTACCTTTTTTGCCTTTCTCAACTCTATGAACGACGAACAGAGACTAAATTTACTTCTTAGCTATCTGGCTCACTATGTATGGTACAATACTGTTAACGATTTGCTTCACCTCTGAACCCAGAGAAAAAGTACTACTATTATATTCAACTTAAATATTTTGAAAAGGTTTTACTAAACGAATAAAACGTTTTGTTGTTAATATAACTTACCAATTCCAGGAGTACTCAGATCTGGTAGCCGTTCACTGTGCATTATAAAAAAAGGAGAGTCATTATTTTCGCTACCTAAACTAATAATAATTGTACACGGAATCATTCCTGTATTTTTTATGACAACATTTTTGAACTCCCATTCTTGAGGATATGTAGGAGGAAATATAATTTTATGGGTATGATCTTCTGCTTCAATATTAGTTATTTGAACCTGGGGAATACAACTTCTTCCAGATAGACCCAAAACAAAGACATTCGTGTTGCGACCATTATATCTGATTTCCAATTTACCTTCAAAGATCTGGAAATAGAACATAAATGTAAAACCATATTGATAATCGAGTATATATTCGTTGATAAAACATATCAGCACGGATAAATTCACCGTCACATTAATTATTTACAAAGGGATAGATTACCAAAACTACCACCAACATAAACTATAAAAGAATCAAATGAAACCATTCGATGACTAATGAGACCTTTTTATTCTTCCTAGAAGAAGAAACAGAAGTTGTAATGGGTAAAAAATTCAGAATAATCATGTACAGAGTTAGCCAATATAAATAAATGCATAAAACTTATATTATAATAGTCAAAAATAATTGTATTAAAAATCTATGTACAACTAAAAGTTCATTAAAAGTACATGGAGGCTCTCAAGAATCCAGAAAACTTTTCTCCAAAGTTAAATATTAAGCTAAAGAATTCAAATTGCAGAAATAAATCAAAGGTAGTATTTTGAAGGACCATAATCAAATCGTAACTAAGCTGCGTGAAAACAATATTACGAGAAGCTTTTAATGAAAATAAAGACACATACAGGGTGTTTGGTAAAGAATGGGCCATAGCTTAACCTTAATGTTGTTCTGAAGCTATTTCCTTGTGGCATTTTTATAATCAACTATTTTCAATGGGAAATAAGCCACAATTTTACCAAAAAAAAAATGATTTTATTAACGTTTCGAAGCCCAAATCGGGTTTCGTTGTCAAAATACAAAATACTACTAAAATAAACAAAAATGTTGTTGCTAAGTACAAAAATTCTTCTAATAATTTATTTAATCTGACTCATTTATATTGGCAATATAGAAGACTTTAAAATGATATCGCCAATATTTATGAGTTGCGTTCCTGGGACGACTTAACTAAAAGATAGTTCATTCGATTACATGGAATCAATCCCAACTCAAGAATATCCGTCACAAAAAAATCATAGCATGTGATCTGTCTTTAAAAAGACAACCAAATGCAACGATGACAGTAAAATTCTCGCGTTAGAAATTTCCCATTGAAAATATTTGAGCTTAACCTTAGATTCCTGAGCTGAAAAACAGGTCGATTTAAACTAACTTACCTTAATACAAAAGTTGATAATAACCGAAATACAGAGTGTCAAAATTAAACTTTTATTTTATTTATTTTTGAATATTTCCTGACAGGCACAGGACAACAACAAGAAATTTGGTAAGTGGAGCTAGTATTGTACAATCTACTAAATTATGTTAAACAAACGTTTCTGGCTACTACCAGAGACGTACGACGGGGGAACGTGAATGGTTGACCCTTCCCAAATTCTACGCCACTGGCGGAATTGATAATTTATTGCAATTTTTTTATTCTCCAATACTTTCTATGTAAAAAATATACTCTTCATTCGTAACGATAAAGCCATTCGTTTTCGAGATATTTGAAGCTAAAAATGAAGGAGTATAATATATTAATCAAAATAAGTGTGACCTTTCATTTTTAACTTCAAATATCTCAAAAACTCGTGACTTTATCGTTACGAATGAAGAGTATATTATTTACATAGAAAATATTGGAGAAATTAAAATTATACTAACATATCAGTTTCATCAGTGGCGTAGAATTTGGGATGGGTCAACCATTCATTTTCTCTTGTCGTACGCCTCTGATAGTAGCCAGAAACGATTATTCAACATAATTTAGTAGGGTGTACAGTGCCTACACTTTCTGCCAAGTATCATACATATATATGTCAAATTATTTTAAAGTATTCTTTTTTTTTAAATAATTTATTCTTTATTTAAAACTTTAAAAATTATGTGTGCCCGATACTATAAAACTATTTGACATATCCTTATGGTACTTGTCAGAAAGTGTAGGTATTGTACATCCTACTAAATTATGTTAAATAATCGTTTGTGGTTAATACCAGAGGCGTACGACAGGGGAAAGTGAATGGTTGACCCTTCCCACATTCTACGCCACTGATGAAACTGCTATTTTAGCATAATTTTTAGATTCTCCAATACTTTCTATGCAAATAATATACTCTATATTCATAACGATGAAGTCATGAGTTTTCGAGATATTTGAAGTTAAAAATGAAAAGGCACACTTATTTTGATTAATGTGTTATGCTCCTTCGTTTTTAGCTTCAAATATCTCGAAAACTAATGGCTTTATCGATACGAATAAAAAGTATATTTTTTACACAAAAAGTATTGGAGAATCAAAAAATTGCACTAAAATAGCAATTCCTTCAGTGGCGTAGAATTTGGGAAAGGTCAACCATTTGTTTTTTCCGTCGTACGCCTCTGGTAGTAGCCAGAAACGTTTGTTTAAAATAATTTAGTAGATTGTACAATACCAGTACCACTTACCAAATTTCGTTTTGTTGTCCCATGCCTGTCAGGAAATATTCAAAAATAAATAAAATAAACGTTTAACTTTAACACTCTGTATTTAGGTTATTATCAACTTTTGTACTAAGGTACAGTTGAGTCCGCGAAACTTTACCCGTGCGTCATCATTTAAAGCATACGAAATAAGTCGACAATAAGTCGGAAATTGAAATTTACTAAACGCAACAGCAAGTCACTTACTGTCACTTGCTGTTGCGTTTAGTAAATTTCAGACTTATCATCGACTTATTTCATATGCTTTAAGCGATGACGCACGGGTAAAGATTCGCGGACTCAACTGCAAGTTAACTTAAATCGACCTATTTTAAGCTTAGGAATCTAAGGTTAAGCTACGGCCCATTCTTTACCAAACACCCTGTATACTGATCCAAAAAGATTTTCAAAGGAACTACAATGGGTAGCCGATGCGCTGTTAAGATAGGCAAAATGCCCCCATTTCCAGAATTCAATTAATCTCATTTTTTCTACATTCTATGTGAATAAAAGATTCAACTACTGACTTCAAAATAGATCAAATCAATGTTTTTTATCACGTTATATCTGAAGTGACTGATATCTAGCTTTAGGACATGAGAAAATTGGGCTAAATACCTTTAAATGCCCAAAAAATATGAATCAATGCGTCTACAATTCATATTAAAGAAGTATATGGTAAGAATAGTTTCACGCTTCAAAGAAGCAAATACAACTATCATTATCATCATCATTCTCTTTGCGTTATCCCTATGCGGGGTCGGCTTCCCTAATTGCATTTCTCCACACAATTTTATCTTGGGTCATATCAATGTTTATCCCCTTTACCAACATGTCCTGCCTTATCGTCTCCCCCCAGGTCTTCTTTGGTCTTCCTCTCCTACTCCTTCCAGGAATCTGCACTTCAGCTATTCTTCGTATTGGGTGATTAACGTCTCGACTTTGAACATGACCAAACCATCTTAACCTATGCTCATAATATAACCAAATAAATACAACTATAGTTTATTCGAAAAAAACAGGTATTCAAGGGTAACATGAGACGATGTGTCCCATATTCAAGAGACGCTAGAAATTCCTGGAAACATGCGACAAACCCAGTTTTCAAGCTGTTTTGGGTGTTTTTGGTGGATTTTTCTCCAAAATATTGTAAATATCTAAAAAATTTGTAAACTAAGTTTTTCGCAAGTTTCAAGAAATATCTAGCCTCTCTGAATATGGTAAATGCATAGTCTCATAATATTTTATAAAATTTTTGAAAAAAAGCTGTTTAATGGTATAAAAAGGAAAAAAGAAAGTTGGGTTAATCCAGTAAAAACCCTCGAATAAACCTTGATAACCTGGTTTTCGCCTAAACGTTTGTTAGACCAGGGCGCATCTGTAAAAATATTAGTACATTTGGACGTTGAGAGGTGACTCAAATTTTTTTACAGAAATTGCTTGAAAATATCTCAAATAATAATATTTGAGTTATCCTCCCTCTCAAAAAGGTCCGGAACATTGTTTAAATAATCAAAATGTCAAAAAATTAAGGAAAAATTCGATTTTTTTCTTCGTTTTTTGATTATAACTTTAAAAGTATTCATTTTAGAGAAAAGTTGTACTGATATAAAAGTTACGCAATTAAATTTCCTACAATATAGAATTGTATAAAAATTTAAAAAATAGTCACCCTTGTTGCAAAATAGCAATAATTGCGAAAAAACCATACAAAAACAAGTATTCGTATTTTACGTTTTTCAACCATTTATGCTACACTTAGGACCTTCATATTTTATCCAGAAAAAGTTAATAATACAATAAAACAATACTATAAATTTCATTAAGATCAGTTTAATAGATTTTGCAAAATAAATTTTGCAATCCAGCTTTCGCAAAAAAAATTCATTTTTTCAAAATGTTACAGGACTGAAAATAAAGCAGATAACAAGTTGAAATTTTTTTTGCATATAGAAGTGTACTGAATCTTTCATTTGCAATTTGCAAAATTAAAATCGATTAACTACCACGGCGTCAGGAATTTTTTTAAATAAATAATAATTATTGGTACTACGCGCAGGACAGCGGATAGTTTGCTCTGATTGGGCATTCCAATGACCTTTATAATGATTGATACATTTTAATTTTTATTACATTGCGATATAAATAAATAAATTTGTTTATTGCAAAATAAAAACACATACTCTATCCTTTGAAATAACACTTTTTTTAGCAAAAACTTTCTTTGTTCATATTTTAACTTAGAGAATAAAAGTTTATTATTTTTAAACATATATGCAAAATACAACAGAATATAGAGTAAGAAAATAATATATTAGATAAAGATTGGTAGAAATTATGGTGGAAATCAACTTGTGTGAATCGAACACCGCTGTCCTGCGCGTAGCACCAAAAATTAATGTTTATTTAAAAAATTTCCTGACGCCGTGGTAATTATTCAATTTTAATTTTTCAAATTGCAAATGAAAGATAAAGTACACTTCTATAAGCAAAAAAAAATTCAACTTGATATCTGCTTTATTTTCAGTCCTGCAACATTTTAAAAAAATGAATTTTTTCTGCGAAAGCTGGATTGCAAAATTTATTTTGTAAAATCTATTAAACCGGTCTTAATGAAATGTACAGTGTTGTTTTACTATATCATATAGTTTTTCTGGGTAAAATATGAAGGTCCTAAGTGTAGCATAAATGGTTGAAAAACGTAAAATGCAAATACTTGTTTTTTGATCGTTTTTTTGCATTTATTGCTATTTTGCAACAAGGGTGACAATTTTTTAAATTTATAACTAATTCTATATTATAGGAAATTTAATTACGCAACTTTTATGTTAGTAGAACTTTTCTCAGAAATGAATAGTTTTAAAGTTATAATCAAAAAACGAAGAAAAAATTCTAATTTTTCCTTAATTTTTTGACATTTTGATTATTTAAACAATGTTCCGGACCTTTTTGAGTGGGAGGATAACTCAATTATTATTATTTGAGCTATTTTCAAGCAATTTCTGCAAAAAAATTTGAGTCACCTCTCAACGTCCATCTCAAAACAGATGCGCCCTGGACTATGTTGTATTTATTTCTTTTTGAGGCCTGAAAATATTATTTTCTTATACTTTTTGAATATGAATTGAAAACGCATTGATTTAGGTTGTATCGATTTAAAAAAATATGATTGGCCCCACCAAAAATCCCAAAACTTTGAACAACATTTTTTAAAATCCGTAAGAACTCAGTTAATTTAAGTTATACAGCGCGCTAATAGAGGTGGAAGTTATCGATATAAACGTATAAATTAACATTACATTACATAGTTTCCCACCTTTAGAGGTATCGGAGATAAATACCCACCGAAAAAAAAAGAATAAAAGCGAAAAAATGTATTTTTGTCTGGTCATCATATAGAAAGTAAAAAATGTAAAATTTGAATTCTAAGAATTATAAAAATTAAGACTAACAAAAGCAAAATTGGCTCCTAAAAATACAATAGAATAATTTGAAGAATAAAAACAGATGGTTTTAAATTTTGAAAAAAAATTGCAGTGAAATATCATGAAATGTCTGAAACATATACTGGAATTTTTAATACATATAAGTAAAAATTCAATACTGTATATACAGGGTGAGTTTTTAGTGCCGGATCGGTCTATAATTCCATTCTGGTATAGAATATCGAAAAAAATTATATAGAAAAAATGTAGGCAATGATATTCTCCAGACTTGGAAAATATGTCCGTTTCTACAGGGTGATCAATAACTGCGTGGTCTATCAAACATATGATTTTTTAAATGGGACACCTTATATATTTTTTCATGTTTGTATTCCTCTCATAATTCTTGTTCATAAAATAGAGGGTTTTGAATTACTATACAGAGTATTTAACAAGTTACCACCATTTTTTTTCGAAATCCCTATGAGATTAACACCTTGTATATAAAGAAGTGATTCATAAAAAATAATTTGTGTTATATAATAAGATAAACAATATACTGTAGTTTTTAAATTAAGTCTAATTGAAATCATTGACGAATATTTGTATACAGGGTGAACTACAAAACCAAATTACGATTTTCTCAATTTTTTTAAACAAATCACCCTATATTTTATTTTCTAAGAATATTGTATTTATGACACTGTTTGATTTTTATATAGCATTCCCTATACCTAAACTCATTACTTTCCGAGATATTTTTAGTTTTCTTCAAATTTCGGAAATACATTCAATTTTTCTAGTATTAGAAATAAGTTAGTATTGAGTGATAATTAAACAAAATTATTTTGTGACAATTTCAGTAAATAACTAATACAAACTATAAACCATAATAATATGCAATGAATGTACCAATAAATATGATATTAAAAATTATATTTCCCTAATATAAAAGAATCGTAAAATGCCTACAAAAAAATTTGTCTTGGATGTAATAATATAACAAGATTATTTTTATTCAATAAATATCTCACATAAAACATAAAACAAAACAATATACAACTGATGTAACAGTTTCTAGATTGCTATATCAACAGCATTCTAAGCCAAGAAGTTTTTAGTAAAACATTCAATTTTATAACCACTTTTAAACTACAAAACAAAATTACGATTTTCTCAATTTTTTTAAATAGATCACTCTATATTTTATTGTTTAAGAATGTTGTATTCATGATACTCTTTCATTTTTATATAGCATCTCATATACCTAAACTTCTTAGTTTCTGATATATTTTTAGTTTTCTTTATTTGCCGGGAATACATTCAATTTTTATAAGTAGAAATAACTTGATAAATAAGTATTGTGTAATAGTATAACAAATATTTGCATTCAATAAAAATAACTAACAAAATATATAAACCATAACAATATTTAATGAATGTACCAATTTATGTGATGTTAAGGAAATAAGTCTAAAGTGAATGTTGAAAATCTTCACATTTTCTTAACATTTTGAAGCCAATATTATTAAAATATTCTATTTTTCATAGCATCAGGCGTTGTTGGATGCTTCTGGTATACACGGTTTTTTATATAGTCCCACATGAAAAAATCAATTTTGGAAAAACTGGAGCACCGTCGTGTAAAATCCCCAACCGTCAAAAAATATAGGTCAATCACATAATCGCTAACTATTAGCACCTTAAACATTTATAGATCACCTAGTTGGACTATGGGTGTTAACAAAGTAGAGATTTCTTGATGCACATTAGTGAAAATTAGTATGAAAATTATATTATTAATAACTGCGCGTCACAATCTGCAATGGAATATGTTATTAAAAACTTCTTGGCTTAGAATACAGTTGATATAACAATCTAAAAACGGTTACATCAGTTGTATATTGTTTTGATTTATGTTTTGTGTGAGTTGTTTATTAAATAAAAATAATCTTGTTATATTATTATAAAAAAGACATATTTTTTTGTAGGAATTTTACTATTTTTGTATATTAAGGAAATATGATAATTCCTTAATATCACATTTATTGATACATTCATTGCGTATTGTTATGGTTTATATTTTTTGCTAGTTACTTATTAAATAAAAATAATTTTGAGACTTCTGAGCTTCACCGATGAGGCATAAGGATGCTGAAATAGCTATATGGAGATGGTGATCCAACTCTGAATCAAATATAAACAAAACCTGCCTTGATCTTTTTTAAAAATAATTTTGTTATATTATCACTCAATACTAACTTATTTCTAGTAGAAAAATTGAATGTATTCCCGAGATTTGTAGAAAACTGAAAATATCTCGAAGTGATGAATTTAGATATAGGGAAAGCTATATAAAAATGAAAGAACATGACAAATATAATATTTCTCAAAAATAAAATATAGGGTGATCCATTTAAAAAATTTAGAAATCGCAATTGGTTTTGTAGTTCACCCTGTATACAAATATTCGTCAACGATTCCAATTAAACTTAATTTAAAAACAACACTATATTGTTTATATTGTTGTATAAAACAAATTATTGTTTATGGATTACTTCTTTATATACATGGTGTTAATCTCATAGGGATTTCGAAATAAAAATGGTCATAACTTGTTAAATACTCTGTATAGTATAACCCTATATTATATGAACAAGAATTATAAGAAGAATATAAATATGAAAAAATATATTGGGTGCCCCATTTAAAAAATTATATGTTTGATATACCACGCAGTTATTGATCACCCTGTAGAAATTGACATATATTTTCCTAACCTGGAGAATATCATTGCTTACATTTTTTATAAATAACTTTTTTCGATATTTTATACCGTAATGGAATTATAGACCGATTCCGCACTAAAAACTCACCCTGTATTAGATACTAAAAAGAAAGGGGTAAAAATATTATAAAAGGGGTAAAAAATTTTTATCAAGGTTTTTCTATTCGAGGTAATTGAAACTTACGTTTATTGAATCTGGCTTAAAAGTAACAGTCACAGGAAATACACTATGAGCTTCAATTCTTGCAAGCAGTGGACTAACTCCAAAATATTTGGTGTCTGGGACTTTAAAGGTAGTTTGTGCAGCAACTTTCCCGATATTATGGAGATATATTTTCGCTGTCTGGACCGTATTGACACATACATTATCGAAGTTTAACGAATTTTTACTTATATTGTAATAACTGTATGTACCAATCTAAAATTAAATTAATTTAAATATGAGTGTATTGTTTACAAAAAATAAAAAAAAACAGTAATGTTTTGGATGTAAGAAGCCTCAGGGGAGTAGCTGGAGACACAGAAAGTTACCTATTAAGAGCAAAAATCAAGTTGAGAAAATCATCTCAGAAACTTAAAACGAACGAAGCATGGGACAGTGGAACACCGAGAAAATGCAAAATGAAAAAACAGCATCTAAACATAGTAGACCAGAGCTATGATATCAAAGGGCATGATAACAAATGGAAAAATAAATTACAGAGTCAGCAGAACTAATAATACGAAAAAGCAGGACCGGAACAAGGAAATGGTTTGATAGAGAATGATAGGAAAATACAAGACTGGCAGAAAATGCAAAACAATATGCTTCAACAAGAAAAAACAGAAAGTAAAGAAAGCTATGCAACATCAATCCGAGAAACAAGAAAACTAATTAGAGAGAAAAAACGAAACACGAACATAAGCAATATGAAGAAATGGAAAGGAATAAACAACAGTCAAATAGTCCTTAAAAAAACCGCGTGACTGTACTCTGAAAAATAATGATGAATTAATAATCAATGAAGAAGAACTGCTCCAAACATGGCAACAATATTTCAAAAAAATAACGAAACAGATATCAAGTGGAAGAATATGGAGAAGATATATATCTTAAAGTGAACCTACCGGTAGAGAACCCCAACAGAGAGAAACATTGTAAACAATAATTAACAAATTAAAGAACGCAAAAGCTCCAGGCAGTCCAGGCAGTCCAGGCTCCAAAAATATACCGGCAGAATTTCTTAATGGGAGGAGAAACTTATCGTAGGCAAATACACAGACTCACTGTAGTTCAGTCGGGTTAGACGAATAACAGGCCTAACCTTGCATTAGGAGCTGCCCCAAATTTTATTTTTTTAATCTTTAGGGGAGGTCAATAGTAGTGTAAATTTAGAATCTCGACTGAATTCCGCCATTGCGTTAGCCGCCATCTTGATTTTAAACGAGAACCGTTTTTGCTCAATATCTCCGCCATTTTCAACTTTTCGACAAAAAGTAGGTATAACAACCAAAATTGTTGAAAATGTAATTTTCTATCATTTCTACTTTTACAATATTTTCGTGACATCGATATTTTCCGAGTTATAGCGGAAAATAGTGACAGTTATATATATAAATAGAGCATAATTATTGAATTATTGAATTATTGAATCTCGTTTATTGTTAGTTTTACGACAAAAATGTTCCTATGCAAAAATAGAGAGAATTGAATTCTACACAATTTTAGTTTTTTTCATTTTTTTTTGTTAAAGTTAATATTTAAGGTTGTATGTATGCGATAATAGCGCGAGCGTAAGACCAGATTGATTTTGTAGATATTGTTTTTGTTCAATATCTACGCCATTTTCAACTTAAATTGTTCCAAATATGATTTTCCTACAATTTTTTTACTTTTCATGCGGTTGATATTTTCCGAGTTAAGTGGGAAAATAGTAAAAAGTGGTGGGGGAGCATAATTACTGAATTGAATCTTTTTTCCAAGTTGCCCCAAATTTTATAATTCTGTCCTTTAGGGCAGATCAATAGTAGTGTAAATTTAAAATCTCGACTGAATTCAGCGGTTGCATTAGCCGCCATATTGATTTTAAAGGAGAACCGTTGTTGCTTAATATCTCCGCTATTTTCAACTTTTCGACAAAAACGGTAGGAACTAAAATTGTTGGAAACGCAATTTCCGACAAATTCTTTTCCACAATTTTTTATGCGATCAATATTCTCCGAGTTAAGGAGGAAAATAGTGGAAGCGGAGGGGAAGCATAAATATTGAATTGTCTCATTTATTATTAACTTTACGACATAATTGTACAAAAACCAAAATAAAGAGAATTATATTTTATAAAATTTTTTAAACATCCAATGAAACACCAACCATACTAAGTACATAAAAGACATAAATAATAACTTATATGCATTAAGTTCACTTAACTTTATTAACTAGCGGATTTTATTGGTTGAATTTGTCTGTCGATAATTAAGTTTCATGTCAGCTAATATATTTTAATATTTCAACAATTTATTTTTTAATTTTGGACCCCGTTGGGGGGAATTTTCCCATCCCCCCCTCTTAGACCCGCCACTGGCTCTCTCGAAAATTGTAGTAAATCGTAATTGCAACAATTTCAGTCCTTACACTTTTTGTCGAAAAGTTGAAAATGGGGAAGATTATGAACAAAAACTATTGCTTTAAAATCAATCGGGTCTTACGCTCGGGCCTTTACCGCATACGTACTACCTTAAATATTGATTTTATCAAAAAAATTAAAGAGTTCAAAATTGTACAAAATTTATTTCTCTTCATTTTTGTGTAGGTTAAAATTTGTTGTAAAATTAATAATAAACGAGAGAATTCAATAAATTAATAATTATGCTTTAACTGTCACTGTTTTTCCCATAACTCGGAAAATGTGGACCGCACGAAAAAAATTATAATAAACGAAATTATAGAAAATCGCATTTTCAACAATTCCAGTTTGTATATATTTTGTCGAAAAGTTTAAAATGGCGGAGATATTGAGCAAAAACGGTTCTCGTTTAAAATCAAGATGGTGGCTAACACCAGTGCCGTATTTAGAGTACTTGCGGCCCTATGCCAAATTACCCCGAGCGGCCCCCGATGACTTCACGATTATGTAATTAAAGCATACAGACTTAATAATAATAGTAATAATTAAAACTTTTATTTTAATTTTACTTTTTCAATTTCGTAATACAAACAAAGTATAACATAAATGAATAGAAATGCCTCTAATGATATATTTGAATACGGACATAAATAGGTTGAAATGTATTCACTAATTAAATAATCTTGGTTTGCAAATTTGGCTAAAACCCTAAAACAGCTCTAACGACAATTTCTATATTTATAAAATTTCGAAAAAGAAAATTTATAGAAAGAATGCTGCAGGTCTCTTGGACACATCACATGACCAACAACGAGGTGCTGAGAAGAATGGAGATAGAGAAAACTCCTAAATATTGTAAAAAATAGAAAAACGAGATATCTAGACATAATTCATAGAGGAGAAAGATACAACTTTTTACGACTCATAATGGAAGGGAAAGTGGAAAGAAGAAGAGGTTCAGGAAGAAGAAAATGCTCCTGGCTGAAGAACGTGACAAGTTTAAGCTACTGCGTCAATGTCATGTTCTTAAATTCTTAATTTGTATAAAGTTGGATTAGTGATTAACATTGACACTCACTCCACTCCATACTCATAATAAATATCAAATCTAAACTTGAAACACTTAGTGGAGTCAATGAAGGTTTTCACCTCCGATTTCGTTGAACCTCCATCGATTTTCATGAAAATTGGTACGTATGTAGAGGATACCTCAAGAAAGAAAGGTGACATGGTGCCAACTTGCGCTTTTACCCTGGGGGTGGATGCCACCCCTTCTCGGGGGTGAAAATTATTTTATTAAAAATAATACCACTAATCGATAGAGGGATAAATTATAAGTAAAATTTGTTATATAAAGTTATTTCAATAAATCAATAGTTTTTGAGTTATTAAAGATCAAAAGTTTTGATTTTTCCTGAAAAAATTCCATGTTTTAAAGCAGTTTTTCATAAATAACTGAAAACCAATAAGTTTCTTCAAAAAAGTTGTTGTTACCAAAATCGAAGATAATATAAAAATAAATAAGCTCCTTATTCGAAAAATCCTTTATTACATATACAAAGTGAGTTATATGCAATTGAATGTATATTTTTTTTCCGCGAGTACTCAAATCTTATTATTCAAGCTTAAATAACAGGAAAACGATGCACCATGTTAAATAGAGATACTAAACATTTTAATAAAGTACTTAAAGGTAACTATCAAAAAGCTATATAAGAAGTCGATAGCATCAAAATTAAGCAAGTTATGATGGAAATAAGAGGACCCTTTCAGATTTTTTAGGGAAGAATGAAAAATGAAACCTACGTCATTTCCACAAAAATTAAAATTTATAGTAACCCATTTAAAACTTTATTTATTTTATAATGAGTAATAACTTCAACAATTTTGAACGGTTTAGAATGCATATTTTTGAAAAAAAAAATACGATTAAAAAAAATTAGAATTTTTCAAATTTTCGTGAAGTTCATTTTCTTTTGATAATAACTCTAAAAATACTCGATATACTTAAAAAATGGTAGAGAACAAAATTTTAGTTTTAACTTTATTTAAGCTTTTTCTTTTTTTAATATTTTTTTATGACAAAAAATAACCGAGATAGAAACATTTAAAACGTAAATTTTACTGCGAGAACCATGTAACCGGGGCCCCTTCACCTTGTATTTAAAAAAAAATAAAGGATTTACAAAATTATGTTTAATACAGTGTCATAGACCTTTCACTTAGCTTTGTAATGGTTTTTGGATAATTCTCATATTTCAAAAATTAACAAAGTTATGTAAAAAAAAACCAATAACATTTTCTTTGAAAAAATTTTATAGCGGAGATTTTGTATGTATACAGGTTGTGGGAAGTCCAATTAGTCGTTTGTTGTAGGAGATATAAAAAAAGTTTATTTAGGTGAGATTGGGGCATATATAATATCAGAATTTAAATACATTTCCAAATATACAGGGCCACCCATATTGACAGGGTGAAACAAAATTATCTTTTGTTTAATGGAACAGTTTGTATATTTTTACATTTTTGGATTCTCCTTTATGTTTTATTTCTTAAAATATCAGGTTTTGTGATGTTATACGAAGTATTTTAAAAGATAATTACGTTTTTTTTTCAAATTTCATAGCAATATTCACCCCCTCTATAATTGTAGTGATTTGATATCAGAAAATCAATTTATGTTCAAGTGATTTTTAATATAGTCTATTATTGTTAAAAATTATTAATCTAGCAAAACGTTTAATTTTAGGTAATACAGGGTTGGTCGAAACTGAATGAGTGTTTTCTCAAAGTTTGAGAGTATGAGTTTTCTCAAACGGAGCAGCCTGTAATGCCTGTAATGTGCATTGTAATGAAATGCTATTGTATGGCACTTTATTATTTCCCACCCTGCCAATGAGAACTGAATTTATTTTTGAAATTCCTAACTTTATCTCTTTAATTATTTTAAATACTGTAACCGGTTAAAAAACAATCAAATTAAATTGAAATGAATAACCAGTGTATATCTTCCACATTTACTTCATATTTAACGTAGCCTGTACCATAACATTGCACAGATTATTATCCCTGTATAGCAACGATATACCATGAATGTGAACTCATACTTGAGAAATGTCCTATATCCAGTCTCGCAAAAAAAGGGATTCCTCAAACATAATATATATGCAGACAAAATCAGCCAAAGTGATTTGCGATATCTAATGAAAGGTATGTTCCGTTTGTTTGTAGAATTATATTTGATTGGCTTTAATTACTAAAATAAATAAATTTTCAATTATATTTTATGTATTTGTGGAAAAGGAAACCTAGCATTAGTGGCCACATTTCCATAACGGCCAATTGTTTTTTATTTTTAGTTGCCGTTATTGACAGGTTTTACTGTACCAATAATATTTTATTAAATTATGAAATATTATTTAAATAAAAAATTTATAAACTTGATAAAAGAAAGTTTGTTTAGAATTTACTCCTCTATCTAATTATGGGGTTATTTTTAATAAAATAGTGTTCACCCATGAGAAGGGGTAACATCCACCCCCAGGATAAAAACGCAAGTTGGTACCACATCACTTTTGTTTCTTGAGGTATGCTCTAACTACTTACCAATTTTCATTAAAATTGATGGAGGTTCAACGAAATCAGGGGTGAAAACCTTCAGCGACTGCCTTTTTGGAAATATAAAAGAATAATTTTTTTCGTGATTGTCAATTTGCTAATTTTCTGATTTTTGGTTCCTATATGGTTTGAAAAATTAACAAAAATTATAAATCATGCACATAAATGTAAAAAAATATTTATTTTACTTAATTAAACGAGATTGCTTGAGCCAGAATGCTGAAATCTGCATTTTATCATTAAAAAAAAGGTGGATTTCACCCCTAAAATGCAGAAAGCGCAACTTGGTGCCATATCACTTTTGTTTTTTGAGGTATCCTCTAACTACTCAACAATTTTCATGAAAATCGATGAAGGTTCAAGGAAATCGTGGGTGAAAACATTCAGTGACTACACTTTCAGAAATATAGAAGAATAAGGTTTTCGTGATTTTCGACTTGTTAATTTTCGGAATTTTTGGTTGCTATAAGGTTTGAAAAATAAAAAAAAATATAATTCATGCACATAATTATAAAAAAAATATTTATTTTTCTTAATTAAACGAGATTACTTGCGCCATAATGCGAAAATCTGCATTTTTTACAATTTAAAAATTAGGGGTGTATTGCACCCCTAAAAGGGAAAAGCGCAAGTTGATGCTATATAACTTTTATTTGTTGAGGTATCCTCTAACTACTTACCAATTTTCATGAAAATCGATGAAGGTTCAACGAAATAGGAAGTGAAAACTTACAGTGACTGCACTTTCAGTAATCTAAAAAATAATTTTAAAAATGGGGTGTATTTCACCCCTAAAATGCAAAAAGCGCAAGTTGGCACTATGTCACCTTTGTTCCTTGAGGTATTCTTTAACCACTCACCAATTTTTATGAAAATCGATGGAGGTTCAACGAAATCTGAGGTAATAACTCATATCCACCTTCATTGACTCCACTAACTCACATTTCTAGCTTTTTGGCTGCAAAATCTTTAATCAAATTTTTAAAGTCTAAGGCTTGAAAAAACTCAGCATTTGAAACAAAACTAGACAATCTAGAATCTTCGACAAAAATCGAGTTCCTCAAGTAGTTTTTAATTCTTCTCAACACGCTGAATGATTTTTCTCCAGATGCATTAGATGTCATCATGTATAGTAGAATGCGCAAAGCTGTGTCCATATTCGGAAATAATGTTGTTAACTGTTTTTCATGAATGAGTTTCAGATACTACAAAAGTGTATTCCTCGGAGGCTTGGTAATCTTGTTGATTGGTAATCTTGGAAAATCCAAATTTTTCATTAATACTGAAATAAACTTCGGAACCTTTCATTCAATTCTGAATAAAGCGTGTCAATTACAACATTGAATTTATTAATCTTTAAGCCTTCTTTGCCAGTAAAGTGGGGTTCAGTGGATTCATCTTATTTGTCTTAGCCTTAGCCAAGGAGAGCTTTTCTTTTCCGGCGTCTTTTTATATCAAGAATATAGGTTTCATTTTTAGACAACTCTTTCTCTCTTTTTTCATAGGAATCAAAGTTGTCTCTCAGACTTAATGCGTACTCCTTTAGAGATTTGTATGTTGCAAGTCACATTCAAGTCTGTAGCAGTTTTTACAATGTTTTGCTACTCTTGTCAAAACATTGTAAAATATCGTACCACGTGTTTAGTAGAATAGCTATTCTCTTATTTGAAAGATTGTTAACTGATTTCAATTCAATTAGTAACAATTTTTTTACAAAACGCTGCGGCCCCCTTTTGCTTGCGGCCCTAGGCCGCGGCCTAGTCGGCCTAGTGGTAAATCCGGCACTGGCTAACACAACGGTCAAATTTAGTCGAGATTTTAAATTTTTACTACTATTGGTCTCCCCTAAAAATTAGAAAAATAAAATTTGGGGCAGCTCCTAATGCAAGGTCAAATGGTATCCCGACTGGGCTACTGGCAACCAAATTCACATAAAAAAATAACACATATGGAACGAAGAGAAAATATCAACAAAACATCACGAAAGCGTAATAATCCCCATCCATAAAAAGGGTGACAAAACTAAGTGTTCTAATTATAGAGACATCTCCCTACTTAATACGGCGGATAAAATCTTGCCGAAGATCTTACTAAGTAGGCCAACACCTTTTGTAGAAAATTTCATAGGGGAATACCAAGCCGGATTCCTAAGGAAAGTAGCAAGAACGGCACAAATTAGAACAGAACTACTGACAATAATTGATGGACCAAAATTACTACTTAAGGTGTACTACGGTGTACTTATAAGTACACCGAAGAATATAGTAAAGACCCATTTAGCGAAGTTACGGCAAAGATAGGGGAGAGACTGCAGCAAATACTAAGCGCCTCCAGACAAGAACCGTGGAGCGAGACTTTAAGTAAAATGGATATGACGCACAGTAGTAAGCAGGCTTGGAATATGATCAAAAAACTTAATGGTGATCCCACAGAGGTGAAAGAGCCATGTGCAATAACGCCAAATCAGATAGCCCACCAACTGCTTCTGAATGGCAAAACAAACAATCGTTGCAAAATGCCAAAGATTATAAGAACTCAAGACCAGGAAACAACTCTCTTGCGAAACCCATTTACCATTGAAGAGCTTAAAAATGGTATTGACTGTATGAAAAATGGAAAATCCCCTGGGGTGGACGAAATCCTAACAGAGCAGATAAAACAATTCGGGCAAAAAGCGAAGCAATGGGTGCTCGATCCATTTAACATCTGTCGCTCTACCTACCAGATTCCACAAATGTGGCGTAAATCAAAAATAGTAGCCCTTCTGATACCTGGTAAAGACCCTGAACTACCGAGTAGCTACCGTCCGATATCTCTTCTATGTCATTTATATAAATTGTATGAACGCCTCATTTTGAACCGCATCCAGGAAACATTAGATGCAAAACTAATCCCACAACAAGCAGGCTCCAGACCAGGTAAATCATGCACAGGCCAAGTGCTGAACCTAACAGAGCACATAGAGGAGGGATTTGAGCAGAGGGAGATAGTGGGAGTAGCCTTGATAGACCTTACAGCGGCCTACGATACGATAAACCACAGAACCTTGCTAACTAAGATCTATAACACTGTGCTTGACTATGACCTGGTAAATATCATTAGATCACTGTTGTGTAATAGACGCTTTTACGTTGTGCTAAATGAAAAGAAGAGCAGATGGAGAACCCAAACAAATGGCCTACCTCAAGGAAGCATTCTGGCGCCGTCCCTATTTAACATCTACACCAATGACCAACCAATGCACCCCCGGACTGAGAGTTTTGTGTACGCTGACGACTTTGGTATCGCCGTAAAGGGGAAAACACTCACACAAGTAGAGTCGACAATGGAAGAGGCTTTAAACATGATGTCAGCTTACTACAAACAAAACTCATTAAAGCCAAACCCTACTAAAACCCAAGTATGTGCATTCCACCTCAACAACCATCTGGCGCATGTAAAACTGAATGTTTCTTGGGAGGGACAACGCTTGGAACATACTGATAGGCCCAAATATCTTGGAGTGATACTAGACCGGTCACTAACTTATAAATTCCACTGTCAGAGCACAAGACAAAAGGTTTCTACGAGAAACAACCTTCTCCGGAAACTTGTAGGGAGCAAGTGGGGTGCAAACCCCCAGGTCTTAAAGTCAACAGCCGAGACCTTATGTTTCTCAACAGGGGAATATGCTTGTCCCGTCTGGGGTAGATCTAGACACGCCCAACAAGTCACCACGGCGTTAAATGAAACATGTAGAATAATTACCGGTTGTATGAAGCCTACCCCTCTACCATTACTGTACCGGGCAGCTGGATTCGTATCACCAGACGACCGTAGATGCGCCTCACAATATGTGGAGAAGTTCAGGCAAACTTTCGATGAAAGGCACCAATTATACGGGTTTGAGGAACCTTCAGGAATCAGCCGACTTAAATCAAGGAAAAGGTTTATGAGAAATGTCAGCGTCGAACCACCCGAACTGTTCCCCCTACATCCAGAATGACCTAATGGAATGAACCTGGACTGGAAAACCTGGCGGACACTCAACCGACTACGCACAGGTGTTGCCCCTGTAAAACAGAACCTTATTAAATGGGGCATCAAGACAGATAACGACGCACTTTGTGAATGTGGGGAAATACAGAGCGTGGAGCATCTGAGAGTATGCAGACTTTGCCCATCACAGTGCACCCTCGATGATTTATGGCTTGCAAATACAAAGGGTGTAGACGTAGCCCGATATTGGATAGAAAAACTGTAGTCGGATCCAGACACGAAAAGGTAAAGTAAGTACTACTAGAATACGCGGATGATATTGATAGTTTGGGAAATACAGTAACCAATGTGAAGGAGATTTTCAATAACTTGGAGGTAAACTGGTTTAAGGGCAAATATTTTAAATACTGGCTTAACCAATGTAAAATCAATTTTAATTACATTTGATGCGGTTTGAAGGTCTCCAACATTTTGAACTATATAAATTTCTTTAAACATTTTTTGGTAATCATCAAATATTAATCTCGGTTCCGCACCCTCAGCATGTAAGGTAATAATCTTTTCTTTGTGAAAACCTTTTGCTGGTTCGGAAACTGTAACATATATTACTTCTTCGTGGAGTCCTGCATAAATGGGTTTATAGGTTACTGTGACTTCCGCGGTTGCTCCAGGTTCTACTGACCCAGTTGATGAAATGATGGTAAATTCTCCCACGTTTAGGACAGTTTCTCTGGCTCTTGCACTAAAACAGAAATAAAGCAAGGATTTAAGATAATATTTTAAACAAACATAAGATTTTTAAGATACAAGATTTTTTTTTAAGTTCTTATATATTAATAGTAATATACTAATTAATAAGAATATTGCTAGCTTAGTAGCAGTACCAAGTTAAAATAAGTGGATAAGGTAAGTAAGCAATAAAAAATAAAATGTTGAAGGTGTGGCTTAGGTATAAGGATGATCCGGCTCGAAGGACCAATGTTTGCTCTAAACCTTTTCTCTTCGTTGGAGGACTGTAAAAGCCAACGAGGGTTTTTAGCACTTTTCGTGATGTCCTATCTTCAGTGTGTAGGAAATTCACAGCAATTAAATATGTTTTAATAGTTTCTTTATTTTAGCGCATTCCACAGCACTAAGCGAACGTAGATTCCACAATAAATAAAATTTTGCTCGTTGAAATTATTTTGATTGATTTGATCCTTATTTTTCTGACTGTTGTTATGGGTTACCGATTCCAAAAGCTACTCCTCACCCGTGAAATATTATACGTATTTACTTGTTTATTTTAATTCATATTGGCAATTTCAAATATTTTATACAAATTAGGATCGAACAGCCTGTTTCTAAAATACAAAATTTATTCCATACTTTTGCATCATACTGTATATATATTAGTCAAAATTCCCCTCACCCCTCGTATCTCTTAAACGGTTATACTTAATAATAGTGAAATTTGAAGGGAGAAAATAAACGGACGTAAAGGTGACATAATAGTGATAGATGAAGTTACAGGTCCACTGTTAACGAAGACTAAGGTTCTAGGTCTAGATCCCGCGTACGAAAAAAAAGTTGATTAATAGCAAGCTGAAAATTTGTTAATAGCTTAAGGGTGTCTAGTCGGTTAAACTTTGATATATGGGAACACTGGAACAGGGGCAGTTTTAATTGTGGAACAGGTTAAAAATTTAAAACGGCACATTTATTTTGTCCGACAGAACAGACTTAAACTCTCCGAACAGAGATTAAACTCTCATGCAAAAATCAGACTGCTATTTATCACCAAACGGGCGTTTGAATGAGTGGAGCATGTAGAATATGTCAAATGACAGGAATTATGACAGGTGATAAATAGCAGTCTGATTTTTGCATGAGAGTTTAATTTCTGTTCGGAGAGTTTAAGTTTATTCTGTCGGACAAAATAAATGTGCCGTTTTCGTGGTCTGACCGTTCCAAATTTTTAACCTGTTCCACAATTAAAACTGCCCCTGTTCCAGTGTTCCCATATATCAAAGTTTATTCGACTAGACACTCTTAAGCTATTAAGAAATTTTCAGCTTGCTATTAATCAACTTTTTTTTCATACGCGGGATCCAGACCTATTCAAATAACTAACCTCTGGGAAACTCTTGACTTTCTGGAATCGTTAGATTTTCTAGAAAGCTTAGTTTCTTTTGATTCCTTCGATTTTTTAGTGTTGTTTGTTTTATCACTTCTGTTACTGCTCTTTCCCGATCTGGCTGAGTTTTGTAAACCACTTCCCGATCTAGGTTTTTCTAAAATAAAGTGCATGTTACAAATAAGTATGCATTGAATATGAGACAGATAAAAATAACAAATATCAATTTTTATTTTATGTAATTTATATTTGATTAATATCATCATATGGGTGGAGGGGTTTGGAATAACATTAATAGTCGAGGAAATAAAACTGAAAAAATGGCAAAACCTCGCAATTTTTCGTCCAGCATCGATTGGTACAAAAATTTGGAATTAGGTCCATTTCACCCTCTAGTTCATTTTCTATATTGAGCCTTTTTACGCTTTTGGTTTTTTAAGGGTGAAAACTACCCCTAATTGTAAAAAAGTATAAAATAACATTTTAAACATTAATATTGTCAACACTTGGTTCTTATTAGTTACATAACGATTGTTTTATGCTTTAAGATATACTAGCATAATATTTCAACCCTTAAAACCACCCATGTTGGAGCTATATAAAAAAAATTTACTTATCCTAAAAGAATAATTTCGGCTTGCATCGATTTACATAAAAATTTAGGATTAGGATCATCTCACCCTGTACTTTATATTATATATCATGCTCAAGGGCGTTGATTATTTTTAGGGGTGTAAACTACCCCTTATTGTCAAAAATTATATAAAAACATTGAAAATTTTAATATGGGTAAAATTTGGTTTTGATTGGTTAAATGATTGTTTTATGCTTTAGGATATAAAAACCACCCTTAATAACATTACAATTTTTCTAAGTAGATAATTTAATAGATCTATATAGAAAAAAAAGTAGAATTAAAGAATAACAAAAACATTTATTTACATAAAAATACGAATTTACAAATATGCACGAATACAAACAAAAATAGTTTTTTAGTTATCTTCTAGTGTACGAACCGGTTCTGTGGTATTTATTATACATACATTGAAAATGCTCCATCATCATTCTCTTTTCCTTATCCCTATGCGGGGTCGGCTTCCCTAATTGCATTTCTCCACACAATTCTATCTTGGGTCATGTTATCAATCAATGTTAATCCCCTTTACCAACATGTCCTGCCTTATCGTCTCTCCCCAGGTCTTCTTTGGTCTTCCTCTCCTACTCCTTCCAGGAATCTGCACTTCAGCTATTCTTCGTATTGGGTGATTAACGTCTCGACGTTGAACATGACCAAACCATCTTAACCTATGCTCTCTTATTTTGGCATCAATTGGTGCCACACCTAGACTTCCCCTAATATACTCATTTCTAATTTTATCCTTCTTTGTTACTCCACTCATCCATCTAAGCATTCTCATTTCCGCCACATGCATTCGTTGTTCCTCTTTCTTTTTCACTGCCCAACATTCAGTTCCGTACATCATAGCCGGTCTTATGGCTGTTTTATAGAAGTTTCCCTTCAACTTCATTGGAATTTTTCTGTCACACAACACACCACTCGCTTCTTTCCACTTCATCCATCCAGCCCTAATTCTACTGCATGCATCTCCATGTATTTCTCCATTACTCTGTAATACCGATCCTAGGTACTTAAAACTATTGCTTTTCACAATCATTTCACCATCCAAGGATACCATTTTATTTGTAGTAGCTCCATCTTTAAATGAACATTCCAAATACTCTATTTTTGTCCTACTAAATTTTAAACCTTTTTACTTCATAGTTTGTCTCCACTGTTCCAGTTTTTGTTCTAAGTCTCTTTCACTATTTCCTACTAACACGACATCATCAGCATACATTAAGCACCATGGAATGTTACCCTGTAGTTTCGCTGTTATCTGGTCCAAAACTAATGAGAATAAATACGGACTAAGCACAGAGCCTTGGTGCAATCCTACTTTCACATGAAATTTATCAGTCTCTCCCACACCTGTCCTAACACTAGTCGTTACTCCCTCATACATATCCCTCACAATCTTTACATATTCAACAGGGACTCCTTTCTTATTGAGTGCCCACCACAGAATCTCTCGAGGAACTCTATCATATGCTTTCTCAAGATCAATGAATACCATATGAGCGTTTGTTTCTTTACTCCTGTATTTTTGTATACATTGTATACATTGAAAATGCTCCAAAAGCGGACTATTCGACTTTTTCGAAAAAAAAAATGGTTTTATAAACATAGCTCCTTCAATTTTGGCGATAAAAAGTTTTTTTAAAAATGGTTTTGTAGGATTTTTGAAGAGCTATAAGACTCTGTAAATTAAATTCCGTAAAATCTCTTGGTTTTTAATTGGGGTGGGTTTAAAAGGCTCGAATAAGGGGATGTTTGCTCGTAAATAGAGGTTTTAAACAGCTATATCTCGCTAAATATTCACTATAATGAAAACTTATGTACAAGGGAATTTTAGTTATTATAAAGGCTACAATTTAGTAATATACAGTGAGCACGTAAAGGTTGGAATAAATTCATTTTCTCGAGAATGGACAATTTTGAAAAAAAATCCCGAAACAGGTCGATTTTTATTTTTAAATTACGACTTTTTGGCATATATATCATACTAGTGACGTCACCCATTTGGGCGTGATGACGTCATCGATGATTTTTTTAAATGAGAATAGGGGTCGTGTCATAACTCATTTGAAAGGTAATTTAATTCTCTATTCAGTAATATAAACATTAACATAATATTTATACAGGGTGTCCAAAAATATATTTTTTGAATTAAATTTATTGACATAAAAAGAAGAATCTGTGTAATTTATTTAATTCAAAACACATTTTACTGCTATCAGAAAACAGGAAAAAGTATTTATTTGTTAAATACAAATATTGTTTTTTGCAAATTCAATATTAAAGCAGCCACCCACCTGCCTATTGACAATTTGAGCATTTAATTTAAGCGAAAAGCGATAAGTTTTTTCAAATTAACATTTTTTTTTTGTTTTCTGAGAGTAGTAAAATGTATTTTAAATTAAACAAATTATACATATTCTTATTTTTATGTCAATAAATTTAGTTAAAAAAATTTTTTTTCGACACCCTGTATAAATAATTATGTAAATGTTTATACTACTGAATATAGAATTGAATTACCTTTCAAATGTGCTGTCACACGACCCCTATTCTCATTTAAAAAAATCATCGATGACGTCATCACGCCCAAATGGGTGACGTCACTAGTATGATATATATGCCAAAAAGTCGTAATTTAAAAATAAAAATTTACCTGTTTCGGGATTTTTTTCCAAAATCGTCCATTCTCGAGAAAATGAATTTATTCCAACCTTTACGTGCTCACTGTATACTTTCTTTCGTAACTCCAGTATTTTCGGAGATATTTTGAAGTAAAAGGTGAAAAATACGAAATTGCAAAAAATCAATTTTAAATTCCAATTTTTCTAAAATTAGGCCTTTTAAATAGCTCAAACTTCTTGGGTGTATTAGTAATACCAATATACAAGGAACTACAAAAAGGTGAAGACCAATTTTTAATTAGGAGGGTAGTTAGGGGGTTGTTTTTACTGATTTTTTCGTAGAGAAAAGCAGGTACCGACCTATTTTTGATTGTAAGTCGCTAAACTTTCACACCAGAAACTTTTTATTATTTTTTTTTGAAAGATCTAATTGTATAATTAAAAAAATATTATTTAAATTTTCCTCAAACAATGCAAAGTTTTCCCGTTATTTGGCGTTGAATATTTCAAAATACGGCATTTGACGAAAAAAGCTAACTTTTAACATGCCGTATCTCGGTTTATATTGGTCTTAAAAATATTTTAGAAAAACAATTTGATTTGTGTTACTAAAAGATATAATTTTGAAATCTACAGCTTTTTGATTAAATGCATATTTTTCGAGGTATTTCCAAAAAACCCTCTAAACTAACTAAAAATAGTTATTTTCCTAACAAGTGCAGAAAGTCATTCTTTTCCGCACGCGACTGCAGTTTGCCGAACGACGCGAAGCGGGAATTCGGCCAGTAGTCGAGTGCGGAAAAGAGACTTTCTGCAAGAGTTAGGAACAATATTTTTTCTAAGAGTCTTTAAAAAATTACCAAATCTTAATCAATTAATTTAATTAATATGAAAATACATACACAAATTAATTCTTTGACAAGGTTGTCAAAACCAAACTTTCAATAGAATTAGTTAGCATGACGACGATCTTGGTTTTCATGACGATGATTCAAAACGACTGTTATTGTCTACCGATTTTACTTTCGAATATTATGTCAACATAATTTTATTTCATCGAATTGTCACTAGTAATACCACTAGAGGTCAAATTATTTCCGGAAATTTTTTTGAGATCATGAATATTTTAAAAATTTCCCGAGTCGCAGACGAGGGAAATTTTCTAAAAATATTCATGATCAAAAAAAAAATTTCCGGATATTAATTTGACTTCGCGTGGTATTCGGTAAGAAAATTCCACACCAAATTTGCATTTGAAAATCCAAAGCTGCATGAACAGATTAATAGCGCGCCATAGCTTTGTCAGCAATTATTTAGGCTTTCAAATTCGTAATTTCTACTCATTGTAGTTGCATGGGAATACCATTTCAAGATAGAAAATAGTATATTCTTCAATTTTACATAAGTTTTGAGTAACTACAAGTGATAGAAAATGAATCAAAACTAAATTATGTAAACAAATAAAAGCAGTCTGTCAAAAATGTTCTGTTATTGTAAACGTCAAAAAATTTCCACTATAATTCGCTGTTGGGTACCCCACGAGCAAAAAATTTCCGATAAAATACCTCCGTTGCCATGGTGATCTGTTAAAATAACGTATTTTGATTGGTTCAAAATTACAGGTGTGGAATTTTCGCGTTAATTTCATTAAAACAGGAACACAATAAGATATATTTGAAATCAATTAGTAAATAATATCTAAATATTAGTTTATTGCATGTATTATAATTACTTTAAAGCCATATTAACATATCTAAATTAACACGCGTGCGGAAAAGTAAAAGCCGCGTGCGGAAAAGTAACACGCGTGCGGAAAAGTAATACGCGTGCGGAAAAGTGAAACTTTCTAAACTAAAATGCGTGCCCGAGAGTAGACATTTTTGCACGCTCGTAGAAAAATTAATTATTTAGATGGGAAATAAGCCACAATTAAATTGAAAAAAATAATTTTTTTAACGTTTCGATGCCCAAATCGAGTGTCTTTGTCAAAATACAAAATATTACTAAATTAAACAAAAATGTTGTTGCTTAATAAAAAATTCTTCTAATAATTTATTTAATCTGACTCATTTATATCGCAAGTCAGACATATATTATACATTTTAAAGTAGAAGACTTTAAATAATATTGCCAATATTTATGAGTTGCGTTCCTGGGACGACTTTACTGAAAGATAGTTCATTCGATTACATGAAATGAACCCCAACTCAAGAATATCCGCCACAAAAAAATTATAGCCTGTTTAAAAAGACAACCAAATGCAACGGTGACAGTAAAATTCTCGCGTTAGAGATTCCTTATATTTAATTGTGGCTTATTTCCCATCTAAATAGATAATTATAAAAATGCCATAAGGAAATAGCTTCAGAAAAACTGTTACTTTCTAGAAAATTTCAAGTAAATCCAAAATGCTTCATTTCCTCGACTATAACGTTATGGTGAGAATGTTCTTTGGGAATCATAAAGTTGCTATGGTATGGGAAGGAATATCATTAAAATCTCGTTCCTACTTAGTAATTATGAAACAGCGACACATTTTACACAGTTTACTAAGATTTCATGTTCATGGAAAATGTATCCCCTGAGATCTGAAGAATATTTTTTTCATGAGGTAAAACGAGGTGTTACACTCTTATGGAGTGTAACGTTAAGTATGCATCTTTCGACTCTATCCTACTTGTTGTGTTCCTTCTCCTCTTTTACTTTCACTCATTTTGTAGCTTCTTCTCATATGAAGAGTACAGGGGAAAAACAAGGAATGTCACATGTCACATTTTATAGATATTGAGATAAACACCAATAAAGGTTTAATTCTTATGATATCTAAAAACTACTTAGAAGATTCTTAGCAGAATTCTAGCAATTATTGTTCTATAAGCTTAACATAATATTAATCTGTATTAACTTATTAATTGAATAATGCACCAAAAAACTGCTAACATTCCTTATTTTTGTTCAGTGGCGTGCGGACAATCCTGGTTCTTCGCCTGGATACAAATGGTTAGAAAATTTATATAGAATGGTCTTTCTAGTTTTTGTTCTGAATCGATAGGCTACTCGATAGTACTCGGTTTTTGCTACCACATGGCGAGAAAAGCCAAAATTCATAAAAACAGTGACATTCCTTGTTTTTTCCCTATACTATTTATATTATACTTTATTTTTTATAATTTTCAGTGATAGTCCTTACCGTTACCTTAGTGTTCTTTCCTGGTTATGATTTATTTTAATATGTTTTCTGATGTGATCCTTTCTATTCTTTTTATCAAGACTTATTCATGTCTGGACTGTGAGGGGGCCAATTTAATACCTGAATTGATCTCACCTAAATATTGAGCAATTATACGTGACAGTTGAGGAGCCCATGCCTTATCAGGCATTAAGATGAAATTTTTTCATGCGTAAGGTACGAAAGGAACAAAATGTTCGAAGAAAGAAAATCTCTGCAATACATCTTTCGCCATTTAAAAAGTTTCCATGTAAAAACAACTAATTTGCTTTTACTGTCAAGGAAATTCCATCACAAAACAACACATAACCTCCATTAAACAATATCGTCTCTTTTGTGCTATGCACACCGCTCTCCTGGTCGACAAATAACTCTTACAAGTATAGTTTAGAACTGTTTACGTTATATGTCTTCTATTTTTTAAGTTCTGTTAACTGTGAATTATTATTGTTAATTAATGTTGTTTCAATTAAAGCACATGTTAAAGAATAAAACAGTCTATTTTATTTGCTTTTAAATATTAGAGAAAATAAAAAAAAATGTTCACAAAACATAAGATTACAACCTGATTTTGCTGTATACCCACTCTTGTACATTGTCGTCCCTACAGGATATCTTAAACTTAACATATGAAGAACATGTCTTTTTCTCTACCTTTTATAAGCTCAAAAGAGTATTTTACGTAAACCTTTGCCCAATAGTATAAAATTCAAAGAAAAATTTAGTATAATAAAAAAATTAGCGGAATCCGTTAATTATTTCACAAGAAAATTAATTATCAAAATGAGCATAATATTTGGTGGTGCAAAACTTTTGCCGTTTTGATTAAAAAAAAATACACAGAGCAGCAAAAATAACGCACCATCTTAAAAATGGGACATTTTTGATGTCTCTTGTCCGGTCTAAGTGATTTTTCTGGTAAGTATGTTATAGCCTTATTCTTTAAGAATATTAATGTAGTAATAGGGTAACTGGACAGCTAAATGTCATTGTATACCTGATGTAACAATCATACTGTGTTTTTTCTCAAAGTTCGGAACACCCTGTGGAATATTCTAGCATATAAAAATATTGGAATTAAAACTAAATTGTAGCCTTAGGGTTTGTTAAGATTCTGTTTTTGATTCATTTACTTATGTTGGGTAATAAAAAAGCTATGTACGTTAACATCTAATTAGTCAGGTTTTTTATCAATAAAACCTCAGCTTCCGTTTAGTTTAATAAACAAGCCTAAAGTAAGCTATAAGAAATTAACAAGTTGATAGATTTCAAATTTTTTAACAGTCCAAAAGTGTCTGGTTTGTTCGTATGTAAATTGGACTCATGATGAGTGGGTTCAAGCTATTCAAGCAATGACCTTACATAGCGAAGGACTTAGCTATCATGCTATGGATTTGAGGTTTTTTGCATTATAAAAGTACATACCTCTTTTGCTTGAACCCACTCATCACGGGTCAAATTCCTTGTAGCGCGTTCCAGTTCCACTAAACAAGAAAAAAATGACGGAGTTAATTGAAACTTTAAGTAATAAATCAACTAATTTTCACAACAAACCAGACACTAACAATAGGGATGTTCACTAATTTTTAAATATAGTTAAATTCAATAGATTACAAGGTATATAATAACGTAACAATCATAAAACTGTTTAAAAATGTATATTTTTTAAGATAAATGAGTTCATAATGTTGATTTTCTTGGAGGCTAGAAAAACGGTACCCTGCAGCGAGGCTACGGTCTGTGACGTCAGCAGTCGTAACATCTTTGATCGACGACTAGTTTTGTATACTTATTTACTCAGTGTATTTGAATGTGCGCAGTTTTTTACGTATTTCATTATTAAAAATAAAGCCAAATAAGTGGTGTTTTGTTCCTGGGTGTGTAAATACATCAAAAAACAGTTCTGACAAGATTTTTATTACCGTTCCAGCCAATTTAAAACAGAAAAAGAAATGGTTTGTTGCAGCTAGAACATAAAATAACTAACTTAAAGAACTAACTTAATAAAATAAACATTATAGAAGTTTTCCAGAGACTTTCGGCCCTTGGCAATAATGTAATTGTTCTTTCTGTATTTACATTTTTCAAAAATACTTATTAGTTTTCTCAGGATTCGAAAAAAATGAATGAATTTAAATAGCATTGGACCAAGATTTTGCACTTACCCCCTTAAAGAGTAAATGAAAAAGTTTCGGGACCTCAAATTTGTATTCCTTAAACTGGGATATTCCTAAAAACGGGATTCTAATAATACATACAGTAAAAGTAAACCTTGAAATAACTACATGTGGATGTAGGTATGACTTTATATTATATTAAAATCATTAATAATTAATTTAGTGAAAAGATTGGTTGAAATGAAAATGTATAATACCCAAGTTCAAAAATATTTTTTACCTTGGAACAGTTGTCAACTCGAAATACGAAACAACCGAAATAAGATTTAGAGTTGAAAAGGACTTAGCAACATTTAACAACATGCATGAGAAATATTTTCACCCATTGCGACATAATATCTCTCCCACTAAAAATGCGGCTGCTAAAATGTTATTATTTCCGGTCTTGCTATATGGCGCAGAGGCCTGGACAATAATGGAAACATTAATGAAAAAGCTAGAGGCATTCGAGATGTGGGTGTACCTACGTATCCTCAAAATATCCTGGGCGACCCACACCGACGTACAGGTATTGCGTCGAATGGGAAAACAAAAAGAAATGTCTTTTACAATTAAGAAACAATGATAAATATCGTACACTCCAACTGATAACGCAAGGTAAAATAGAGAGCAAACGCGGACCCGGAAGAAAAGACACTCTTGACTTAAAAACTTACGCCAATGATTTGGACAAAAATCGATCGAGTTATTCAGAAACGCCTCAAATGAAATTAAAATTGCCATGATGATAGCCAACGTCCACAACGCACAAGGCACATGAAGAAGAATAAAAATATTTTTAATACACCTAACCAAGGTAAAGTAATAACCAGCCAATGTATGTATACAATATGCATGCGTACAATGCAAGCATACAACTTTCTCTATTTTTTTTTGTGGAGTATTAAGCATTTATTTTTTTAGCTTAAAGAAGACATGGAAAGTTATATGGAATATACACTCAGTAAAGCTGTGGTAGATTTATTTTTTTACAAGATGCCAATAAATCATACACCATTGTTACATCTACACTACAGTCGGTAGTTTATACGAATCGGCTTTCTGAAAACCTTCTTCCATTTTATTTGTTTATTTTTGTAAAACCCAAAATATGTCCTTACAAACAGTCTATCCACTTTAAACTAAACAAATTCACTATAAAACTCCATTTTAACCCTGATAAAACAAGAAGAGAACAAAATAAAATGACCTGAAACGTGAAACAGGTAAACAGTAACACTATGAGAATGGCGCGCGCTTGGGGTATGCAACTAGTGACGTCAGGCCAATAGAGAAGCGTTCTTGAAATTTAAAATAATGCTAGATTTCTAATAAAGATTTTTTATAGAAAGACTTTTTCAATTTTGTTGAAATTTTGGACAATTATTCCTAGGGTGTTTCTTAATCGTTTTACATGTTTGAAATGACTTTTTAATTTTTTGTGAACATCCCTATTTGATATTTATCAAATTGTTAATTTCTCGTAGCCTACTTTAGGCTTGTTTATTAAACTAGAAAATGAGGATTTATTGATAAAAAACGTAACTAGTTGTTAACGTATCTAACTTTTTTTTATCCAATATAAGTGAATAAATAAAAAAACAGAATCTTAAGAAAACTTAAAACTACAATTTAGTTTTAATTCCAATATTTTTTGTATGCTAGATCGAGGATATTAAGAAAGCTTAAGGCTATCATTTAGTTTTAATTAATATTTTTTATTTGCTAGAATATTCCACAGGGTGTTCCGAACTGTGAGGAAGAAACACAAAATTATTATTACACCCGGTATACAATGACATTAAGCTGTCCAGTTATACTATCACTACATCGATAATCCTAAAGAATAAGGTTATAGCATACTAAAAAATCACTCAAATCGGACAACAGGTATTGGGACCGTGCAAGTTCGGCAAAGCGACCTCTGTTTCTACGCTCTGTACTTTTATTCGCACTTTTAATTATATTGGCCAATTATATTAGTCCTGGTTGCTGGATAATTGTCAAGACCATAGTCCAAAAAAATAATAAGAAGAAAAAATAAGATGCAGGTTATGTTTAGCAAACGTAAACAATTGTATGTAGTAAATAAAATCAGTTATTAAAATGCAGTACTGCAAGCAAAATACAATTAATTAAATTTACCTTTATATAATAATTGCATATCATATCAATATTGTGGAGTAATATATAATTTTTCTGCGTCAATGACAGAAGGTATGAAATATACGTCAATTTGACAATTTCAATTGACAATATGAATTATTTGAGATAGTTGTAATATTTCTCCGCGACTCGCGCAAGGTCGTTTCTCGTTTCCCTTTCCAAGTACTTGCACACCGCGAATAGAAACTTCGAGATATCAAAAATGTCCCATTCTTAAGGTGGTGTCCCAAAACACTTACTTCTGCTTGAAATTGTTCCTGGCTTACTAGACGAAATTTCGTACTGAAAAGGGCATTTTCCAATATTTGATATTTTTAATACCTGAATTCTATCATGGGTAAGATCTATGATTCCAAAGTATATATCTTTTTCTGGGTATAAAGAGAATCTGGAAAACGAAGAATAAAAAAAATTAAAGTGAAAATAAAAAACCAACAAGGAAACATTTCCTGTAGCTGGCTGTATGCCATTAAGGCCATCGGTACATAATTCGCAAATATTTTACCGGTATCCCTACTTTTTCTGTTTTTACACGGCAAATTACGTGTAGTAAAATTCACACTGGTATGGATATGTAAACATTACTAGAATGTCATTCTACTTGAAAATGTCATCATTAATTTAAGATATGGCTTTTGAATGTTCTTGGATAACTGTTATTTTTATAATTGCAAATTATTAATTCAGTTATTAAATGTGATAATTTTTTCAGTAACTATGTATTCAGTGATTGTAATAATTTATATGTACAACAAAAACTAATAATCCATCGAGAAAAGAGGAGAAGTGTTAGTGATTTTTTAATAACATATTGTTACTATGGAACACTTACAATTTTGAACAGCTTTAACAACAAAATACATGGATCACAGAATATATTATCCTGATGTATTCTCTGCTTGTATCTTCCACAAATAATACACAATAAATAACTTTTTATTAAGTTTACGTCTTAAATCAATTATTTATCAAATACACTATATTATATCAGCATTATTTAATCAACAACTGAAAATATTCCCGATGCCATGTCAAATATTTAAAATTGTCACTGTCTGACTGACAGTATGCTGACAATATTCTATTCGACTGAGTGCGTTGTATGACAAATAGGTCTGGATCCTGCGTATGAAAAAAAGTTGATTAATAGCAAGCTGAAAATTTGTTAATAGCTTAAGGGTGTCTAGTCGGACAAACTTTGATATATGGGAACACTGGAACAGGGGCAGTTTTAATTGTGGAACAGGTTAAAATTTTGGAACGGCCAGACCACGAAAACGGTACATTTATTTTGTCCGACAGAATAGACTTAAACTCTCGGAACAGAGATTAAACTCTCATGCAAAAATCAGACTGCTATTTATCACCAAATGGGCGTTTTAATGAGTGGAACATGTAGAATAGGTCAAATGACAGGAATTATGACAGGTGATAAATAGCAGTCTGATCTTTGCATGAGAGTTTAATCTCTGTTCGGAGAGTTTAAGTCTATTCTGTCGGACAAAATAAATGTGCCATTTTCGTGGTCTGACCGTTCCAAATTTTTAACCTGTTCCACAATTAAAACTGCCCCTGTTTCAGTTTTCCCATATATCAAAGTTTATCCGACTAGACACCCTTAAGCTGTTAACAAATTTTCAGCTTGCTATTAATCAACTTTTTTTTCATACGCGGGATCCAGACCTAAAAGATAGATTGGGAAATATTACCACGGACATTGTGTTTATTTTTTTTTGGATCCTGAAAAGACCAATAAATATTTTTGAAAAATTTAAACGCAGAATGAAAGACTATATTATTATCGAGGGCCGAAAGTCCCTTAGAATAAATAGAAAGGTTTCTGTTGAATGAAATATTGGAAATTCAAAATCACACTACATTTTCTCTTAGTTTTTTACCCCTGTGACTTATTAAAATAAACATTATAGAAGTTCTCAGGGACTTTCAGCCCTCGCTAATAACGTAATCTTTCATTCTGCGTTTAAATTTTTCAAGAATACTTATTAGTTTTCTCAGGATTCGAAAAAAATGAATCCCCGTTTGAATAGCATTGCAGCCGAAAATACGTACCCATCCTCTTAATCACAAATAAATTTTAATGAAAAAATCCATTATAAAAGGTATATTTATAAAAAAAAACTCTTAAATGGCCATATCTATCACAGAACGTTTTCGCTCTAAGTAGACCTAACAGCCTATCAGCATAGGCGTAACTAGACACCATACCCGCTAGAGACCTTCCAGTAGTTGTTACCCCCCACCTTAGGGCCTTGTAACCCCCCTCCCCTTAGGGCCATCCTGGTTACGCCGTTACCTATCAGTGCTGTTACCCAAAATAAGTATAACCATTTTAGTGGAGACAAATGTTAAAAATTGAAATGTTGACCAATAGTCCAGAAAGCCACTGCGCATCCGCTAGGAAAAATATTCCGATTCGGATTTTTGCACAATCTTACTCAAGATGGACCCCTTTTAACAAATTTGCATGTTGCCAAAAGACCAAAACTGGGTCAAAAATTTTTTAAACGTTTTTTTTTGTTTTTTTTCCTAAAATTATTTTTTTTTGCATGGAACAAAGTTTTTTTAGGTTTTTTGGATCATTCCAAACAGAAAAGGTCTTTAGTGACTCTTCTCTAAAGTTGATAGTTTTTCACATATAAGCGATTAAAAATTGACAAATTGCGAAATCGGCCAATTTTAACCCTCAAAAACTATGTGAAAAACTAAAAATTTGAATATTACCAAGGAAGGTAGATATTCTTTAAACATCGATTGATGAAATCCCGAAGAGTTTTTTGCAGTACAATATTCAAAACTCCTTTGTTTTTTAATTGTTAATCAAGCGTGCGCGACACTATTTTCCCCCGTTGCATGTGTATACAGTATGGTGAAAATTAAAGGAAAAAATTCGTTATTTCGTAATCCGGCAACTTTAAGGAAAAATCCCGAAACATGTCGATTTTTATTTTTAAGTTACGATATTGTGGCATATATGGTATAATAGCGACGTCATCCCTCTGGGCGTGATGACGTAATGGATGATTTTTTTAAATGAGAATAGGAGTCGTGTGCTAGCTCATTTGAAAGGTTCTTCAATTCTCTATTCGGTAGTATAAACATTTACATAATTATTTTTACAGGGTCTCCAAAAAAAGTTTTTAATTAAATTATTTGAAAAAAAAAGAATGTATGTGGTTTATTTAATTCAAAATACATTTTACTGTTACCCGAAAACTAAAGAATGTTTATTTCACAAATAAACATTGCTTTTCGATTAAATTCAATGTTCAAGCCAGCTCCCGCCAGCCACCTGCCTCTTAGAAGTTTGAACATTTAATAAGCGAAAAGCAATGTTTATTTGCGAAATATACTTTGTTTTCTGATTTGTGAAAGCAGTAAAATGTATTTTGAATTAAATAAATTGAATACATTCTTCTTTTTTTGTCAAATAATTGAATTTAATAAAAATATTTTGGACACCCTGTATAAATAATTATGTAAATGTTTATATTACTGAATAGAGAATTGAAGAACCTTTCAAATAAGCTAGCACACGACCCCTATTCTAATTTTAAAAAATCATCGATTACGTCATCACGCCCAGATGGATGACGTCACTGGTATACCATATATGCCACAATATCATAACTTAAAAATAAAAATCGACCTGTTTCGGGATTTTTCCTTAAAGTCGAAATAACGAATTTATTCTTTTCATTTGCACCATACTGTATACACGTGCAAGGGTGGAAAATAGTGTAGCGCACGCTTGATTAGCAATTAAAAAACAAAGGAGTTTTAAATATTATATTGCAAAAAACTCTTCGGAATTTCATCAATTGATGTTTAAAGAATATGCAACTGCCTTGAAAACATTCAAATTTTCAGTTTTTCACATATACTCTGGGCTAATTAGCAAAATTCATGGAAAAGTTATTTACCAGCAATTTTATTGCTGGAATCGAATTATAAGATCATATATATTAATAATATATAGGATCAATATACGGATATATTAATATATATACAGATCAAATAGACCGGCGCAACAACACTTTATTGACGATATAGAACATGTGAATAGATTCACGTACCTAGGAATGGATCTGGTTGCAAGCAATGAAGAAGAACCGGAAATAAATAGAAGGCTTGTGCTGGCAAATAAAGCCTATTTTGCGATGGGCCACATATTCAAATCGCGAGACGTACACCGGAAAACAAAACTCCGGGTATATAAAACAATAATCAGGCCCATAGTAAGTTATGGCTGCGAAACATGGGTGGTGACACAAAAATCTGCCAATGCATTAGATGTGTTTGAAAGAAAAGTATTACGTAGGATACTGGGCCCAATAAGTGAAAATAACAACTGGCGAATTAGGTATAATAGAGAAATATACGAGCAATATAGCGAACCAACTCTAGCACAACACACTGAACTGCAGAGATTACGGTGGGCAGGGCACGTGGTCCGCATGCATGAGAGTAGAATCCCCAGAAAATTGCTGAATGCAAGAATGCAGGGAAGAAGACCTGTTGGAAGACCTAAAAAGAGATGGGAAGACGAAGTCGATGAGGATGCCAGGAACTTTCTGGGAACGCGTTCATGGAAAAGAACAGCGGTAAATCGAAATGATTGGAGAAGCTTATTGAAGGAGGCCAAGGCTCGATTTGGGCTGTAGTGCCATTGGATGGGGATGGATATATTAATAATATAGGTATGCAAAGTCCGCAGATAGTGTGCTACTTTTTTTATAAACAAAATGGCGTCGACAAATCGTATTTTTTTCAATTATTGCTCTATAACTTCGAAGATTTTAACTTTACAACAAAAACACCCAAATAAAAATTTACCGCAATTAAATTCTGCATAGAGATATGTTTTTCACGATTTGCTCCGACGAAAATTTTCCTCGGAAAATGCGGGTTTTCCTAACAAAAACTCTAATTTTCAAATAAAGTTTTAGGTAAGTAATTATTAATCAATAATTAAATAACTTAGTGACATCAAATCTTTCTTGGTATAGATTGTATTTCCAGAAGCCGGTGAAAATTAAACGAATATTTTAGCAACAATTCAATTGTTAATTAACAATTTACGATCGCAATAATAACCAAAATAATCATGAGACATTGATCAAACTTTTCAAGGTTATAAAGTTGAGATGCTTATTTAATATTTTATCGACAAAATATAAATTTTTCTTTTTTTTGCATAATCTTTAAATTTTGAAAAAAAAAATAGTTATAATACGCTGGTCTAATTAGTAAAGTACAAATAAAGGTTATTTACCAGCAATTTTATTGCTGGAATCAAATTATAAGATCCTATTTATTATTAATATAGATATGCAAAGTCCGCAGATAGTGTGCTACTTTTTTTATAAACAAAATGGCGCCGACAAATCGTACTTTTTTCAATTATTGCTCTGTAACTTCGAAGATTTTAACTTTACACCAGAAACGCTCAAATAAAAATTCACCCCAATTTAATTCTACATAGAGGCATGTCTTTTCCGATTTACTCCGACGAAAATTTTCCTCGGAAAATGTGGGTTTTCCCAACAAAATCTCGAATTCTCAAATAATTTTTTTGGGCCAGTAATTATTTATCCATTATTATATAGCTTGGTGAAATAAAAGATTTCTTGGTATAGATTATAAATTCAGAAGCCGGTGAAAATGAAACGAATATTTTAGCAACAATTCACTTGTTAATATTAACAATTTACAGTCGCAATAACAACAAAAATAATCATGAGACATTGATCAAATTTAGAAAGCATATAAAGGTGTGATGCCTATTTAATATTTTGTCGACAAAATATAATTTTTTCATTTTTTTGCATAATCTTTAAATGTTTAAAAAAAATTGTTATAAACAAATTAACATTTCTCAGAAATTGTTTATTATATTCTAATTTTAAAAAATACTTAAAATGCGTATTTCATAGGTCTTGAAAATTAATGCTTTAAAAAATTTTTCCAACCATTTGCAAAAAAGTTATGAAACAGCAAAGTAAATATAAATTTTCTCCGTTGTTTATAATTTGTTTTAATTGTTTCAAAGCTTAAAAGTGAGTCTATGGTACAATCTAATTACTCACAAAGAATGTCAAAAATTAGTGCAATGGTTATATTTTAATCAAAGATTAAAAATACTTTTTTTGTAATTTTTAGCGCAAAAGTAGGCCTGATACAGAGTCGGAGCTAAAATGTTCACTCGAAGCGACTGACACACAGCATACATTATTTATTAAAAGTGTACGTCGCGCGGCTGATCGTCGCTCCGAGTGAAAATTTTAGCTACTACAGTACTGTATTACACTACTTTCGCGCGTGTAAATTACAAAAAAATATATTTATAATCTTTAATTAAAATATAACCATTAAACTGATAATCATTATTTTCTTGTAAATAATTAGCTTGTACTTTAAACTCACTTCTACGCTTTGAAAGAATTAAAAATAATAATAAACACCGAAGTAATCATATGTTTACTTTGCTGTTTCATAACTTTTTTGTAAATGGTTGCAAAAAAGTTTTAAAGCATTCATTTTCAAGATATTTGAAATGCGCATCTTAGCTATTTTTTAAAATTATAATAGAATAAAAACTTTCTGAGGAACGTTAATTTGTTTATAACAATTTTTTTTAACATTTAAAGATTATGCAAAAAACTAAAAAAATTATATTTTGTCGACAAAATATTAAATAGGCATCTCATCTTTATAAGATTTCAAAGTTTGATCAGTGTATCATAATTATTTTGGTTATTATTGCGACCGTAAATTATTAATTAACAATTGAATTTTTGCTAAAATATTCGTTTAATTTGCACCATCTTCTGGAACTATAATCTAAACCAAAAAAGGTTTTAAGTCACCAAATTATTTAATTATTGGTAGATAATTACTTATCTAAAACTTTATTTGAAAATTAAAGATTTTGTTGGGAAAACCCGCATTTTCCGAGGAAAATTTTCGTCGGAGCAGATGGGGAAAAACAGGTCTATATGCAGAATTTAATCACGGTGAATTTTTATTTGGGTGTTTTTGTTGTAAAGTTAAAATCTTCGGAGTTATAGAGCAATAATTGAAAAAAACACGATTTTCGGGCGCCATTTTGTTTACAAAAAAAGGAGCACACTATCTGAGGACTTTGCATACCTATATTATTAATATATAAGATCTTATAATTCGATTCCAGCAATAAAATTGCTGGTAAATAACTTTTCCCAAAAATGGCCTATTCTCCGATAATCAGCCCAGATTAATAGTTTTTGAGGTTTAAAAATGGCCGATTTCGCAATTTTTCAATTTTTAATCGCTTATATATGTCAAATACTATCAACTTTAGAGAAAAGTCACTAAAGACCTTTTCTGTTTGGAATGATCCAAAAAACCTAAAAAAAACTTTGTTCCATGCAAAAAAAATAATTTTAGGAAAAAAACAAAAAAAAAACGTTTAAAAAATTTTTGACCCACTTTTGGTCCTGACAACATGCAAATTTGTTCAAAGGAATACTTTTTGAGTAAGATTGTGCAAAAAATCCGAATCGGAATATTTTTCCTAGCGGATGCGCAGTGGCTTTCTGGACTACAAAGTAAAAAAGCAAAGTTTTGTGGTTATACTTACAGACAGCATATACTGAGCCACCAAAAATACAAAAGTAAAAATCCTTTAAATAATAACAAAATGTGTTAACATCTTCTTATCCCTCAAATGGATTTTTCAACAATAATGTCAATGTAACACATTTTGTTAATATTTAAGGGGTTTTTATTTTTGGTGGCTCAGTATGTGCTGCCTATAAACTGAACCTTGCTTTTTTACCTTGGTCAACATTTCAATTTTTAACGTATTTGTCTTCTAAAAAATGGTTATATCTACTTATTTTAGGTAACAGCACAGATGATGCTCTACTTACTTTACAGCGAAGACGTCCTGCGATAGGCGTTCTGTGATGTGGCCCTTGAAGGGTTTTTCTTAATAAATACATATATTTTTTATTAAGAATTTTTTCATTAAACTTTATTTGTGAAAGTAAACTAAACACTGTTATGACTTATTATCATATACTAATCCTAATCTATAATACTAAATAATGGTACGAGATTCGGTCGCAAATAGATAACAGATTGGACCAGATAGTAACAGTTTCTTGAAGGTTTATATTGATGAGACTGGTAGAAATCAATCTGGCCGCATCATATCTCACCAAAGCAATTGTACATAGACTTCTTAAACCTTTATGATCCAAAAATATTAAACAGAAGAAAACAACCACAAACGTGATTTTCTTGAGATGGTGCATATCAGCAAGGGTACTAATCATCATCATCAGTAGCTCGACAACCCTTTTTGGGTCCTGGCTTGTTCTAGGTTTTTCCGCTATTTTGTTCTGTTCCTTGCTTTGTTCTTCCAGTAAGTAATCTCAAGTGTTTTCAGATCTTGTTCCACTTGTTCCATGTATCTAAGTTTGGATCTTCCCTTTGACCTTCTCCCTACTGGTGTTTGCCTCATTATATGTTTTGGTGTTTCGGCCTCCAACATCCGTTCAACATGGCCCATCCAGCGCAGACGTCCGATCTTTGTGGATGTTATGATATCGAGTTCGTTGTATGCTGCGTATTGTTCAAAATTATATCTTCTGCGCCATACGTCATTTTCTTTCATCCCCTTATATATGTTTCTGAGGATTTTTCGTTCAAACGTACCTAATAAGTTCTCATCGTTTTCGACAGTGTATATGTCTCTGATCCATATATAAGGACCGGTTTTATCACAGTTTTATATATTTTGCATTTGGAGGGTATTAATACAATGAACGAAAAGTCTCAAATTGATAATCTTGGTAAATTATAATTTTTCTTTTGATAGATAGACAATTACAGTGCATAAAACTTTTTAAAACTACCACACATTTTGAGTTTGTAGTAAGGTTGAACAGAATTAAATATAACTAATATTTTAAATTAACTAGTTTGCTTTTAAAGACAAAAAAATCAAAAATTCTCATCAAAGTTGAGACCTCTGCACGATTTCTTGTTGTTTGTTTTCACCTTTTTTCAATCCTTGTAGGTATATTATAGATATTCGTTAAAACCATAATTTGTCAAATACATAGTTATATTTTGTTTTTTGGTCAACCATGTGTTTCCATATAAAAACTCTACAACGATTTATCACATAAAAATTAACTTTAACAGGCAATTAATTATTTAGTAATTCAATCGTTGTATTTAAAAAAGTATCAATATTTTACTTATAGTCCAAGTAATGAAGCATAAAATAGGACAAAACCTCGCAATTTTTACAGAATGGATCGATTTGCTTGAAAATTTGAGAATAAGTAGTGGATAGTCCAAGAATCAAAATATATAATATGCCAAAAGACGCTTTTACCATGGGGGTGGTTGCCACCCCATCTCGGGGTGGAAATTTTTATTATATTTTGACCGCAAGAGTTGGTAAAAACATTCATTATAAGCAAAAAACGTTCTATACATTTTTTTGATAAAATTAATTGTTTTCGATTGATTCGCTATCGAAAGTGTTAGTTTTATATCGAAAAAATTAATGTTTTTAATCAGTTTTCTGCTAATAACTCAAGAAGTTTTCGTTTTATCAAAACAACTTTTCTTAACAAAAATGTACCTTTTGAAAAAATAAACAAAACCGTTTTTTTATTTTCTTCAACACCAATAGTGATCGAGCTATACTTTATTATATGTTGGCTCTTCTTCGTCAAATGCTAAATATTGTAGTTTCAAAGTCAAAGGACGGGAAAACTATGCATTTTTCGAGGATAACTTGTTGAAACTAATTTAAAGTATTTAAAAATATGTACCTCCAGAAATAAAAAAATCTCTAGCTAAAAAAAGTAAGTGACTTATAATGAAAAAAAATGTAAGTCCCTATTTTTTCAGCAAAAAAGGGATCGTAAACAACCCCCTAACCACCACCCTAGTTAAAATTTGTCATTGACCTGATTTGGTTCTCTTGAATTATGTATTGTTAATATGTTATAGAAGTTTGATCGGCTTAGAGTGATTAGATTTTAAAAAAATAGAGTTAAAAGCGAATAACGAATTTTTGTAGTTTGGTAAAAAATGCCCTTTTCTTCAGAATGAAAAGATAAGCATCAAAGATACGAAAAAATATTTAAACATGAAATTGTAGCTTTAACGGCAATAATTGAGTGAGCTATTGACAATTAAAACTTGTAATATCATGCAAAAACGACCTTTACCAACCCTTTCTATGCCACCTCTTTTTGTGATTGAGAATTTTAAAAGTATTTAAATTAATAGCCTTATAGATCTTCTTAAAACCCACAAAATTATTTTTAACGAACTTTCTAAGATAAAAAATAAAAAAGTTACGGTTAAAAAATCAATATATTTAAAAAAAAAAAGGAGAAATCCAATTAGAAGCATAATAATGTAAGTTAGCGGTGTGTTTAGTCATTGGCCTTATTTATTCTTCTTTAGTTATGTATTATTAATAGATTCTAGACGTTGGACTGGCTTAGAACGATTAGTTTAAAAAAAACTGAAGTTGAAAGCGAATAACGAATGTTTGCAATTTGGTAAAAAATGCCATTTTCTTCAGAATAGAAAGATTAGCATCAGAGATACGAAAAAATGTTTAAATATGAAATTGTAGATAATTTAATTCCCAAGAAATTGGTTTAATAAAATTTGTTCTACGGCAAAAATTGAGTGAATCGTAAATGAATATACCAACGAAAAATATTGATTTTTTAGATATTAAACCAACACTTTCGATAGTGAATAAATCAAAAACTATTAATTTTATCAAAAAAATGTATAGAACATTTTTTGCTTAGAATGAATGTTTTATTAACTTTTGCGGTCAAAATATAATAAAAAATTTCCACCTCCTAGATGGAGTGGCAACCACCCCCATGGTAAAATCGCCTGTCGGCATCATATAGTTTTTGATCCATGGACTTCCACTACTTATTCTCAAATTTTCAAGCAAATTGATCCATTCTGTAAAAATTGCGAGGTGAAAAGCTTTGGTTCCTGGACTATTATGAATATAATATGTATAACAGTATAACCCTTAACCCTACACAGAAACCTATCAGAAAAACCGACTACAGTATTTCATCGATAAGGACCAAACTTACTACTGGCATTTGCAGACGATATCGATGTAATAGGAAACACCCGATTAAGGATGAAGGAGACTTTCGTGAGGTTCGAGAAGGAAGCAGAGAAGATGGTGCTCCAAATCAACGAAAACAAGACGAAATATATGTATATGAGCCGCAATTACCAAAGCAGAGACAGAATCGGTCAGAACATCACCATCGATGACTTTAACTTTGAGCGCGTTTGAGAATTTAAGTATCTTGGAACAACAATAATTGAAGACAACGACAGATCACAAGAAATTAACAATAGGATGTTGTTTATTTTTGCCGACAACATATGTCTTTTTGCCACCCACAACCTTATAAAATCGAAACAACTAACAAGACATACGAAGATACAATTGGATAAAACAATCATACGACCCGTTGTGATGTATAGAAGCGAAACGTGGACGAAAACAAAGGCAACCGAAGAGAGACTACGTGTTTGGGAAAGAAAAATCCTAAGTGAGATCTTTGGGCCTGTGCTGGATGAAGTATCAGGACAATATACGATAAGAACTAACAAAGAGCTCGAAGAATTTTAACCAGACGCCAACATCATAAAATAAATAAAAAAGAAAATAATCGTTTCGTTTTGATTCAATTTGAGTCTCTTGCCATCCTTTGACACTTGATGTTTCGGAATCTATTCCTTGTCAAAGAAGCTTTGTAAGTAGACTGAATTGGACCCTAACGAAACGAAGAAGTGCAAATATTAAAATATTTGCACCGGAGTATGGTTAGACTGTCCTCTAACGGGGAATGATGGAATGAGTGAAAAATAATTTTGACCACGAATCAAGTAATCTGTTAACCGATGTACACCAGTACCAAGCGGCGCCGCTAGGAGAACACTCCAATAATGCGTCGCAGATTACGTATATGAAACGTGGTCATTTTGTACTCTAAAACCGAGTAAGGTATGACAAAAGAGAAAATAATCGTTTTCATTTTGATTCAATTCGAGTCTCTTGCCGAAACATCAGGTGTCAGAGGATGGCAAGAGACTAGAATTGAATCAAAACGAAACTATTATTTTCTTTTTTGTCATACCTTACTCGATTTTAGAGTACAACATGACCACGTTTCATATAAGTAATCTGCGACGCAGTATTGGAGTGTTCTCCTAGCGGCGCCGCTTGGTATTGTGTACCTCGGTTAACAGATTACTTGATTCGTGGTCGAAATTATTTTTCACTCATTTCATAAAAGAAATAAAGTAAAGAAGACTCCAATGGGCAGGACACCTCAGAAGACATTGTGAACAAAGAACAGTAATACTGGTGTGGGTGGAAGTCCCAACTGAAAGAAGACCACGCGGACGCCCTCGACTCAGGTGGTGAGATAATATAACAGGAGACCTAAACATTATGGGCGTGGAAAATTGGATAGAGGTTTCTCAAGAGAGAGAACAGTGGAGGCATGTTGTCGAGTAGGCTAAAACCGTGACCCGTCAAAATAGCCCGGTCAAAACAGCCCCGTCAAAAAAGTCCCGTCAAAATAGCCTCAACACAAAATAGCCTCGACAAAATAGCCCGCACACAAAATAGCCCCGACAAAATAGCCCGCACACAAAATAGCCCCGGTCAAAACAGCCCCGGCTAAAATAGCCCCGGCTAAAACAGCCTCGTATAAACAATTACATAATTATTTATACAAGGTGTCCAAAAACTTTTTTTTAATTTAAATTATTTGACTAAAAGGAAGAATGTATTTAATTTATTTAATTTAAAATGCATTTTACTGTTGCCCGAAAACAGAAAAAAATGTTTATATCATAAATTAACATTGATTTTTGCTTAACTTTATTGTTCAAACTTCCAAGAGGCAGGAAACACAGGACTCGAGTTCTCTGAAAAGACAATTTTTATTTAATGTGGTTAAGATAAACATCTGAATAGAGGATAATTACCATTTCCGAAAAAATGTATTTTTAAGGTATTATTTCATGATGAATTCTGAAGGGAGCTTTTTTTTCGGGGCTATTTTGTCGGGGCTATTTGGTCGGGGCTATTTTGTCGGGGCTATTTTGTCGGCGGGCTATTATTCCGCGGCGATTTTGTCTGCAGGCTATTTTGTCGGAGCTATTTTGTGTGCGGGATATTATGTCGGGGCTATTTTGTCGGAGCTTTTTTGACGGGGCTATTTTGACGGGGTACCGGCTAAAACCCACGAAGGGTTGTAATGCCACGGAGTAAGTAAGTAAGTATAACCGTACAGTCTACAGTCCCTACCATAACTACAGTCTTCTGCACTGTATTTTAATTTTGTGTGAAGTAAGTTTTTCTTTTATTGGATAGTAGAAATTCTTGAAGAGAGAAATAAAATTTTCCGAAAGCTTGAATCTTGAAATAATATTGTTGTTTACACAGTTTATTAAATGTTTATCAATATTTAAAAAATAAATATCCGCAGAAAATAGACGAAGAATACTCATTGTCTAGTATGCTTACCTTGAGAGTTGAACGACGACTGAAAATCTTATATCAAAATGTTTAAAGACAGCATCCGGTTGATTAAGATCCAAAAATTTACAAGTATACAATGGAACGTCTTCTAATACAAATTCTTCAATAGGATGGAAGATGAATTGTAATGCTGAGGATTTTTGAGGTAGTAGTGTTTCTGACTCAGCACTTAGCTTGAAAAAGGAGCTAATTTTTTCTAATTCTTTTTCGGTCGGATGATTTATTTTATCAACTCTACAAAATATCCAGAACGTTAAATTATTCGATAACAATTTATAGGCTATTGATTATGTATTTTAGAAAGGAACTACAACGTTAACGGGGTTTTATTGTTTCATATAGTCAATGGACCTCTAAATATGAAAAACCCGCGGAGTGCTGCCATTTAAAGGGATGTGTTTTTGAGTTCTATGCACTTTTGGTGCAAACACGTCTACAGGAAAATTGTTCCGGGTTAAATTTGCTATCGAAACATCACATTTTAAAGTGAAATATATTTTTGTTTACAAAAATATATTCAAAAGAAAAAAACATGAAAGATAGCAATTTTGTTTTTTGCCCCATAACTATTTTCCTCCGGCATATTTATACATAGGCATTGCTTCACAGAAGAAAAACATCCGTCTTTTCTCTTTAAAATGACGTATAGTAGAAGTCTCTATGATTTCTAGTATCCAAAATATGATTTTTCAAATTTCGCTACTCACAGAGATTTTGGCCCATTTTCCTTGTTACGTCTCAAACATTGTTCTGTAACTTTTTTCTACGTACCTTTGGGTATATGAAATGTTACATTTAGTAGGAAGAAAAGTCAATATCCTTTAAAACCTTAAAATGGTCTATTGTAGGAGGCTTTATGACTATTTTTAAGCAAGATAAGGTTAATTAAATTTTATACTTTTAATGTTTTTTGATATATTCTACGATTACCTTTAAATTTTTCATTATAACTTTTTTTATTGAATATTTAGGTATATACATTGTACAATAGCTTATTGTATATTGTATTGTAGCTTAATAAACTACAAAGCTTATTTTGTGTACTTTAAAATGGTGTATTGTAAAAAAATCTAGGACTACTTTTAAACAAGATATGCTTTTTCAAAATGTGACATATACACATGCAATAGGTCCCACTAAGTTGGAACCATATGGAAAACTTTTTTATTATTAACTTTATGAAAAAAAATTATTCTTTATGAAATGATTTGCATAGTTTAAAACCTCACATGCAATCATAAGATATAAAATTTTATCAATATTGTACGAGGTATGTCAAAAAATATGAATTTCGTTCAAGAGTAAAGTACCTTTATATTTCACAATATTAAAAGTGTTATTAAGAAAAGTGTTTTGGAATTAAAAGTTATGTTATAGTATGCAATTATATTCTTTTAATTGAAAAAAAATTTTTAAAAAAATTAAAGCGTTCTCAAATTAAGTATACTCTTGGCTATCCCACTGATATCTTGTTTAAAAATACTCCTAAAATTTTTTGCAATACACCGTTTTAAAGTAAAGAAAATAAGCTTTTTTATTGCGCGATGTATATACCTAAATGTACAAGAAAAAAAGTCATAACGAGAAATTTAAAAAATAATTCTTAAGAATATCAAAAATCATTAAAAGTATAAAACCTTGAAAAAGCATAATTTGCTTAAAAAGAGCCGTATATCCTTATACAATAGACCATTTTAAAGGTAACTCTCTTCTCTATCTACAAAATGTACCACTGCACATACCTAGAAATCCGTAGAAAAAATTTACAGAACAATATTTGCGAAATAATGGGGAAAATGGCCCAATAATTCTGTGAGCGGCGAAATTTTAAAAATTCTATTTCGGAAAATATAAATCCTAGAGACTTTTACCAAACTTCATTTTAAATAGGATAGATGGAAGTTATTTTTCGCTGAAGCAATGCTTATAAAGTCCTTTTCATGAGTATTTTTCAGTGCGTCAGTATTTTTCAGTTTTTCGATTTCTTTCTAACGCATTAAGTTGTATGTGACAGAAAAAAAGGCACGTCTGTGATTACAGAAATTTATAACATTTATTCTAGATGTCGATAGATGGCGCTATAATCGAAAAAAAAAATTATTTACGAATTATATAATATATCTACGAATATATAACATACAATTTATAAGACTATGCAAATCAAAGAAAATACCATTTTATAAATGCAATAAACACAATTAATTTGTTTTTATGCCAAATTGCAAATAAAATGTGACAACTATCAGATTTACTAAAATGTCATGTTAGAATAAATGTCATAAATGTGTATTATCACGGACTTACCTTTTTTTTATCATTTATGACTAGCGTTACCAGGTGTCCCGATTTGCGCGGGACGTCCCGATTTTCAAGGGTCTGGGGACGCGTACCGATTTGTACCTGATCGGGACACTAAATGTCCCGATAAATTTCACCAATGAAAACCAATTTCAGCATGACTTGCAGTGAATTTTGTAACGAATTTTATAAGGTTATAAAAAACAAGGCACTCCAAAAAGACAAAATCGAATGAAAAATATAATTTTAATAAAAAATGAATAATTTCCTTAATCTACGATTTTGTTTTGTAATTTCGTCTGATTATTATGATTATGTAGGATTAAATACAGATTATAGAAACACCATGTAGTCCAGTAAATGAACGCGAAATACGGCGATACCGTGTAACTTTCAGGGTCAACTCCAAATTGCGTGAAAATTTGGACTTAGGTTCTACTTAATGTCCACTTCACAATTGAACTTGTGCCGTTGGTTGCTTTTACTCGGGGGGTGACAGTCATCCCTAGTCGGGGGTAAAAGTCTGCACGTTTAAAATAAGTCCGGAAATGGATAAATTCTAAGCAACTTTAGTTCTATAAAATTTTTTAACTTAGTTAATACTTTTCGAGTTATTTGCAATTAAAAATGTTTATTTTTCGAGAAAAAATCACGTTTTCAGGCGGTTTTTCACAAACAACTCAAAAAGTATTTGATCGAAAAAAATATTCTTAACAAAAATGTAGCATATAAAAAAATGGAAAAAAATTATGAATTCGTAAAATTTATAGACCCAGCAAAAGCAAAGTTTTTGCTCATGAAAAATACGTTCTTATTCGTCAAAATCAAAAACAAATATTTCAAAGTGAAATAACCAAAACATGAAGCACTTTTCGGGAAAAACCCATTAAGACTTTTTTTAAGTGTTTAATAAAGCTTTATTTTTGTTTATGAAAAAACAAAAGATGTAGATCTTTGAAACACACTCAGTGATCAAAAGATCCACAGGTACTGGTTTAACGACCATGTTATGTCTATGTCTCGGATGTTGTTTTTTGATGGAATGTGTCTAAAGATATTCAACCTCTCATCTTTACCGATGAGCCCACGGAGGTTGAAGAGGGCGAAACACATTTCTAAGAACTGGTGTTTGGATCTTTGATTCTATTCGAAAAATTTTTCCCAGCCAGAAATAGTGGATGTGTGAGTTATTCGTAAGGGGATTTTTCCATATTCTCTATTTCATTTGTTTGACTTTATTTTTGTTTTAAAAAAGTCTCTAGTATCAAAACTAAGCCAGTTATGCTCAAAATCAAGTTGACCCCTTTTTTTGGTTAAAAATTCGTAAAAATCTCCCAGTATTTAGCACCCTAAATGTAATTAATCGTTACCGCTTTACAAACAATTTAGTTTAATTATGTATTTTTTATATGATCTGTAAGTTTCACCCGTTTGAAGGGCTTATTTTTGAAATAGTTAAAGTTGAAGGGGCCTGAACGAGTCACTAATCACGAGTGTATGCAAAATATGAACAGTCATATCTTAACCAATTTTTGTGTTACAGAAAAACAAATTGAAACTATCATATTATTTATAAAAGCACAACCTACATTTTTTCTCGAGATTTTTCGTATCACTAATACTTTTTTAGGTATTTTGAAAAGAGGGCATTTCTTCCAATATTTTAGACCATATTTTTACTATAAAACCAATTTTTTCTCCAAAATAAGCACTTTCAACCGGTAAACATTCCAGACCGTATAAACAATACACATTTAAAGTAAATGGTAAAGCGGTAACGATTAATTTTATTTAGGTTGCTAAATAGAAGGAGATTTTCACGTTTTTTTTACCAATAAAGGGGCTAACTTTATTTTGAACGTAACTCACTTACTTTGAATGCTAAGGACTTTTATATGAAACAAAAATAAAGATTTCTTTGAACAATTAAAGTAATTTCTAATAATTTCTTCCCGAAAATTGCTTCATTTTTTGATTACTTCACGAAATATTCGATTTTGAATTTGACGAATAAGAACGTATTTTTGATTAGCTACCACTTTGCTTTTACTGGTTTTATAGACTTTCTGATCACACAATTTTTTTTACGAGCTACATTTCTGCTAAGAATATTTTTTTCGATGACATACTTACTTCTTGAGTTATTTGCGAAAAAAATGGAAAAATAAACATTTTTAATCGCAAATTACTCGAAAAGTGTGGACTTAAATAAAAATTCTCTAGATCAAAAACTGTTTAGAATAAGTCAATTTATCCATTTTGGGACTTATTTCAACGCGCGTTTTTTCACCTCCGAGAAGGGGTAACTGTCACCCCCCAAGTAAAAGCAACCAACGGTACACGTTCAACTTTGAAGCAAACGGTAAGTAGAAGATAAAACCAAATTTTCATGCAATTCGGAGTTGACCCTGAAAATTATACTCCAATACGGTCATTTACTGGACTATTGTTGTTTGTTTGTCCCGATCTACAACCCTAAATCACGATTTGTTTTACCTTATGTACCGATTTAAAACAAATCGGACCTGGCAACACTATTTGTGACGCACTGAAAAATGCTCATGAAAAGGACTCTACCTATATCCCTGTGGAAAAAAGTTATGGGACAAAAAACAAAATTGCTTTCTTTCGTGTTTTTTTCTTGATTTTCTTTTGAATATATTTTTGTAAAAAAAAATATTCATGAATTTAAAAGGTGATACTTCGATAGTAATTTGAACCTGAAACAATTTTCCTGTAGACGTGTTTATACCAAAAATGCATAGAACTTACTCTAATTCACTCTGTGCCTAGGGACTAATTAACCTCTTTCTCAAAAACGCACCCATTTAAATAGTAGCACTCCGCGGTTTTTTCAAGTTCAGAGATCCATTGACCATATGAGACAATAAAATCCCGTTAACGTTGTAGTTCCTTTTAGCTCTCTTATTTTGAACATAATCAATAGCCTATTATTTAAAATTAACACAAAATAAAAATTGCTAACTACAATAAATTAATTCTCTAATTTGCTCATTAATGTTGTTGGTGCGAGAGAGGCTTTGTTCTCAATACAAGTCTTATTCCAGAGATGCAGATATGTTAATTGCGACGTATACGAATCTCTGGTTCGAAATATGATGCAAATAGTAAAAGAAGCAGGAATTAATAACAAAGATGTGAAAATAGTTAGAAACCTTCACTGAAATCAGATTGCAACCTCAAAGTTGTACTAGGTTGTTCAATAAGTTTTGCGGTTCGATAAGAGAGGGCGTTGCTACTAGCCTAATTTTTTTGTTATGTTGGTACACTCTTCATATGAACGTATGTGAAGTTTTATTTCATTATTCATTAATTATTAATTCTGTTAATTCATTATTTTTTTAGAAGCCATTTCGTATCGATACGTCACGGTATTTTTTACAATGGAAATAATCAAGTATCGTGCAGTAATTAAATGTTTATTTTTGGAAGATTTAAAAGCAAAGGAAATTTTATGAAAGAATGCTGAAAGTATAGCTGAAAGCGACAGGAGATGACGTAGTTACCGGGCACCAGGTACCACGTACAGCATTGCCGAAATGTTCAGCGACCTCGATCAAAAATCTAGGGATAACAAGTTTCAACGATTTTCATAATGAATTTCCATAAAATTCCAGGAGTCAACATGCATACTGGGATACCAGGCACCAGGTACCTCTTAGAGCTTCGCCGACCCTATATTCCTGTTCAGCGACATCAAAAACCCCCCGAATATGAAAATTGAACTCATTCCCATAATTACTTTCCGAGTTGTGAATTTTTATTTTGTGAACACTTTGAGATGCACTTTGGAAAATGCATTTTCCGCATACAAGAATGCAATTTGCCTTTGTCCCTCATGCCATGTGTTCAAGAATTTTTCTGAAGCTCTATCGAATCGAATGCAAAAGGTTTCATAACGATCGGTTATCGGTCTTACTTTAAAAAAGTTAGATGTTTTAGAAGAAAAGTTAGGCGATTTTAGTGCTTTATTTCCTCGCCTACTACTATTTTTTATAAGTTCTGGGAGGGGTTTTAACACTGATTCTTACAGTAGAAAGATGAGATGCTCAATTTAAACGTGGTCGTTCAAGCCTTGAAGTCGATCCACGTCAAGGATGCCCAAACAGAGCAACAACGTCTGTGTATTTGTGTATTTTCACTCCTAAATAAAAACTGATATGACTCTATTTTTTGTGGCTTTTTTCCCAAACGTACGGCCCTAGAAAACATATTGTTCCTAACTCATGCGGAAAGTGTCTTCCCCGCACTCGACTGCTTGCCCGAACTCCGCTATCGCGTGGTTCTGGTCAACGGCAGTCTCGTGCGTGAAAGTATCACTTAATTATTTATATGGGAAATAAGCCACAATTAAAATTATTTTTTTCATTTTAATTGTGGCTTATTTCCCATATAAATAATTAATCATGAAAATGCCACAAGGAAATAGCTTCAGAATAACATAAAGTATCACTTTCCGCACTAGTTAGGAAAATAACTATTTTGATCAGGATAATGCACCGTGTCGTATGAGCATTTTACCAATGGCTAAAATCCATGAATTAAAGTTCAAATTGTTGGAGCATCCACAGTATTATTATCAGATTTGCTTCCTAGCAACTGTTTTAATACCAAAAAAAATATATGCGTGGAAAGCGTTTTTCATCAAATGATGAGTATGTACCAGCTGTGGAAGCGTATTTTGCAACTCTTTCTGATTCTCCCTTCAGGTATGGAATTTATAAATTGAAATCTCGTTAGAACAAGTGTATTGATGTTCACGGAGACTATATTGAATAATAGTCTGTGCTGATTATCGGAGAATAGGTCATTTTTGGGAAAAGTTATTTACCAGTTATTTTGTTGCTGGAATCGAAGCTTATGATTATATATATTCATAATATAGGTATGCAAAGTCCGCAGATAGAGTGCTACTTTTTTTATTAACAAAATGGCGCCCCCAAATCGTCTTTTTTTCAATTTTTGCTCTATAACTCCGAACATTTTAACTTCACACTAAAAACACCCTAATAAAAATTCACCGAAATTAAATTCTGCATAAAGACATGTTTTCCCGATCTGCTCCGATAAAAATTTTCCTCGAAAAATTCGGATTTTCCCAACAAAATCTTTAAATTTCAAATAAAGTTTTAGATAAGTAATAATTTACGGTCGCAATAATAACCAAAATAATTATGATACACTGATTAAATTTTGAAATCTTATAAAGATGAGATGCCTATTTAATATTTTGTAGACAAAATATAAATTTTTAATTTTTTTGAATAATCTTTAAATGTTTAAAAAAAATAGTTATAAACAAATTAACGTTTCTCAGAAAGTTTTTATTATATTCTAATTTTAAAAAATAATTCAAATGCGTATTTCAAAGGTCTTGAAAATGAATGCTTTAAAACTTTTTTCCAACCATTTGCAAAAAAGTTATGAAACAGCAAAGTAAACATACGATACTACGTTGTTTATAATTTCTTTTAATTCTTTCAAAGCGTGAAAGTGAGTTTAAAGTACAGGCTAATTACTTACAAAAAATATCGATTATTAGTTTAATGGTTATATTTTAATTAAAGATTATAAATATTTTTTTTAGACTTAAGTAGACTAATACAGTACCGTAGCTATGTATTATGTATTATACCCGTCCAAATACACAACTCGCGCGAGTTTAAAGCGTGTCAGTCGCTTCGAGTGAACATCTCCGGCTCTGTATCAAGCCTACTTTCGCGCTAAAAATTACAAAAAAACATTTTTAATCTTTGATTAAAATATAACCATTGAACTAATGTTTGATATTTTTTGAGAGTAATTAGTTTGTACCATAAACTCACTTTTAAGCTTTCAAACAATCAAAACAAATTATCAACAACGGAGTAATCGTATGTTTATTTTCTGTTTCATAACTTTTTTAAAAATGGTTGGAAAATTTTTTTAAAGCATTTCCATTTCAATACATTTGAAATACGCATTTTAAGTATTTTTTAAAATTATAATATAGTAAACAATTTCTGAGAAATGTTAATTTGTTTATAACTATTTTTTTAAACATTTAAAGATTATGCAAAAAATGAAAAATTTATATTTTGTCGACAAAATATTAAATAGGCATCACATCTTTATAATCTTTCTAAGTTTGATCAATGTCTTATGATTATTTTGGTTGTTACTGCGACTGTAAATTAACAATTGAATTGTTGTTAAAATATTCATTTAATTTTCACCGGCTTCTGCAGTTATAATCTATATCAAGAAAGATTTTATTTCACCAAGTTATTTAATTATTGATAAATAATTACTTCTCCAAAAAATTTATTTGAAAATTCGAGATTTTGTTGGGAAAACTCACATTTTCCGAGGAAAATTTTTGTCGGAGCAAATCGGGAAAGAGATGCCTCTATGTAGAATTAAATTGGGGTGAATTTTTATTTGAGTGTTTTTGGTGAAAAATTAAAATCTTCGGAGTTATAGACCAATAATTGAAAAAAAACACGATTTGGGGGCGCCATTTTGTTAATAAAAAAAGTAGCACACTATCTGCGGACTTTGCATACCTATATTATTAATATATAGGATCATAATATTCGATTCCAGCAATAAAATTGCTGATAAATAACCTTTCTTTGTACTTTACTAATTAGACCAGCGTATTATAACTATTTTTTTTTTAATTTAAAGATTATGCAAAAAAACTAAAAATTTATATTTTGTCAATAAAATATTAAATAAGCATCTCATCTTTATAATCTTTATAAGTTTGATCAATGTATCATGATTATTTTGGTTATTATTGCGATCGTAAATTGTTAATTAACAATTGAATTGTTGCTAAAATATTCATTTAATTTTCACCGGCTTCTGATATTACAATCTATACCAAGAAAGCTTTGATGTCACTAAGTTATTTAATTATTGATTAATAATTACTTACCTAAAACTTTATTCGAAAATTAGAGATTTTGTTGGGAAACCCACATTTTTCGAGGAAAATTTTCGTCGTAGCAAATCGGGAAAAACATATTTCTATGGAGAATTTAATTGCGGTGAATTTTTATTAAGGTGTTTTTGTTGTAAAGTTAAAATCTTCGGAGTTATAGAGCAAAAATTGAAAAAAACACGATTTTCGGACGCCATTTTGTTTATAAAAAAAGTAGCACACTATCTGCGGACTTTGCATACCTATACTATTATATATAGGATCTTATAAACCGATTCCAGCAATAAAATTGCTGGTAAATAACTTTTCCATGAAGTTTGCTAATTAGCCCAGAGTATAATAAAATGTATTTTAAGTCAAAAAATTGTGATTTTCTTATCGAACCGCAAAACTTATTGAACAACCTAGTCCGTGAACGCTTCCATTATGTGAAAATCATAAGTGAAGTGAGGCAAGGCTGTATTTTGTCGCTTGTAATCTTCAATATCTACTCGTTAAAAAATATTTAATGCAGATGACACCATAGTATTTGCGGACAACCTAGATGACCTACAAGTCCTCATGAACAAAATTACATATTACAGTTAACAATATGAATAATAAAAATGTAAAGACAAAGCTTGACGCACTTGAAAGAGTGACGCACTACAACTACCTCGACACCGTAATAAATTAAGAACGGACCAACAACTAATAGTCCATTGAAATGTTACATTTTTTAGACCATGCCTTGCATTTGTTAGAGGAGTCATTTTTATTTTTCTAATATGTAGGGGGATTCAGTAAAAGCTTAAGTTCAAGTTTTTGGGGTGGCCACCCTTGTCCCCCGGCCGCCATCTTGGAAAAGGGGTGCAAAATGGATTCGCGCTGTATCTCGTAAACTAGCAACCTTACATAAAATTTAAACACATATGAAATGTAGCAAATTAAATTTTCTACAGTTTTATTTCTATCACTTTTTATTGTCAAGTGACCACCAAAAAAGATATAAACAAAAATAAATGATGTTTTTTTAACAAGTTTCCTTTTGGACGTTATAACTTTTTTCAGTTCATTTTACAATAAAATAACATTGGAATTTCGTAGAGGGTTTTTCAACGAACAATTTCCACTGTAAAGTTGTTTAATTTTATTTATTGTTCTAGGTTTTACAGCGCTTTAAACTTGACCAAATTCTCGTTTGCTCATAGGGATGTAATAAAAACAGAACGTTAGGCTTAATTTCCTATTCATATATTTTTTATTTATACCATTGATTATGATCTTAATATTCATATGCTATGATTAAACTGTTTTTGACTCTTTTTCCCACCACCCATAAGGTAGAGTCTGGATGAGCGGTTTTTTGTGTGGTATCCCCAGTGGGCCTTATCCACGGACAATTTCTAGACAAAATAATATTCAATACACAGCTGAATATTTGAGGGCTGCATTTCGGCAACCGCAAGCATTTCCACAGTTTCCTTTGCATCTTCAAAAGATTAATTTCATAAGTTCGGGGGGTGCTGAAGGCTTGGAAGTTTGGATTTTTATCCAATATTTTCCATGTCTTTTCCAGCCCCAATCTTTTGGATAGCAATGTTTACCGAGCCATGACTGAATCTGGTGATTCACTTTAAGACTGTGAGTAAAAACGGGCTGCATCTGATGTTGGAGGAAGTGGGGAGAGATTAAATGCATTTTTGTCACTGTCTTAGCGAATCGTTTTTATGTCAGAGTGTCCAGAGGATCATCTTTATTTCCGCCGTATAAAGTGATGAAAAAACGTTCGCCAACAACACTGAGTAAAGGTGGCTCGACTTTTTCACTGACAAAATAATGTTGTTCCACTAGATAACTCAGGATGCTTCTGCAAAAATTTTATGAATTTTACTTTGCCCATGTTATACACTTAAAGGCTTACGTTGTATCCCAGAAGGCATAGAGAAACAGCAAATTCTCTGCAATTATGTCGTCATATATAAAACTTAAAGGACAGTACAATTTTCGGACGTAGGTCCTTTTGAAGGTTTTAAAAAATACATTAGATTGACTTCTTCCTAATGCCGTGAGCAAGACAATGATGTCGATGTCTTCTGCTATGATTGTCACCGAATCATATGACTTTGATGCAGCAAGCGCACAACGGACGATCACAGAATCTGCATCAGATTCAGCCTGGTCGACACTAAGACCCACCTCTGATAGAGCTGTCTTCAGAAGGCATATGAAGTTAGCTTTGTTCGTTTCATTACCAAGAATTTTTTCTTGCGATAATGTTGGTACGGTGCTCTTAGCAAACTGTACCTCTGTCGATTGGTGCTTTTTAGTGCTATGGAAGCGCTCCCATGACTTTGTTCCTACGATATCAGGGTTTTCGGAATAGCCATCAAATTCTATACTTGTACATAATCCATAATATTGTTGCATATACCGAACATACTTATCGAGAATGTTGTTAAAAGAGTCTATCCCAAACCACTTTATGTATCAGAAAACCACCATCGATAACAAAGTCGCTTTTGTGACTGTTAGTACAGGGTCGTTATATTGGTGTAAAGTCGTTAAACTAAGATGATTTGGTATCTTTTCTCTCATTCCATCCTCTGTGGATAATGCCAATGGAGAAGGTGCAAAAATTGTTTAATAATAGCATAGGAATATTAAGATCCTAATAAATTGCATGAATAAAAAATATATAGATAGAAAATTAAGCCTAACGGTTTTTTTTGTATCTCTATGAGCATTCGAGAATCTGGTTAAGTTTGGAGAGCTGTGATAAATAAATAATATTAAGCAACTTTATACTGGACATTGTTTGTTAAAAAACCCTCTAAAAAATTGCTGTGATGTCATTTTATTGTAAAATAAACAAGTTATAACCTCCAAAATGAAATTTGTTACAAAATGTTCTCTTATTTTTGTTTATAACTTTTTTGTTGGTCACTTGACGATAAAAAGTAATGAATATAAAATTATAGGAAATTTAATTTTCAACATTTTATCTCTAATTAAATTTTCTGTAGAGTTGCTAGTTTACGAGATACAGCGCGAGATCCCTTTGCACCCCTTTTTCCAAGATGGCGACCGGGGAACAAGTGTGGCGACCCCAAAAACGTGAACTGAGCCCCGTACACATTAAAAAAAAATAAAATTGACTCTTCTAACAAATGCAACCCTAAATGTAACATTTCAATGGACTATAAGAGATAAAAACGCTCATCGAAAAAGCTAGGTCCACCCTCAACCGGATGGGGGTCTTCTTTAACAGCCACAACCTCTCTCTTGTCATAAAAGTAAGAATGATGTGATGCTACGCTACGTCTTCTCTGTCCTTTTTATGGTGTTGAATCATAGACCTTGAGCGACAATATCTGCAGAAAATTGGAAGCATTTGAGACGTGGCTGAACCGAAGAATAATTAAAATCCAGTGGACTGACCGGGCCACAAATGAGGAGGTCCTCATAAAAATGAAAAGAACCAAGACCTGATCACCATCAAATCTCGACAGTTAGAATACTTCAGACACATTATATGAAATAAATACAGTTATGCCCTATAACAAGCCATCCAGCAAGGAAAAATATTTGGAAAGCGAGATCCAAGAAGAAGAACATCTGGTTAAAAAACCTCAGAACCTGGTTCAATACAACATATATGTGCAGCTTTTCCGCGCTGCTGCAAATGAGTTACAGATTGCCATAATGATCGCCAACATTGTCATGGATAGGCACATCAAGAAGGAAAATTCGCTCATCTTATGAATTTTTTAATGCTTTATCCACATTTTTCTTCTCATGAACAATATGTTTCAACTTAGGATATCTGCCCTCTATGAACTATCTTTGCATACGTTGTCGTCAAAATTGAAGAAAATATTACCATTTAATAAAAACAAAATTTTTAAAAGGCAAAGTTTTCAACCTAATAGAAACATTAATAATATTGAAAAATATTAAAAATATTATTAAAAGACATTTTTAACAACATTTTTATTTTGTGTTTGATTTCAAAAACGATATCCAGAACTTAAATATACGTAAAATATACTTACTCTAATTTTACAAACGTTTTGCTACTATTTGTCAAGTGTAAAGGAATTTTATACTCTATTTTGCCCTTTATTTCTCCCAAAACAATGTGCTCGTTGTAATGCAAAATATATTCGACAGAATCAGACTGTAACGATATGCTCTCAGTTAGAAAAGGGACGGTGTCCGAACAATTTAAATCGTAAACCTAAAACATAAATGTATCTACTATACAGTGTGTAACAAAAATGTAGGTCATAAATTATATATTCTGCGACCAAAAATAGCTCGATTGAACCTAACTTACCTCAGAACAAATGTGCACATACAAAAAAGTTACAACCCTTTGAAGTTACAAAATGAAAATGGATTTTTTTCCGATATGTGGAAAACTATTAGAGATTTTTTATTGAAATTGGACATAGGGCGTTCTTATATCAGGAACATCTTAAAAAAATTGTGCATCCCATAAAAATTGTATGGGGGTTTTGTTCCCTTAAATCGCCCAAACTTTTGTGTACGTTCCAATTAAACTATTATTGTGATATCATTAGTTAAACTCAATATTTTTAAAAAACTTTCTTGCCTCTTGGTACTTTTTTTTTTTCAATAAGTCAGTTTTTATCGAGATATTTTTAACTTTTGTAAAATCCAACACATATTTTTTGTAAATGGTTAAGTAAGATTATAGAGACCTGGTAATAATATGAAAATGTATTTATAGCATTTACATTTTTAGGTTTATTTTGAAACTTTAAAAAAGCCATATCTCGATAAAAACTTGCTAATCGAAAAAATACTAAAAGGCAAACAAGTTTTAAAACATCATGTTTAACTAATGGTACCACAATAATAATTTAATTGGAACGCACACAAATATTTGTGCGGTTTAAGGGAGCAAAACCTCCATCTCCATAAAATTTGTATGTAAACATATTAAAAAAGAAGCCGCATCTCGATAAAAACTGGCTCACGCCAGTTTTTATCTCGCATCTCGAAAAAATTCTAAGAAACAAAAAAGTTTTAAAAATATTGTGTTTTACTAATGGTATCACGTTTAATAGGAACGTACACAAAACTTTGGAGGGGGGCAGGGTTACGGGAACAAATCCCTATAAAATGTTTATGGGTTGCACAAATATCATTGTAATTTCTTTAAGATGTTCCTGCCATAAGAATGTCATATACTTATCCATTTTCAATAAAAAAAAAATTAATATTTTTCGGTATATTGAAAAAAATCGATCTTTATTTTGTAACTTCAAAGGACTTTGAACTATTTTATGTGCACATTTTTACTAAGGTAAGTTAGATTAAATCGAACTATTTATGGTCCTAGAATATGCGACTTAATTTATGACCTGTCTTTTCGTATATTTAGGTCCTTTATCTATTATAGTATGAACTATACATAGTAGTAGCATACTAGAGTATACAGGGTGGTGAATCGAAAAACGGGCCATAGGAAACTCAATGTAAAATTTTAAACTGTTGAATTCCTGCTTCCCTAATTATGTTACATCAAAAGTCATGAGAAGTTATTTGTAGAGGATTGAAATCTGTATTAAAAACAGAAGTTACAATTGTTCTACGATTTAAACACATTCCAAAATTTTGAAAAATATAATGTATTTACCGCAGTAGGTATATGTGGGCATGTTAGGCCACACGTTACTATTTAACTGACAGTGAGCACACTATTGACTGAAGAAAATATCTTTATTATTAATACTTTCTCCTTAGCTGAGGGTATCTGATCAACTTTATTGTGTTTTAAACAATAAATGATAAAATAAATAAAGAAATTGACAGTTCAAATTGTTAATATAATAAACTCATTGTCACCGAATGCAATCTTATACACATTATTGCACTGTGTGTGGCGTAACTTTGGCGTATTTCTCTGAAAATTGTATTATATTTTTACAAAATTTTGAATAATTATTGTTCGTAGAACAATATTAACAGTTGTTTTCAATACAGATTTCAATTCTCTACAAATAGTTTCTTATGACTTTCGATGTAAAATAATTAGGGAAGCAGGAATTCAACAGTTTAGAATTTTACATTGAGTTTCCTATGGCCCGTGTTCCAATTCACCACCCGGTATAGATTGATTATACTTGGAATTTAAAATTTTTATAATATAAAGATTTTTTTTTTAATCAAGTAGGTCTATTCTTAATGAAGAAAAATGTTTAGCAAACCCATCAGCAGAATGTAACAGGCTTTAGCCAATACCTAAAGAAGAACTGAACAACAAGAATATACTATCAATGGCGGATGAAATAATCTGAAACACACGTCTTCAATAATATAAAATACATATGCAACACACAATACACAATACAACACAAGCATGCTTATACATAGATCCGCATAAAACACATAGAAATAATGCAGAAACACACAAAATAATCAGAATTTGACATACCATAGTGCATAAAACATCCACCTTTAGATCTTTTCAGCCAAAGCATGGATGTTACCTACAACATCATGGCCAAGTCTGTCAACCTCAATTTTGATATTACATAACCCCCTATACACCTTGGCGGTTAGATATACAGTAGGAAAAATGAAAGAATACCCATGAACGAACATATAAAACACTCTGTATTTTTCTGTCACCGTGTCATACAAAAAATTGGCCAGCGCAAGTACATGTAATAATTATTATTACATGTACCTGCGCTGGGCAATTTTCTTTGTGACACGGTGACAGAAAAATACAGCGTGTTTTATATGTTCGTTCATGGGTATTCTTTCATTTTTCCGACTGTATATTGTTCGTCCGCTATAACTTTTCCCATGCGTCAAGATTCATTTTCAAACAAATTAAGTAAAAACATAAAGTTAAACGTACGCCGATGTGTGTAGTATATAACATAAATTGTATACAAAATGTATATACACATAGACGTTCGTTTCACTTTAGGTTTTGACTTAGTTTGTTGGAAAATAAATCGTGACGCATGGGAAAAGTTATAGCGGGCGAACAATATGCCCTCTTTAAACACAATTTTCTTAGTAATCTTTTTGAAAACGATTCCCGGAGTGTAAATCGAAACGTCAAATCTTTTTAGGTATATATATATATATATATATATATATATATATATATATATATATATATATATATATAATAAGCGAGCCTTCTACAGCTGTCGCCGCTTCTCGCATCCTAATTTCCAGCGATTCCTGTCGAAGCAATCTTCAGTTTTTAAGTCTCTGGCGGTCATTGCATCTTCGACATCTATCTCCAGGATCGTCTTGGTCTACCTCGTTTTCTTCTTGTGGGTGGAGTCCATTTTTCTATTTTTTTCGGCCATCTATTTTCAGGCATTCTCTGAAGGTGTCCATACCAGTTGTCTTTTGGCTTCGATTGTGTCTATTATATCTAGATCGATTTCCATTTGTCTCCTAATATCTTCGTTTCTCACCCTATCAAGTCTAGTGAGTCGGCAACATCGTCTCCAATAGTTCATTTCCATCGCCTTGATTTTTGACTTGTTTCTTTGGTTGATTTCCCAGAGTTCAGCGCCGTACAACCCAATACTTTCTATTATTGTTTTATACATTCTTCTTTTATTTTCTTTTGTTATTTTATTACTCCACAATAGTCCGTGTAGCTGTCTGGTGGCTGATCTTGCTTGGCCAATCCTGGAATGTATTTCGTCGTTACTCCCTGCTTTTGAAGATATTTGGACTCCTAAGTATTTGAAGACTTCTGTTGGATTTATAATTCCCATTTCAATTTGTAGGCGTTCTGGCGTTTCTCCTACAACTAAGTACTCGGTTTTTTTGTATATTAATTGTAAGGCCCCACTTAGTGTACTCCTCTTCCAGTTTTCTGAGCATATAGTCTATATCACTCTCGTCTTCAGCTAGAATGGCTTGGTCGTCAGCGAAGTGTATTGTGTACAATCTATCGTCATTGATTGGGATGCCCATATTGCAGCACTTTCTTCTTCACAGTGAGAGTGCCTCATTTAAATATATTTTAAAGAGTGTAGGTGCTATGCAGCAGCCTTGCTTTAGGCCCTTACTAATAGGAATTTCTCTCGTTAATTTGTTTCCAGTTTTAATGTTTACCGTCATATTTTTGTAAAGCTGTTGTACTGCTTGTATATTTTTTTTGCTTATTCCTTGTTTTTCCATTGCTATCCAGAGCATTGAAAGTGGTACACTATCGTATGCCTTTGTCAGATCAATAAAAACTATATGGGTGGAAAGGTTGTGGGCTAATCTTTTCTCAATAACTTGCTTTAGAGAAAATATGCTGTCCATACAGGATCTGCCTGCACGAAAGCCATTTTGTTCTTCGACATCTGTCATCTCTTTTTCAATTTTATTTTTTATTATTTTTCCATAGAGTCTTGAGAGTGAGTTTATGACACTAAGCCCCCTGTAGTTTGAACAATTTTTTCTATCTCCTTTTTTGTATATATTGTTAATATGTGCTTTTGTCTACTCATGTGGTAAATCATGACCTTTATAGAATAAGGTGAAAACATACGCAAGTAATTCTCGTAATACTTGTGGGCTGTGTTTTAGTAATTCGTTCGGTATTCCTTGTGGTCCGCATGACTTTCGATTTTTTAGAGTTCGTATTGCATTCTCGACTTCCTGTACTGTTATTTCATCGTCTTCATCGTATTTTACTTCATATGTTGTTGTACTGATGTTCGTGAATTGCGGTCTTGTTTCAGTCAAAAGTTGCGAGTAATGTTCGATCCAAGATCTTTCTTCTATTAAATCTATTCTACTAGTCTCTTTTTATGTAATCTTTTTAGGTAAAAATGTAAGTGTCATTGTCATTACAATCAACAACTGTGGCTAATCAAGGCAAATAAAAAGGCGAATCCTAATTGAAAACAGATGTTATCGTGGTCTAACAAATTACATAGCTAATAATTGTCTGTTTCAGAAAAGTTGTATGAGACTTTATAGAAGATAGATAGTTCCTGTTCTCAAATATGGATTAGAAGCATGGACTCTAACCAAAACAGACGAATCCTCCCTATCGATTTTTGAAATGAAGGTACTACGCAAGATATTTTAAGCCGTATGTAAAAACGGAAAATGGAGGCATAGATATAACGTTAAACTGCAGAATATCTACAAACTCAAGTTTGGTGGAAAAGATCTTGCCACTATTATCACGAAAAACCATTTGGGCGCGGGACAGAAATCCGGTTAGGATATGTAGCCTGGGCCCGGAATCGAACATGATAAAAAAAGATTCTAACAGCGCAATCGGTGGGAATGAGAAGACGGGATAGACCAAAGCTGAGGTAGATAGGCGGGGTAATACAGAATGGTGAGAAGATCCGTGTAGCTGACTGGAAAATTCAAGTAAGGAACAGAGCAGAATGACTCAGAAGCTTCAGAAGGTCGAGATCTTTGAAGAGCTACAGCAGCGTGATGATAATGATGATAATGATAATTACTTCGTAAATAATTATTAGATTTTTAAACTAATTGAGTAATTTAGGGCTAAACCAGACGGATCACTATGCAGCGCTACTCTGTGGATCCACACAGCAGCTTCTGATGATTAGCCGTGGTTTCTTATGTAAAGTGGACTTTGCACACCAGACGAGCGACTGTGGCTAGCCACAGTCACCAAGCCTCACTGCTAGTGGCGTCCACTAGTGGCAAAACCCTATCAGACGGACCACTTTTGTAGCTGCCACAGATATTGACGAGAGTTTACACAGTGAGCACGTGAAATGAATTTTTATTCCGAAAGATTTTTAATTGAAGTCCAAAACAGACCGGCTTTATGGGATACAAGAACCGGAGGATATAGTTAAAGGGCATTGAAAGGAAAAGCGTGGGACGAGATCTTTGAATTATTTGTTCCTGATTTTAAAGAAGGTAGCCCTATCGAAAAGAATAAATCCGGTAAGCAATATTTTCTCTATTTATATTTACATTTTATTATACATTCTGACGAGAAAGAAAACTTTCCTCGTCTGAATCCATCATTGAACTGAACAAAACAAATACTCACAATCTTGTTTGTTTATTTACGTTAAATAGTGGGGTCCCACCATAGGCCAAAAAAGGTTTTATTGTTTGTTGTAGAACACAAAACCATAAGTTATCAGTTAAAAGGAGGTTGCAAGTTAACATGTTTATTTAGATATATTTAATGTCATCCTCTCCGTGAAACAGGATCTCGTTACCTCAGTTGTAAAGTTGAAATATTACTATTTGGGTGTGTTTTTTGTGTTAAAAATTGTATCAAACTATTTTAATACTGTAGGATACCAGATGTACTGGTTGGTCTTTTATGTGCTTCTTTCTGTGATATTGTCTGGTTCTTCTTAATTCCATTTATAGAGTTTATTAGTATTTTTTCAAAAGGGTTGAAATTTTATAAAATATTTAAAACTACGGACATTACAAACACTGACTTTGACGAACACACTTTTTAAAAAAATTATTAGCTGGCAAGTTTTTAATAATTTGAACAAACTTACTTTTTTTACTCACTCATTACATTAAAAGCCGTACCCTTCCAAACGATTCACTTCGCAGCGTAGTCGCCGGCGCTAGAAAATCACCTGTTTCAGCCACTTTGTGGATCCACAGAGTAGCGCTGTCATAAAGTAAATAATTTTACTCACAATCGGTTAGTAATTTATGGATTTCTAACCTTTGAAGTAATCAGGAAGGGACTTATTACTTACTTTACTTTCCCAGCTAGCCGGGAAAGTACTTTCCCGGCTAGCATCTGTCACTTTTCTACCTGCAAATGTCAATGTCATTTTTGATTAAAAGATGGTTTAGAAAGAATAGAATCCACTCAGCATTTATTTAATTAAGAAACAACAACAACAATAACAAAAAGAAAACTATTTGGAATTATAAATATTAATAGTTACATTGGAATTATGATTACTATTAACGGTTAAAGTAAGACCGTGTTGCTCAAAATTATGAGTTTCAGAAATAGATGATGACGCCGACGTTTCTGGATTTTCTACATGAGACAACATATTAGCAATTTTTATTTGTCCATGTAATGAATTCTCCACATATCCCTCTGCTACGGTGTTGGATTTCCAACCCCCCAACTTTTTCAACTGTAGGATATCTCCACCTGTATTTGCTAATAATGTTGCTGAAGTACGTCTAAAACAATGTCCTGTAAACCTGTTAACATTTTCCAACTTTAAATAAGTTGCTATTTTTTTGGGAAAACTTCCTATAGCATTATACCCAAAAGGCTGTCGTGTAATTTTACCAAATCTTATTTGTAAAAAAAATCTATCAGATTTAATGTTATTACGAAGGTCACAGTATTGCTTTATTATTTTTATCCATTCCGATTTTGTAATTATAAATGTACGGGAAGAGTAGGTTTTTGTGACAGGAATCACTATTATAATTCGATTTTCTAAAATATCCAGGTCATTTTTTTTTTCATTTTTAAAAGTTCATCGCACCTACAGGCTCCGGAAATGCCAATAATTAAAGCAACCTAAAAAAATTTAATATAACATATATTTAATATGCACTAAATAAATTAAAATTACCTTTTGAGGAAGATATTCTATCGGGGCATTGTTTAAAAATGTATCGATGTCTGCTTCAGAAAAAACACTTAACTTTTTAGCTTGATATCCCACATTCTGCCTTTTCAAAAATGCCCGCAATTTTGCGTATTTACTAATATCAACATTATGCCTAAAGTTTAATACTGCTCGCAGCATCGAATATCTTGACCATAATGTGGAGGCTTTACTTTGTTTGCTCATTTCACAAAAATAAGCAAGAAGTACCGTCTCAGAGATATGCTGCACACATTTAGCCACGCACCATTTACTGTATACTTCATAGGTGTTTTCATACCTCTCCCTGCTTTTTTCAGGAATTATTCCTTCAGTAGCTCTCTCTGCAGCTACCCGCAGTTCTGGTGGCGTACATTCAAATTCACTCTCAGACATTTTTGTAAAATAAACACAATTTGATTATATGTACAATTAATGGCGTCGTGTATCGCCTAAGTGTCAGATTCAACAAACTTGTTTTGTTACCTAGCAACGATCTCACAGGTTACTTAAAATAATTCATCTTATCACATAATGAAAATGGATACAGATATTTGAAACGAAATTATTATTGGTAGATTGTGAGTATTAGAAATCCATAAACTACTAACCGATTGTGAGTAAAATAGTATACAAACCTCGCGGGAACTCATTCTAGCCTCGCGTCTGTACTTTACAAAAAATATAAAAATGGATTGCCAGTCAAGTTCAAGTAAAAGTTTTTGTAGATATTGTCCTGTAATTACGTTTGTAGAAAAAATATTGTATTATATGCGTGTTAAAAAGTACATTTTTAAGGCATTCATGTGCCTTTCACAAAAACTTTCACATGCGTGCCTTAAACGTGTACTTTTAACACTTATATCATAAATAGCTAATAAATCATGTTTTGCAAAAAAATTATAGATTTTATCTACGAATGGGTTGGGGACGGAATTGGGATACCATTTCCAAATAATCTAAATTTGCCTTATTTTGATTTTTGATTTATTTTTGGTTACAGAAAATTTATTTAGTACCTAGCATCTTACTAGCAAAACTCTCAGGTATAGAGTTGAGTTGAGTAAATAAGTTTTTTCCATTATTTTAACTCTAAATCTTTATCCAGAATTTAAGATTTTGCTTAAGGCTATGGGTACATAATTCGCAAATATTTTACGTGTATCCCTACTTTTTCTGTCTTTACACGGCAAATTACGTGTAGTAAAATTCACACTGGTGTGGATATGTAAACATTACTAGAATGTCATTCTACTTGAAAATGTCATAATTAATTTAAAGAGATGGCTTTTGAATGTTCTTGGATAACTGTTATTTTTATAATTGCAAATTATTAATTCAGTTAATAAATGTGATAATTTTTTCACTAACTATGTTTTCAGTGATTGTAATAATTTATTTGTACAACAAAAACTAATAATCAATCGAGAAAAGAGGAAAAGTGTTAAAGTGATTTTTTAATAATATGTTGTTATTTTGGAACGCTTACAATTTTGAACATCTCTAACAACAAAATACTTGGATCACAGGATATATCTGATGTATTCTCTGCTTGGATCTTTCACAAATAATACACAATAAATAACTTTTTATTAAGTTCACGTCTTAAATCAATTATTTATCAAATACACTATATCGTCCATTTGCGACGACAGTGTAATATCTCGAAAACCTTGATTTTACAGTAGACGCTTTTTAAACTTTTGATCACACCTAGCTATTTAAGTATTGCGCAGATTTATAGCATTGTTAGAGTAAGTTTTAAAGCAATTCATTATTAAAATGATTCATGCCATAATAGTGTAAAATTATTAGCAGAATACCTGAAATTCCTGAGTTAAAGAAAAAAGAGCAAACTTATCACATTGTTCATGAAATATTTATGATCTTATATGTGCTAATATTAAATATCGCTTTGAAGATGATGAAATTATTTACTTCTATATGATTTATATAATGATAAAACTATTGTTTAAAATAAAGTAAATAAATAAGGTTTAGAAATAAAATAAAAATAGTAATATATTGTACACAGTTTAATGTAATAACACAATCTTGAGATCGACAACTTATATTATAAGTCATATAGGCACTTCGAATCACAAAAAACATAAAATATTATATTAATCTTACGAGAATACCCAATTATTACAAAATGTGTAGTACAGATTGAAAACTATTATGGTACTAATAAGATAATTTACGATAAAGAAGACACTAATTAAAAATTATAATTATGTCAAAACTAAATAAACAGTCATTTGAACTATGTAACTATCAGTCTTCAAACTTAAGATACAATAACAAAAACAAAAGTCAATAATATAAAAAGTAAACGAATTAGTTTATCAAATAGAAAATATTAGTATGAAAATAAAAAATAGTAAAACTACAAACTTTCGTAAAAACCTCTGTAATAACCAGGAATATGACTACTATTCAGTAACGAAAGTAGATCCTGTTTTTTCCTTTCGGCTAAACCAGGTTTTATATCGAATGCTTTCTTAAGGCGGAAGGTAAAATCACTCTTCTTTTTTATTACAACAGCCCTTTTGAACACTTTGGCGGCGTAAGAAGTTTTAAAATATAATGCTTCGGGCTCATCTTTTACGACTTTAAATACTTTTATCTCAGTCATTTTAACGGTATTTTTTTCATCATCTTTCTGTAGTACAAAATTCATTTGATTAGCAGCAGCTTTCCAGTCACAAATATCATCAAAACACATCTCATTCACATGTATAGGCTCGGATTTCTTTCGGGCGGCTTTAATTGCACCAATGAATCCTTCAGGAGTATAGATAGGTCCAGACCGCAACTGCCTTTTTGTTTGGCGTTCGATTTGTGAGTGAACCGAATCACCCTCGTTTTGGGTATGGCCCTTAATAAGGTATTTATGCGTTATTGTTTTAATATTAGGGTATTTTTGAACAGCATATAAATACATCGCCATCATAAATTTATTCTTTTGCTGCCCAGCATAGTTGTCTGAATAAAACACAACGTCAACTGGTTTGTCCCCATCCGAAATTTTCTGAAGGTATTTAAAAACGCATGTTGCAATCTCATTAACACCTCTATGTGCCTGAGATTCGTCCCACACATAACTTTCTACAAAATGAGTTTTCAGATCATAAATTGTTAGGTTCAGAACATTTAATTTTGACTTATAATAAAACACAGAAATTTCTCCCTTTGGGCATTGAAAAACGGCTTGTAAGTCGTATACCGCGACTATTGTTTCCTCATCGTTCTTATCCTTCTCTTTCTCTAATCGGGACAATGATTTTTCTTCCTGGTGTTGTAAATAAACTTCTTGTTTTAGTTTTTTTTCTTCGTCTGTGTAATTTTTGTAAGCTTCGCACAATTCACAAGTGTCTTTTTTTGGAATAAAGAAGGAAATATTAAAGTCCTGTGTAAATATACGATAGAACATAATATAATTAACAAAACCAACGTTGTTGTTTTTACAATGCTGAACGTAATCTCTATGAATATCTGATATAGTTTTGCTTCCATCTATGTAATGTCTTTTAGAATTAGCCCGGATATAGTGAGACTCTATTTTAGGTATATCTTCGATAAAAGCTTTTGCTGCGGTTTTGAGTGCATCATCTACGTGTACATGATTGGAGTGACATCCACGGTTGTCTTTTAGATGTGAGACGTTTGTTTCTTTATTCTTTTTTTTCAGCGCCGTTTCAATAGGTCTATTGTTAATACCCAAAGTGTTTACGTAAGAACTCTTGCATACTCTGATTTTAACGCCATTTAGCGTGAAAAAAAAGGCATTATTTTTATCTCGTTTTGGAGCTATTATACCATTTTCATCGACTCTAACATAACGATGCGCTGGTTTTACTTCTTTCATTGACTGAAGTATAAATGACCATTGCCTTTCAACATTTCCCAAATTCCAGTAATCATTTAGAAGATCTTGTCGTTGAGTTTCCGATATATTGTATCGACACTTAAATTTGCAGGTGTCTTTGCAAGGTGGTTTAAGTTTCCTTTCAGGCATTTCTTTTTTGGTTTTAGATGATTGGTAAGACTTACCACTATTTCTTAACTTTTTTGCGACATTCTTTTTCCAGCTACTTTCTTGTCTTAGTCTTTTCTTTCCTTTCTTAGTGGGAGTCTCAATCAGAACGATGCCAGTTTCAGTCGGTATTAGATTTTGTTGTTCAGATAAAGGGGGTGTTGAATTCTCATGTTCAGTTAAAGGTGGTGTTGAACTCTCATGTTCAATATCAGATAACAAATTTTCTTGTTCAAATATAGATGCTGATAAATTTTCATATACAAATGCAGATGGTGAAGAACTTAAATGTTCAAATACAGAAGGTGATGAATTTAAATGTTCAAATACAGATAGTGACAAATTTTCAGGCAGAAGTGTTGGATCTTGGTAATCCGGATCTTTTACTGAGTCATCACTATCTGCAAAGATGCAAAAGAGCAAGTGAGTATTTTAGTTCTTTAGTAATTAATATTTAATCCACCTACCTTCATAGAAGGATGACGACGAGGAGCCACTTGAGGATCTGCTAGATGATGAACTTGTAGACTCAGTACGTTGACGATGGTGCTGAGATATCTCTTGATTATCTAAAATCGAACTTGAATTAAATACCTATGCATCAAAACTGTATTATACACTAGGACTTACTCTGAGTCGTTTCTTGCTTCTCATTAGAATAACTACGGGTCTCATTAATAGATTCTATGTTCTCATTGACAATATGGTCGGAATTTCGAAAATCATCGTCGTTTTTTTGAGCTACTAGCTCTAACATTAATTTTGATCTCGACCCCATCTGAAAAATATAAAACTAATAAAATCTTATATTCAGCAACTACAACGTTATAAGTTTAAATACAATACAACTTAACCGAAAAGTATTGTGCAACAAGAATATATCAATAAATAAACCAAATCAAATATTACCAAAGAGCAAATGATCTATCATCTTCAACGTTACTCTTTGAGTTATCACAGACAAATTCATTATTTTTACATTAAAAACGTGATAGCAAAAACCTAACACATTATTTTTTATCTAAATTTTACAAGAAAAATGTGATAAAATTATATATCACATTGTCGAAAAAGAACAAGTTATTCGAAATTACACTTACCTTTTCACCAAAAACGTGATAAGTTCAAATATCACGTTGTTTAAAAACACTGCGAGTACTTCCTCCCAACACTAACAGGTAATAACTGAGCTGTTCCTTTGTCGTCGCCACCTAGATCGCTTAATGAGAAAGCGCTACAATGTGATATTTGTTGTCTTTCTCTCATTGTGGCGCCAATTTTAAAGTAAAAATACCACGGTTTTGCTGGTAAATAGATCGCGATACGGAGATTCCGATTATCTATTTTCCGAAAAAATGCAATTTTCGAAATGTCACACTGTCGTCGCAAATGGACGATATATCAATAATATTTAATCAATTTCTCAAAATATTCCCGATGCAATGTCAAATATTTAAAATTGTCACTGATTGTCAGTGTCTGACTGACAATATATGCTGACAATATTATATTCGGTTGAGTGCGTTGTAAGACAAAGACAGATTTGGAAAATATTACCACGGCATTGTGTTCATTTTTTTCAAATCCTGAAAAAACCAATAAATATTTTTGAAAAATTTAAACGCAGAATGAAAGACTAAATTATTACCGAGGGCCGAAAGTCCCTTAGAATAAATAAAAAGTTTATTTTGAATGAGATATTTGAATTTAAAAATCACACTAAATTTTCTCTTAGTTTTTTCACCCCTGTAACTTATTAAAATAAACATTGTAGAAGTTCTCAGGGACTTTCGGCCCTCGCTAATAACGTAATCTTTCATTCTGCGTTTAAATTTTTCCAAAATACTTATTAGTTTTCTCAGGATTTGAAAAAAATGAATCCCCATTTGAATAGCATTGCAGCCGAAAATACGTTCCGATCCTCTTAAGGGGACGGTATTTGGGCACCTTATAATAGTCATGGATTACCGTCAAAGTCCAACATGATCAACCAAAAAAGACGATGAATCTGGTGATTTTAGTGACATTATTGAGTGTGAGTCTGCCTTTTGAGTTTACTCCTTCTAGTTTATAAACAAGATATAACTGATTACAATTTTGACACTTTATAATCGTTTATTATGTTATGTGGTGACTTTTATTGGACATTTACCCAAAAGTGTACTTACATTTAAATTTAAGATTCCTTTAGAATTCACTTCTTCAACGGTAGGACAATATTCAACTTCAAATTTATCGATTGAATAGAATTTTATTATTCCTTCGTCCTTTGACAACTTGTAGATATTCTTCAGCTGCGCTGAATATTGCAAGGTCCATTTTAAGTTTATGGGCGACGAGTTTGTAAGTTTTATTATTTTCTTAACGGAATAATTTAATGGAACTTTTTCGAAAATCAGCGATTTGGGGTTTACGTTAAATTCCAAAGGACATACCCTAGAACAATGTAGATTTTTTTAATTTTATTTTTTTGGCTTGGACTCTAGTCATTCAGCCAGTCTCAATCAACAGTAAATATACAGTGTGTCCACGGATGGGGTGCCCAAGAGGAAAATCTTCTTTATTTTCAATTTTAGCGAAAAATGTCATTCTTGATAAAAAGTTTTGCTTGATCTAAAACCCCATAAAACGAAATAAAATTTAAGTTTTTTACAACCTGCTTAATTTTGTAGCTAATTTATGTAAATCCCTATAAATTTTTGCACTAAGTTCGAAATCGTAACAATAATCTAGTATTGCGAAGCTACAATGTAGTTAGATGAGTATTTTTCTGAAAGATGGATTGGACGGTATGGACCGATATTGTTTCCGCCCCGATCATCAAATTTAACTACATATTTTGGATTTATTTTTATGGGGCTTCTTAAAACAGAAGGTTTACGAAAGAAATCTAAATCATAGATCTGATAATATTGAAGATCTGAAACAAGCAATCATTAATGCCGTTAGAGAAATCACCCCAGACATGCTAATAAGAGCTTATAAAGAATTTGAGATGTTTTAAAGTTGGTGGAGGCTACTTCGAATAGTTTATTTTTTATTTGCTGCTAGTTTTTATTGTTTTGTTTTTGATATTAAAATTTACTGTTTTCTTTTTATGGGGTTTTAGAACAAGCAAAATATTGATCAAGAATGACAGATCACAAGATAAATTCTTTGTTGAACGCCTAATATTGTCGAAAAAAATCAAAATTCGCAAATTATTTATCGGAGTTGACAGTTACTAAGCTACATTGGAGCTCAGTAACACTAGATTATTGTTTCGATGTCGAACTTAATCACAAACCATACATACTCATAGACGTTTCACGTAAATTGTCAAGGTCAAGACAGCAAATTAGTTACCATTCCAATCCAGAGATGTCGCTGTCAGTCAATTCTCTGTCATATTTAACAACTGACAGTTCACAATTAAATTAATTTGTTATTTACTTTTTATTTTACAGTTTGTGGCTTAATTATTTTATTATAGTGGTGTTACATTTTTAATTAGATTTAATCACAATTTTAATCAATTGTGTTAACCTCCTCTCCGTTTTTATGAGTAGAATTTTTAGTTTACATTGATCATCCCGTGTTGTGTTTCTCCACATTTAAAAAAAAAACAACCTGAAACAGTTTATTCCAATAGACAAGTGTGTCATCAACATTTCGGGCCTATATATTTTTGGAAGTTTGTAAAAGATTATCAAGGTATTTATCTAAACAATCATCCTACAAGATTCTTTTAAAAATTTTCATTCAACTCAATATTACATCAGTGCTTTCACGTGACACATGGCAGTAGTGTTTAGCATTTTGAAAACAAATTGGAATATTTGAAGTTTTCAGTAAAACATTGAATTGTCTTTCTGTTGTTTTAATTTCCTGCGAAATTTAATCAAAAATCCCGCAAAATTTATAATTTGAAATTCCCACGTAACTAAAATTTGTCAATTTAGTTCCCATTCCAATCAAGAGATGGCGTTAATTCGATCCAAAAGATTAACATGGTCGTGAAACGTCTATGAGTATGTATGGTTTGTGAACTTAATGCAAACATTTATAGAGATTTACGTAAAATTGGCTACAAAATTAAGCATGTTTTGAAAAATTTGAATTTTATTTCGTTCAGTGGGGTTTCAGGACAAGCAAAACTGTTTATCAAGAATGACATATTTCGCTAAAATTGAATTCTTACCTTGGGTACCCCATCCGTGGACACACTGTATATTAAAGAATTTGTCAATTAGTTAAACATGGTTATTAAAATAATATTACAATTTGTTACTTATTTTACCTACTCATCAGAGCTAATGTACATACTATGTATGTTAAAAAATACTATACCTACAGTTGAGTCCTTGAATCTTTGCCCGTGCGTCATCATTTAAAGCATACGAAATAAGTCGATGATAAGTCGGAAATTGAAATTTATTAAACGCAACAGTAAGTCACTTACTGTCACTTGCTGTTGCGTTTAGTAAATTTCAATTTCCGACTTATCATCGACTTATTTGGTGTGTTTTAAATGATGATGCACGGGTAAAGATTCAGGGACTCCACTGTATACAGGGTGTTTCATTGGGAAAGTAACATAGGTTAACTGTAGAAAGAGGACACTTATTTGGTCTGAAAAATACCATACTAATGGGGCTTACTGCATTAACAACAAAAATACTGGGTGTTTTGTCTATTTTGCCATTCTTTTTTGGTTCATAACTTTTTAACCACACTGTATATTCATTTTATATTTGGCACGAAAATATTCTTTAAGGTGTACAATAAATTAATTTATTTACAATTGTAAAAAATCCAGGTCCGGATTAAAAAACATTGGAAAAATTTTCCGACCCAAAAACAACACCCTGTACATAAAATTTTTTTAAAATGGATTTTGCATTTGAAAATAGGATGAAAAACTAAATTTAGTGGTATACTTTGAATTTTCGGTAAAATGATTTTTCTTGTAAAATTTTGAATTTGAATTCTGAAATTATGTGAACTGGGAAGCTCGAAGTAAGAAAAAATTAAAATATGACATAATTTTAATTATTACCATTATTTAATCTAAATTGGTACAATATTAACATTTTGACACATAACAATAATTTTTGATGGTGGTAATTCTGAATAAGAACTTTAGTTTTAAATAGGTATTATCTTGTAAATTTTCGCTGTTTTGTTTTGAGAAAAACTAAAATTCTAACTATTTTGTTGATTAAAGTGATGTATTTTTTATTGGCTCTTTATTATTTATTCATTATTCAAAGATGAATATTCGCTATAAACTATTTGTCACAAATAATAAAAGAATACTGAAACGTTAACATTTTACCAGTTTAGATTAAATAATGGTATTTATTAAAATTACGTCACATTTTAATTTTTTTCTACTTGAGCTCTCGCATATCGCCTAATTCCAGAATTCAAATTCAAAATTTTACCAGAAAAATCATTTTGACGAAAATTCAAAGTATACCACTAAATTTAGTTTTTCATCATCTTTTCAAATGCACAAACCATTTAAAAAAAATAATGTACAGGGTGTTTTTTGGGTCGGAACATTTCTTCAATTATTTATAAATCGACCCTGGATTTTTATAATTGTAAATAAATTAATTGATTCGTCACCTTAAATAATATTCTCGTGTTAAATATAAAATAAATATACAGTGTAATTAACAAGTTGTAAGTCGTATTTCAATTTTTTTCTACTCAGGGCTCTCGCAATTCACATAATTTCAGAATTCAAATTCAAAATTTTACCAGAAAAATCATTTTGCCGAAAATTCAAAATATACTACTAAATTTAGTTTTTCATTCTCTTTTCAAATGCAAAATCCATTTTAAAAAAATTTAATGTGCATGATGTCGTTTTTGGGTCGGAATATTTTTCCAATATTTTTTAATCCGGACCTGGATTTTTTACAATTGTAAATAAACTAATTTATTGTACACCTTAAAGACTATTTGCTTGCCAAATATAAAATGAATATATTGTGCGGTTAAAAAGTTATGAACCAAATAAGAAAATGGCAAAATAGATAAAACACCCAATATCTTTGTTATTAATGAAGTAAGACCCATTAAGTATGGTATTTTTGAGACCGCCCAAGTGTCCTCTTTCTTCAGTTAAGGTATGTTACTTTCCCAATGAAACACCCTGTATTATACTTGATGGTCATCAAGAACACATAGTGTATACATATTACAAATAAAAATATTAAGAGTAAACAGTAGCGATCAACAGGTAACAACAAAATATAACTTCGGAAGACAGTATCATAAACTTTGGCAACAGTGGTAATCTTTGACATTTTCTAAGATTAATATTTTGACAATATCATAGTCGCGCTAAATGGAAGTAATAGAAAACGATTTTATTATTAATAAATAGTTATTTATAAAAATAAACCAAAATGGGTGAAAATTTTATGTAAAGATAGGTATTTAGAAAGGTATTTGCATGAAATATCTAATAATAAAACAATAATAAATAATAATTTTTTGTTGTGAAGCGAAACAAATTTCGATTTTCGCATAATTTTGGCACGGTTTTTAATGACCTTTTTCTTGGAAGGTTTCACTTTATTTTTCGTTTGATTTATTTTCCATTTTGTTAAACTATTGATAATATTTTTAGAATAAAAAATCCTCCTAAAACTTTATATACTCGCATTGGAATTCGAAATATTTTTACGTAAAATATACTTACCTACCTACATATAACTAAAACTCACAATTAACAACAATCTATTCTTTCAAAGAGGCCAACAATTTATACAACAACAACAAATATATAATAAATTAACTATCAATAAACACTACTTTCCTATGAAACAACAAAAACGAATTCTTAAATTAACACACTACTGCACTGAACAGATATCGATAAAGATGACAGAACAGATTAGAGAAAATTTGACGCAGGTTTGTCAAAATGACAGTGATAATTTCTCTATGTTGCCTAATTAGTTATTTAGTTATAATATGTTCGATTTCTTGTTAGAAATAAAAAATTACAAAATCTATGCATGGGATAAAAAAGTTTATTTGAAGAAAGTTTATTTTTTTTCTTCTTAATGGCGGTACAGGCTCCTTTTTTCAATATTTTATTTAGTTATAGAGTAATTTCCACGTACTAACATATTTCTGAAATTGGGCTCTGTACCGCCATTCTTTATTATATTACGAATATGTGTGCCAAATATCTCGACAAAATGTTCAAAATTAGAGCCGCAATCTTGAAACGCGTTTGTTGCTACCTCTTGATCGCTACTGTAGCCTCTTAATGTTTAGATATAAATAATTGTGTTTTTTTTGTATATTTTTGTTTTTTTTTTTGCTTTTTTTTGTTTTTTTTTGTTTTTTTTTTGTCACTGCGATAAGATGTCCACCCGGTTCAACACCTCGGAGGTTTACAGCTTCTTAATGATTTCTTTTCTTTAAATTTTTATTTTATTTTTTAATATTTTTTTTTCTGTAGTTTTTTAGATATTAGATTATTTTTAGCTAATATATTTTTTTTAATTTAATAATTTTTTTAAAAGTATAGTCGGCCATTGATTTATATCTATTCACGTAAAGTTTATTCACATAAGCTATGCAGGGGATGTAAACATTGGTTGACAGCGATTTCGTCGTCTGCAACATAGAGATGACTATTTCGTTCAGTTTTTGAATATTTTTGGATAAGAGTTACTTATATAATCGCATATATTATTCATTAATTTAATTTATATTATTATTTTTTCACTATCTATGTATTCAGTGATTACAATAATTTGTATACTATATAATAAAAACTAATAGGAAATCAAGAAAAGAGAAAAAATTATGAAGTGATTTTAATAATGTACTGTTACTATGGAACGAGTAAATAAATTTTTGACATCTTTAACAACTAAACTTGTTTACATGCACTGCATCTCTTATTAAAAAGTGTAGTTTTTAAAAATGGAATACAGTATTATTATCTAAAAAAGGAGAAATGGGCCGTCGCGGGACCCAACGCAAATGAGCAACATCAAAACTACTTTCTATAATACATGAAAGGAACAACATAATCACAAATAAAATATTAAACTTTACAAAAATGTATTTTCTTTATTTGAAACTTACTGATTGATAATATCAATATCATATTAGGGGTATCCCCGTTAATATAGGCAAAATGTTCTCACTTCTAGAACTATTTTTAATTTTTTTTACGCTCTATGTGATTAAAAAATAAGACATAACCTGAATATTTTTTAAAATTTTATACGTGTTTTAAATGATTAAAAATAAAACAGAAGAAGCGCATATTTAGCCCGTCAGTTCCCCTCCCTAACCCAAAGCTCTAATCCCTGTAAAAAAGTTTTTCGTTTTAATTTTTTATTTTTTAGGTAGGATGCAATCACTTTCTTCTTCTGCTTCTTCTTTCTCATAATCTTTAGTGCCCTTCAGGGCGTCGGAGCAATCAATTTAAAAAGTTAAAAAGGTTCAGAGTCATAGTTCAGGCTTTTACAAAACATATCTATTTTTTATACTTACACATGTATAGTCCTGTCGCCAGGGGGGGTACAACGGCCTCGTTAATTCAGATGGACTTACCCAAGTTTTTTTATGTATTTTGACCCGTAGAACCCGAATTTTTTGGGTAACAGTTGATCCGGATGTCGATAAGATTGTTATAGACCAAGAACTTGAGGAATCAAATAACAGCGATTTTTGGCAAAACAAAACAATATTTTGTATTTTTTGGGTCATTTTAAGCAAAAAATATTTCTACAAGTTTTTTAGTAGGATGCACAGTTTTCGAGATAAACGCGGTTGAACTTTCAAAAAATCGAAAAACTGCAATTTTTAAACCCGAATAACTTTTGATTAAAAAATAAAATAGCAATTCTGCTTAGCGCCTTTGAAAGTTCAAGTCAAATTATGTCGGTTTTGATTATTTGCATTGCTAAAAATTTATTGTGTTATTGTTAAACAAAGCTACAAACAACTAGTGCGTGAGTGATGTTTCTATGATTTCTCATTTAAAATCGAACGAGTAGGTAGAATAGGTACTAGTGCAATCAAGACTATTTCTACGTTACATGCGTTAAAACGCATGTAAAAGCACGGGAAACCCTACGTGTTTATAGCTTTGTTAAACAATAAAAAAATAAATTTTTACCAACGCAAATAATCAAAACCGATATAATTTGACTTAAACTTTCAAATGCGGTAAGCAGACTTGCTATTTTATTTTTTAATCAAAAGTTATTCGGGTTCAAAAATTGCAATTTTTCGATTTTTTTAAAGTTCAACCGCGTTTATCTCGAAAACTGTGCATCCTACGAAAAAACTTGTAGAAATATTTTTTACTTAAAATGGCCCAAAAAATACAAAATATTGTTTTGTTTTGCCAAAAATCGCTGTTATTTGATTCCTCAAGTTCTTGGTCTATAACAATCTTATCGACATCCGGATCAACTGTTACCCAAAAAATTCGTGTTCTACGGGTCAAAATACATAAAAAAAACTTGAGTAAGTCCATCTGAATTAACGAGGCCGTTGTACCCCCCCTGGCGACAGGACTATGTATGTTGAATGTACAAACCTAAAAATGTATTTTTTCGAAAAAAGCGTATAACTTATTTTCAAATTTTCAAATATAAAGGTAAAATTTTTTTGATGTTGTGTTTTCTGATTTTCTGATGTTTGTAATTTCTTTTGTGAGTTTTTCCATATATTTCACAAAAAACTGTGTTTTTCAGGATTTTTAAGGGTTTTGCGAGTCCTGGGATTATTTATATTTTTTGTAATCGATACAACCGCAATAATTTTTTTTATTATTTTTGCGTTTTATGTGAATAAAATATAAGACTCAGCACAAGTTTAGCCTAGCACACCCTCTTCCTGTCGCCCAAACTGTGCATTCTCTTTTTTTTTTTTCGAAAAAAGTGTTTTTTGAGATTTTGGAGAAACTTTTTTGGAGAAAGCTGCAGGTGATTTTTTTTATTTCGTATTAAAAATTATATTTTAGAGTTTTTAAAAATTTTTCCTTGAGATACGCAACCGTGAAAAACTAAAAAAACTGTGTTTCTGGTGTTTTTGAAAATTTTCTTTTTTTATCGACTTCAAAATAGATCAAGTCAAGGTTTTTATAGTTTAATACAAATTGAAATAATCGAGTCCTTTAGGACATTCAAAAATTGGTGAATCAGGTTCAAACCACAAAATCAAAAAAGCATGTTTTTTCAGGGTTTCTAAGGGCGTTTGCGAGTGTTTGCGGGATTAAAAATATTTTTTTGTGAGCGATATAACTTGAATAATTTTTTCATTCTTTGCGTTTTATGCGAAGTGTGTAAAGCTTTAATTTTTTTTTAGTGGGTAAAAGTGATAGGAGCTGCAAAATTCCAAAAATATTTTGTGAAAATCGGATTTTCATTTTTTGCGTTTTATGCGAAGTGCGTAAAGTTTTAATTTTTTTTAATGGTTAAAGGTAATAAGAGCTACAAAAATCAAAAAAAAAAAATTGTGAAAACCGGATTTTTTGCGATGAGATTGCATATATTTCTCTACGTCTGGAAAATACTTTGAAACGTGCTACGTAATGGCGCATAACGCAAAAAATTTGAAAAATCCAGTAAAATCCCCAAAAACACTTAAAGTCGGGTTTTTCGCATGTTTCGACAAAACTCTAGCTTCTCTGAATGAGGATAGTAAGTATCGTCTTATGTTATTTGGTAAATTTTTTGAAAATATATCGTTTAATAATGTAGACATATAAAAAAATTTGGGTAAATACAGATCTTTCGTTTGTATTCTATTTTTATCTATTTTCACATTTATTTTTTATCATTTATCATTTTCAAAATATATAATACAAAATGTACCGTGCTGTTAGAGGTAAAGTAAACACCACTGGATTTTTAGAGATAGTTATATAGGCTAATCCTTCAACAGCTCCCTTGTTGCCTCCTTTACAGGTCAATTTCACTTCTGCTGATTTGTCCGGTGGAACTTCATTGGATAAGGTTGTAACTTGAAAGGGTGAGTTGTCGTCTACCTCAACGTTGATCTTGCATATCATATGTGAAGTATTTTTAAGGGACATATCGGCTTCGTAAGAAGGCGTCCTTAAAAAAATTGTAAGTTAAATAAAGCAAGTAAATACTATTAGATTGGAAGAAGCTGTTTTATCGTATAATTGCAATAAGATGCACAATCGCCGGACAGCTGTTTCCACCATTTCAGGCTTTATCAACAGCGCTAGCGTGCACTCCTCTGCATCGAAAAACAGCTCGACTATCAGTTTAAGGGAATTTCAAAGATCATTTAAATTTCCATTGGGACGCGGTGCAGGGACATCTCTTAACAAATTGAAAAGTCTCAGATGCAGAATCCACCACTTATTAATAATAAAATTAAAATGGTAATTAGTTATTTAAATCTGAAACTTTTCGTGCTGAAAGTAGAGCTCCATTTTCCCGCCCCTTATGATTTACCGCGAATCGGGAGTCGGTAATCAACATAAGAAAAATTTTTCTTTTCTTCCACCCGGCATAAGAACAAAAAAGGAGTTTGAGTAAACATTTGCCAATGTGTGTAAATATCAAAAGGAAAATCTAAAATAGGTAATGAAAAAAATAGCTGTTCATTCATATCAAAAAATTCGTTAATCTGTTCATCAAAAATCAACTATGAAAATGATCATAATTTTAGGTAATGCATAACTTTTTAAACCATGTTTATAAGTGATGTAACTTGTGAAGCAGTAATAATTAATTTCATGTGGGACGCTAAATAGGGAGTGATATTCACGATATTTTTTTTGCCAAAGAAGGCGATCAACTATATTTTGAGCTAAAGCTTTTGATGCTAGAAACGTCTTTAAACAACAACAACAACAAAGCTTTGTTTAAGCATTTTAAAAAAAGTTGACGAGTTTTCCCCGAAAAGTGCTTGGATCTATAGTCACCCCCAGGACAAAAGCACACATCGGCACAATATCACTTTTTTGACAATGTTAGCTATCTGTATGTAAATTTCATGTCAATCTAAGCAATTCTTTAAAATTAGGATGTTTTGCAATATTTTGCCGTTATTGAATGAACCAAATGAATTTTTTTAATGAATGAATGAATCAATTCTAGAATTAAAAAAATTTATCTTACTTTGGCGAAGTTTGAAGAATCGGTCCAAAATCAAAAACCATGTCTTGACGAGAGTAGACAAAATTATCATTTACGTTTTTCTCATTTAGATTGCTCGTGCATTTTTCAAACATCGTTTCTGGACTATAATCTACGCAGGGTAATTCGCAGATTGCATGACATTTAACAAATAGGGATTTAGGGTATCCCATGATTTCTATTCTGTATTTATGCTCAAACTCCCCAAAATATTTGGGCATAAACGAAACTTCGTATTTGACTATTTCGCCTGGGTAAACTACTCGAGAAGTAGTTAATGATGATTCGGTTACTAAAAAATTAAATGGTTCAGTTGGTTAATAAAAAGATTTAAATAATAATTTTTTCTACGGCCGTGCTAAAAGAGTCACTTTCGCACACGCATTTCGTTTCTGAAAGTTGCACTTTCCCGCACGGCGTGCGTGAAAGTAAACTTTTCCACACGGCGTGCGGGAAAGTAAAATACCTTGTAATATGGCATTATAATATATTATAATACATGCAATAAACTAATATTTAGACGGTATTTACCAATATATTTCAAATTTATCTTATTGTGTTCATGTTTTACGGGTAGTGGGTAGGAACTCCTTGGAACTCCTTGGATAGTCCTATCAGGGAAACTGAATCAATCCCTGCCCCCCACAGATTCCAGGTGTTTCTTGGCCCGGGAAACTAGTACCTGCTTAGGGTCCCTTGTCCAGGGTTACGGATGAAGACCACAACGGCAGCCACGGCGGAGAGGGAAGCCTTCGGTACGGCGAGGATGGCGGAAGTGGCGACCCCGGATTTTAGGGTTAGTATAAAATCTATCACATGGAAATGGGAAGCAGCATTTTCATTACTGTGTTAAGGTGGAGAAAAAGTTTCGGAACAGTTTAATACGGGCACTTTTAGGCGACAATTACTATATTAGATTGATACGGCTAAAACACTGCGATGGGGAAGGCAACGGGAAACCACCCCATTATAATCCCTAGTAATGTTATCATGAAATCAATTAGTGAAACGAATAACATTACTGATCATGGGCTGCGGAACTCAAGATCCGGCAGGGGAAGGAATACAAAATTAAACCACAGGGCTTCCCAGGTCGCTAGCCAGCGAAATCCCTGTGAGCAAAACATCACCAGACATAAGATGAAAATGAAGAATCCGTATAAAATAACTACATGGAATGTAACAACTTTATATGAAGCCGGTAAGCTGAGAAATCTACTCTATGAAATGGACAGACTAAACATCACTATCATGGAGGTATGTGAAACAAGATGGCCAAATACAGGGAATTTCATAGCACACGGATACGCCGTTTATTTTTCTGGAAATCAAGACCATATGCATCGAAACGGAGTAGCAATAATTATGAAACAGCATATTAGTAAATATGTGACTAACTTCATCCCAATGTCAGGCAGAGTAATTTTAATACAGCTGAATGCTAAACCTGTAAATATAAATATCATCCAAGTTTATGCTCCCACTACAGATGCAGATGAGCAGAAAATGGAAGAATTCTACCATCAAATAGAAGAAGTGCTAAAAACAACAAATAAACACGAAACAACAATAATTATGGGAGACTTTAACGCTAAAGTTGGACAAAAGATGACACAAAACATCACCGGAAAGTTCGGCTTGGGAGAGAGAAATCAAAGAGGTGAGCGTCTAATAGAATTCTGCCAAGAAAATGACTTCGTCATTACAAATACCTGGTTTCAACTTCCAGAAAAGCGTCTCTACACGTGGAAATCCCCTGAAGATGGACATCAAGGTAAAATAGTACGGAATCAAATATACTACATCCTAATAAAACATCGATTTCGGAACAATATTAAAGATGTAAGAACTTACCCCGGCGCCGACATAAACTCAAATCATAATTTACTCTGCTCCAAAATACAAATTAAATTAAAGAAACTAACAAAGCCAACTAAGCCTAGTAAGATATATCTCGACCCCCTTAAAAACACCCAAACGCGCGAACACATAGCACAGCAGATAAATAGTAAAATGCACAGAATATCAAATATACCAAACGAAAACAGAACTATTAACGAATGTTGGTACGATATTCAAAACTCGATTTTAGAGGACGTAAGGGAATCTTTAAAAACACCTACAATGTTGGCAAAAAATGAATGGATGAACCAAGAAATTCTAGACTTGATGGAAGTTCGACGAAAATACAAAAATAGAAATATTATCAAATACCGTGAAATTAACAAACTCATAAAAAAAAAAATTAAACAGGCCAAAGAATCCTGGCTCGAGAATTCATGTAAAGAAATAGAAGACCTCCAAAAAAAGCATGACAGTTTCAACCTCCACAAGAAACTTAAATATACCTCCGGAATTAGAAAACAGAAAAATGCTCACGTACTTAAAACTGCAGACGGAAAAATTTGTGATCACGAACAACAGTGCAAAGAATGGGAGAGACACATCAGTGACCTTTTTGACGATGCTTCTCGAGAAAATGCTCCAAATACTACCTGTGACAACCAATTAGACAGAGGTCCCAGTATACTGAAGCCAGAAGTCATAAAAGCAATACAACAAGCCAAAAACAATAAAGCACCTGGACCAGATCAAATCCCTGTTGAGCTACTTAAACTTTTGGATGAGAAAAACATTACCTACTTGACTACTTTCTTTAACAAAATTTACAACGAAGGAAAAATACCAGATGATTGGTTGGAGTCACTGTTTATAACATTACCAAAGAAAAGCAGGCCCACCAAATGCAGCGATTTTAGACTAATTAGTTTGATGAGTCACACACTTAAGATACTTTTACGTATTATACAAAACCGAGTATTCCTTCTGTGCGAAACTATAATGGGTAATAAGCAATTTGGATTTAGAAATGGTCTAGGAACTAGAGAAGCACTATTTTGTATGCGCGTTCTATTACAAAAAAGTTGTGAATTCCGAAAGAACGTTTATGTTTGTTTCATCGACTTCGAGAAGGCATTCGACCGAGTACAACATGATACACTTTTCGATTGCCTGCAGGCAGCAGGACTTGACCACTACGATATAAGACTGCTGATATATTACAATCAAGTAGCCTCTATCCAAATTGAAGACAGTCGTACTGAAAAACTGCCGATAAAACGTGGAGTACGACAAGGTTGTGTTTTATCACCCACCCTTTTTAATCTGTACTCTGAAGAAATCTTTAGGGAGGCTTTGGATGACAGACAAGAGGGAGTAAGGCTAGGCGGAGAAGTAATCAACAATATTAGATACGCTGACGATACAGCCATTCTTGCTGAAAATTTACAAGATCTTCAGACACTACTAAATCTAGTCAGTGAAGCAAGCTATCGGAGAGGCCTTAAAATCAACATTTCAAAAACAAAGTGAATGGCAGTTGGAAAGATTAATATAGATCAAGGTCAGCTTTCTCTTGATGGAGAGAAGTTAGAACGGGTAAATCATTTCAAGTACCTTGGCAGCTGGTTAAATGTAAACTGTGACTCTGATGAGGAGATAATAACTAGGATCGAAATATCACGGAAGGCTTTTATGACCTGGAAACCAGTTTTATGTAATAGAAACCTGTCGATGAATATTCGAAAGAAGGTGCTGAAATGTTATGTGTGGTCTATCCTATTGTATGGTTGTGAGACATGGACGTTAAAAACCACAATGCTAAACAAAATAGAAGCATTCGAATTGTGGTGCTATCGACGAATCCTAAAGATATCGTGGGTTTCGCACACTTCCAATGAAGATGTTCTTCAAATGATGAATTCGGAACGTCTGCTCATAAGCATCATAGAGAGGAGAAAAACATAATACTTCGGCCATATAATTAGAGGACCTAAATACCATCTGCTTCGCCTTATAATACAAGGAAAAGTGGAGGGAAAGAGATGGATTGGTCGAAAGAAACTTTCATGGCTGCGTAATATTAGACAATGGTGTGGCTGCACAGTAGAAGAATTATTTCGCGCAGCAGCCGATAGAGAGAGATTTCAGGAAATTGTAAACATGATGGCGGCCAACGTCTGAATACAGACACGGCACCTAAAGAAGAAGAAGAAGTTCATGTTTTAATGAAATTAGCGCGATTATTTCATTTATAGGATATTCTGACCAATAGAAAACTACATAAATCTAAATTAAACTGATAATTTTTGATAATTTCCCGTCGTCAAGTATAATACGTCAGATGCCTTTCATTGCAATGAAAAAATACATTCAGTGACATTAATGCCAATTAATGTTTTAAAAATTATAAAAGTGATGACTTTCAACCGTAAAATATTTTTTCTACGAGCGTGCAAAAATGTCTACTTTCGCGCACGCATTTTAGTTTAGAAAGTTTCACTTTTCCGCACGCGTGTTACTTTTCCGCACGCGGTTTTTACTTTTCCGCACGCGTGTTAATTTAGATATGGCCTTAAAGTAATTATAATACATGCAATAAACTAATATTTAGATGTTATTTACTAATTTATTTCAAATATATCTTATTGTTCCTGTTTTAATGAAATTAACGCGACAATTCGATGAAATAAAATTATTTTGACATAATATTCGAAAGTCAAATCGGTAATAACAGTCGTTTTGAATCATCGTCATGGAAACCAAGATCGTCGTCATGCTAACTAATTATATTGAAAGTTTGGTGTTGACAACCTTGTCAAAGAATTAATTTGTGTATGTATTTTCATATTAATTAAATTAATTTTGGTAATTTTTTAAAGCCTCTTAGAAAAAATATTGTTCCTAACTCTTGCAGAAAGTCTCTTTTCCGCACTCGACTGCTTGCCGAACTCCCGCTTCGCGTCGTTCGGCAAACTGCAGTCGCGTGCGGAAAAGAATGACTTTCTGCACTTGTTAGGAAAATAACTATATAACAACTGTGTGTTTAATTGTACTAATTTGTACTTACATAAATAAATTACAATAAAATTTTGATTTTGAACAGTTTTGTTCATGAAATAATCGCAACAAATTGCAATCGATCTCTAAAATTAATGTAGATAAGGACACACCATTAAACTTGATAAAAATAATAAACTTAAAGATAAAACCCATAACTAAATTAAAATTCATGGTGACGTTTCAATTATTACTTTAACCATCGTCAGAATAATATGTTTCTTGAGCGGATGCTTTAAAATAATTTTAAAGGAACAAACAATAATTAATGAAAACGTAAAAAATGACATTGATAATAATCATTGGGTTAAGTCAATAATTTCAAACACGCCATCTCTTGTTGCGTGTTTAAGGGTGGCTTCAAAAGAAATATGGATAATGCCTCCTTGATGCTGAATTCCGTTGGAGAACTTGCATGACCAATGATTGAGAAGTCCTTACGACTAATAGGGTGGTCAGAATCAGTCATATGTCGGAATACTGCTGAATTTGGAACTGTTCTTGATCGTCTTCCTAAGTGAGGAGTGACACCTAAGTGTTCGCAACATCTGACATTAAAGTGACGTCGAGTCTTCCCGACGTACGTAGCTGCACAGCTACTACATTTGAATTGGTATATAATGGTAGATGCGAGATCACTAGGAATCATGTCTTTCACATGGAAACGAGATTCTATCCTTTCCAAAGTCGTGAAAGCAAATCTTAATTCTATAGAGGGAAATGCTTTTTTAATTGTTCTACGGATGTTGCGTCGGATTTGTAAGCTGTGATAACCAGTATATGGAAGTTTGATATAGATCTTTTCTTTGATTTCTTCTACTTTGCTGTTTGGTTGGAATTTGTTATTGAAAAAACGTCTGATGTATTTTTCTAAGAAGTTCAACGAAAAACCATTTTTACTTAAGATCACCTTTATGTTTTCTAACTCTTCATGTAGGAATTGCCAGGTTGAACAGATAGTGAAAGCGCGGTGAACAAGTATATTGATTAAACTTGTTTTGTATTTGTTGGGAATGAAGCTATCTGCGTTTATATACAGGCCGGTGAAGGTTGGTTTTCTGTATATTGAAGTGGAAAAACCTGAAAGTGATCTGAAGATGTTAATTCCTAAGAAGGGCAGATTTCCATTGACTTCAATTTCACTAGTAAATTTCATATTGTGGTGTTTCTGGTTGAGATAATCTAAAACAGTGATTCCCAACCGGGGGGCGATCGCCCTCTTGGGGGCGATTTGAGATTTTCAGGGGGCGATAGAGCGAAGGGGGCGATATGGGGGGCAATAGAGAAAAGGGGGCGATAAGGTGGGCGATTAGGATCTTTGAAAAGAGAAATGGGTAATAGAGAAGAAAAAACAATACTTTCGATCGGATATCCACAGGATAATAAAAAGTAATTAAATGTACACCAATGCAGGTAATAATAACACAAACATCTCGTCTAGTAACAGAGGGCTATGAATCATGATACATTTTAATTATATAGGTAAGTAATACATTATAATTGATTCTGCATTTTCCTTTTATCGAGCTTTCGTATTGGGCGAAGATCCGCACAAAAGAGAAAGGGATAGAAGTGGGATAAGAATGATGAGAGTAGGTACCGACCCTGCCGATCTGACTCCAACCAAAAGTGTACGGCCAAAATTGTGGTCGTTTTGTCATCTATCTATCTTTTGCCCTTCATTTGTCCAAAGTTGAACGTAGGCCTCCCCCTTATTTTGCCACTCTTCTTCGTTCAGTGCTAATCCTGTCCATCTGGTCTCAGCGTATCTTTTTGGGTCATCCGACCATCTCATCTGTGGTCTGCCCTTTCCTCTTTTACGGTCCCAAGGTCTCCAGTGGATTGTCGGTTCATTCCATCTTCCGTCTTTTTGTCTGTTGTTTTATCATGTTTTTAACTAGAGAGTAGCTGCATGTTTGTTTAGATCTTTCACTTTGGTTTTATTTCTGATCCATGTATTTTTATTTTTGTCACTTATCTTGATACCCAGCATCTTTCTTTCCATTGCCCTTTGAATACTGGTCATTCTTTCCATATTTTCTTTCGTGAAGGTCCATGTCTGTGCTTCGTACGTAAATATTGGTCTTGTGATAGATGAGGTAAATAAAATTAAAGCAAAACCAAAGAATGATGGAATATTTCGTACACTCTGACACTCTGTAAAGAAAATGATGAGATATTTAATACATTGCTACTACAGTACTACATACGGAAGTCCGCTGGCTTTCGAAAGGGAATTGCTCACGGCGGTTCTGCAGTCTCATGGATACTATTATCGAATTTCTGATAACTACTGACCCCACACTGAGTACAGCATTACAAGAGAAGCGAAATGACATCGCTTAACTATCAGATATTTCTGAAAAATTAAATGGAACGAATCTGGAATTAGAAAGGAAGAACATAAATATGGCCAAAGCGAAGGGAGTAGTCGGAGTATTCATTGACATACTATCTATTTTTGAAGAAAATATACAGAGAGGAGGTCTGACCAAATTCCCCAGAAATCATCGTGTGGTTATTCTGAGGATCTTCAAAAATATTGCCTCCACCTTGGAGGGGATGTGAGGTACATAGCTATTAACCAACATTGAACCAGACATAAAGAAATTATGTGAGTATCACCAGACCCAAGGGAGAAATTAACAATTATTACTAACCATGTTCACCGACACGTGGACAAAATGCAAGAGGCACAAGATCGAAATAGAGGGAAAATTATGAGAGAGATCTATGTCCAGCAGTTGACAAGCGAAGATTGAATGATGACTTACCATGTATCATTTTACGAAATGTAAAAATAAATCAATATTGTACTGAATAATTTTTTGTTTCAATTTAATTGGGGAGGGGGGCGATTATAGTATTCACAACCGGTGAAACCTGTCTAAGGGGACGATCATGGGAAAAAGGTTGGGAACCACTGATCTAAAAAATGTTGAATGTGATCGGTATGTTTGAAGATGAGAAAAATATCATCCACGTATCGTCTATAAAGAAGTGGCTTAAAATCAATTGGACAGTCAGCTAACCATGTTTTCTCATGGTGACATAGAAAAGTGTTCGCGAAAACTGGTCCTAAAGGAGAGCCCATTGCAACGCCATCTATTTGTCTATACACTTTTCCGTCAAAACTGAATAGACATTCTTTGGCAGCTAATGTCAGTAGATCTTTAAATTTTGACTGCTTCATTCCTAAAAAGCTTGAATTGGAACTTGGAAAAAGTGAATTTATTATTATGTTGATGGTTTCATCTCAGGGAACGTTTGTAAATAGACTTTCAACGTCGAAACTGACCATAATTCCATCTTTGTGTCTGTCTTGGTTGGTAATTTCCTTCGCAAATGAAAATGTATCTTTTACTGTGAATTCGTTTTCAGTCAGTATTTGAAGGTGTGGGACAAGATATTTAGCTAACAGATAGTTTGGAGTATTGATGGAGCTGAGAATCGGTCTTAGAGGGCCACCAGTTTTGTGCACTTTTGGGACTCCGTATAAACGTCCAAGTTGTGAACCAGTGGGAGCAGTTTCTTTGAATATCTTGGAAGAACAATTTTTAAGTTTTTTCCGGAAATTGTCTTCAAATGATAACATTAATTTAAATAGGTTATTAAATGATATGTTAATAAATTTTGTGTTATCCGATAGAATGTTGTTTAATTTTTCTACGTAATTTAAGCGATCTAAAATGACTATTCCGTTGCCTTTATCAGGCCGGATAATGATAATGTTTTTATTTTTTTGTAAATTACGTAAGGCAATAAATTCTTCTTTAGTGAGGTTTGACTGTGGGGGCTTAAAATGGTTTAAAGAATTTAGTGCTATATCTTTAAGGCGGGCTATGCCATCTAGCTTTATTCCACAGTTAGGTTGTAAACAGGTATTTGGGTGTTGATTGGCATAATTGTGGAGGTGGCGTGCTGTATATTCCATCGGTACTGCGAAGTTCATTTTGTTCATTCTTTGGGGAGCTAAAGCATAATTTAAGCCTTTGGATAAAACACGTTTCTCAGTTTCTTTAAGTACATATGTGGAAAAGTTAAAAATTATTTCTTCATCGGATAAAGATGACTGTCCAGTGAATGATCCTAATAATTTTCTTAGTTTTTTACTGTGTATTAAAGATGTTTTTGTGAGCCGTTTCTTTATGGAACTATTCCAACAGGATGAAATCCAAAGGTAATCAAGAAAAGATATTGAACTTTTAAATATGACGTTTTGTTCTTGGGCTTCCTTTTGGAAATGTTTGGAACGTCGATGGTGTCGGTCGATTTCTTATCTTATTAGGTCACGTTGAGCTGATCTTCTGGTTCCAGAGTTCTGAAGAAATTTATTTGCCACTTTAAAATTTAAAAATGTCGGTACCACATTTATATCCAAGCAAGTGACGAGTAATTTATCCAATTTTAATTTAGTTATGGGTTTTATCTTTAAGTCTAAAATTAATATAGAATTTTAGAGCACTTGTGCAATTACTACTGATAATTCGATGAAATAAAATTATTTTGACATAATATTTAAAAGTCAGATCAGTAGACAATTACAATGATTTTGAATCGTCGTCATGGAAACCAATATCGTCGTCTTGGTACCCCATTATATTGAAAGTTTGGTTTTGACAACCTTGTCAAAGAATTAATTTGTGTATTTTCATCATATCTTATATTTTCATATTTAAGATCATATAAATAATACATAGACAAAGTAACTTGTGAAGTGGTATTGTTAAAATTTATATGTGATGCTAATTAGGGGGTGATTTTTGTGATTTTTTTACCAAAAAAATAAAAGGGGCCAACAATATTTTGAGCGTAATTTACTTACTGTTAATATTACAAGTTTTTTAAAAAAACGAAAATAAACGTTTGTTAAACACTTTAAAAAAGTTAAAATGAATTTTCCCCTAAAAGTGCTCTATTTTTGGGTTATTTCACATTGAAATATTCGACTTGGAATTTGACGAAGAAGAACCTACTTTTAATTAGCTGCCACTCAGCTTCTACTGGGTCTACAGACCTCATGTATACACCATTTTTTTCAATTTTTTATGGGCTAAATTTTTGCTAAGAATATTTTTTTTCGCTAAAATACTTACTTTTTGAGTTATCTCCGAAAAACCGTCCAAAAACATGTTTTATTTTGTTAAACATGAACATATTCACTCGCAAATAACTCGAAAAGTATTGACTTAATGAAAAAACTTTATAGGAGAAAAGTTGTTTATAATTAGTCATTTTATCCAATTCCGGTCTTATTTTTAATGTATTTTTTTCATCTTCGAGAGGGGGGTATTCCCCTTCATTTTTGTAAAATGGAGGGGATGTAGAATTGTAAACTTTTTCTTATATAATAATAGACAATTTCAACTACCTATTCCCAAATTTTCATTATCCCTTTATTTTTTTGGGGTCAGATTGTTCTTTGATCGGGCTATGAAAATTTGGGAATAATAAGTGGATAGTCCAAGGATCAAAATCTATATGATGCCGAAAGGCGCTTTTACCATAGAGGTGGTTGCCACCCCATCTCGGGGGTGGAAATTTTTTATTATATTTTGACCGCAAAAGTTGATAAAATCATTCATTCTAAGCAAAAAATGTTCTATACATTTTTTTGACAAAATGAATAGTTTTCGATTTATTCGCTTTCAAAGTGTTACAGTTTTATATCGAAAAAATCAATGTTTTTCGATATACTCATTTACGATTCACTAAAGTTTTGTCGTAGAAAAAAATTTTGTAAACAAAGTTCTTGAGAATTAAATAAGCTATAATTTCATATTTAAACATTTTTTCGTATCTCTGATGCCAATCTTTCTATTCTGAAGAAAATAGCATTTTTTACCAAACTACAAAAACTCGTTATCCGCTTTTGACTCCATTTTTAAAAACTAATCATTCTAAGCCAGTCAAACTTCTAGAATCTATTAATAATACATAAATAAGAAATACCAAATGAGGTCAATGACTAATTTTAATTAGGGTGGTGATTAGGGGGTTCTTTTTCGTTGAAAAAAAAAGGGACTGACAGTCTGTTCACATAATTCACCTAATTTTTGAGCTAGAGACTTGTTAATTTCTGGTGTTAGATATTTTTAAATACTCTAAATTAGTTTCAACAAGTTATACTCGATAGTTTTCCCGCCTTTTGACTTTAAAACTACAATATTTAGCATTTGACGACGAAGAGCTAACATATAATAAGTATAGCTCGATTACTATTGGTCTTAAAGAAAATTAAAAAAAAAAACGCTTTTGTTTATTTATTCAAAAGGTACATTTTTGTTAAGTAAAGTTGTTTTGATAAAACGAAAACTGTTCGAGTTATTAGCAGAAAACTGATTAAAAGCATTTATTTTTTCGATATAAAACTAACACTTTCGATAGCCAATAAATAGAAGACTATTAATTTTATGAAAAAAATATATAGAACGTTGTTTGCTTAGATTGAATGTTTTTACCAACTTTTGGTGTCAATATATAATAAAAAATTTCCACCCCCGAGATGGGGTGGCAACCACCCCCATGGTAAAAGCTCCTTTTGGCCTGTTACAAATTTTGAATCTTGGCTACTACTTATCCTCAAATTTTCAAGCAAATCTATCCATTCTGTAAAAATTGCGAAGTTTTGTCCTATTTTAAGCTTCATTACTTGGACTAATAAGGGGTACATGAAAAACGAAAAAACTTTTTACGGGAAAACGAATTAGTTACAGACACAAAAAAATGAAAGGGAATAGCTTTGTAAGAAAAAAAATACAGAAATGGTAGGAATAAATGGTATAGTATTTTTTTAAAGTGGTGGGGATAAAAAATATTAATTTTTGTTATAATTTTTTCCTGTAATTGTTTGTATTTGTCCCATATTTCAAAAGCAAAAAAATGTTTATAGTTATAAAATATTTGCTATTTACCTTTTAATCTCGAAACCGACGTTTCTCCATATCTTTCGGTTTTAGAAATGCTGCCTTTCTTTCTTTTGTGTTTACTTTTTATTGGTGCAACTAGACTACTTGTCTAGAAAATAAATAAACAAAATTAACACTTGTTTTAACCCTAATGTGTCAACTGAAATGATAAGAAAACGAAAGCGTGCCCAAGGACTATAAAGTAGGAGACATTTATGGGTTTCCGAGTAGTCAAGGCAGCACATTGGAAAGAAATCTGTAATATTGGCAATGTGCTATTTTTAGACGAAACCAGGAATTGTGTAAAAACAGATGATCAAAGACAAGCAAGAACCGAAACTTCCAAATTTTTTCATAGATATATATATAAAGAAAGGAGTGATTTTTCTGTGGCAGCATTATGATCGGTAAAAAAACTTCTTTAATTTTTATCTAATCACTTGTAACGGCTCGCAGATGTCCTAACTTGATTTTGGTTTTAGAACCTGTAGATTTGGATAGGTTTTGGAGAGGTGCAATGGAGAAAATTTTATTTTCATGCATCATAAAATCATAATTAACTTCCACGTAGGTACCAGTAAAATGACTACAGGCTTCCTTGAAGTAGAAGATGTCCCTGTTCTGGAGTGGTTTGCTTGCTCACCCTACATTAACCCTACGGAGTATTTGTCGAATATGCTTAAAAGAAAATTAGAGCTCGCGAGCGAGCTAAGCTCACGAGCTTAGAACTATTTGGGTTAATCCACAAAACACCACACGGCTAGTACACGCTGCTCTTGAAGAATGGAACCTACTGCAACAAATTGTTGAAAATTTGATTAGGGACATGCCCACGCAACTTGAAGCTTGCATGAAAGCTAGGGGTGGTAACACTGACTACTAAAAGGCATAACTTAATAAAAACAATTTAAACATTTTTCGTTGTACATTTGTAAAATCAAGACTTTTTTATTTTTTTTATCTATATGTTTGTATTGCTGATTAAATTGCTTTAAAATAAACATTGATTAACCTCGTATGTTGGCTTTTTAGGTTATTGATTATGTACTATATAAAGGAACTACAACGTTAACGGGGTTTTATTGTTCCATATGGTCAATGAATCTCTATATATGAAAAAACCGCGGAGTGCTACCATTTAAAGGGGTCATGTAAGAGGAATAGAAATCAATTATCTTTAAAATTTTCTACTGTATAATGTTGTACGACTTCTTTTGAAGAGGTTATCTTTTTCAAGATTTTATACTTTTAAAGAGTTTTATATTTTTTACGATTATTTTTTAAATTTCCCATTATAACTTTTTTTCTTCTACATTTTGGTATATATTATATAATAAGAAAGAAAGCTTATTCTGTTTACTTTAAAATGGTGTATTATAAAAATAAAAATAAGATATGCTTTTTCAAAATGTAATAAAAACTTGCAACGATTTTTGATTTTAGGATTATTTTTTAAATTTCTCATTATAACTTTTTTATGTGATTGTGTGTTATGATTGAATCTTATTTTTTATAGGTAATACCACAGAATAAATATCCATACAGAAGCGAAACTCCTGCCGAAAACGGTAACATAATTTTCATGCTCATGCTTCACGTAACTGGTGCAACCTCACTTTTGCGACTGACGTGACAGTTGTTTATAGTTAAATTTTATATTTATATATATTTTATTTTGTATTTTATAGTTAAATTTTATATTTTATATTTAATTAATAACTACTTGTCTCAAAAATATTACCTAATTTGTAATGGTCTATTCCTTAGATCATCAAGTTCTATTCTGTAACTGGTGCACAAGGTCAAATATTTCGGTCCCAACAAAATCAATGGAAACGACAGTCAGATTCGCTTCTGTATGGTTATTTATTCTGTGGTAATACTTTGGATCCACTTGACTCGGCCGAGCAAACTTCAAAATATGGATTAATTCCAATATTTACTGTCAAAGCTAATGCACCACAAGCTTTGCTTGAAAAAATAGCATGTAAATGTACCAAAGGATGTACAAAAAACTGCGGTTGTAGGAAGATAGGAATTAGTTGTTCAATATTCTGCAAAGGGTGCATGTGCATGGGTACTAATTGTGGGAAGCTGGTCACTCACTTACGGATATCGAAGAGGCTATGGCATGCAGGCCAGAACTGAAGGCCGTTATTTGAGTAGTTAAGTTAATGAACTGCAGTTGAGACGCCACACACATGCAGTTTTGTGATCGAGCGTGCCAACGCCTTTACGAAAACTGCATGTATGTGGTGATTTTGGATTCAATTAACCGCGCGCCGGTCAGTCGCTCGGCCTCTTCGATATCCGTAAGTGAGTGGCCAGCATATCTGAGGTGTCAGGAAGATATTGAAGCTAATGCTAACGAAGAGATCGACTTTGATTTTGAAATTTTTTTAAATGTCAACGTTTAAATAATTTTAACTAAAGTGACGTTTTCTAAGACTAATGTTTATGTAAATTTTGTAAAAGAAATAATTTTAAATAATACAGGTAAAAAATATCAAAGAATCACTCGGTTTCCATTATTTAAATATAGATGATACACCATTTTAAAGAACAGAAAGTAAGCCCTCTTTATTGAGCAATATATAGTATATTCATGTACAAGAAAAAAAGTTATAATGAAAAATTTCAAAATAATCGTAAAAAATGTAAAAAATATTTTTTTATATAAGGTATTATATAATATATAATATATAATATATAATATATAATATATAATATATAATATATAATATGCAATATATAATATATAATATATAATATATAATATATAATATATAATATATAATATATAATATATAATATATAATATATAATATATAATATACAGGGTGAGTTTTTAGTGCGGGATCGGTCGATAATTCCATTACGGTATAGAATATCGAAAAAAGTTATTTAGAAAAAATGTAGGCAATGATATTCTCCACGCTTGGAAAATATGTCCATTTCTACAGGGTGATCAATAACAGCGTGGTATATCAAATATATAATTTTTTAAATGGGACACCCTATATATTTTTTCATATTTATATTCCCCTCATAATTCTTGTTCATATAATTTGGGTTTTGCATTACTATACAGAGTATTTAACAAGTTATGACCATTTTTATCTCGAAATCCCTATGAGATTAACACCCTGTATATAAAGAAGTAATTCATAGACAATAATTTGTTTTATGTAGTCAGATGAACAATATACTGTAGTTTTTAAATTAAGTCCAATTGAAATCATTGACGAATGTTTGTATACAGGGTGAACTACAAAACCAAATTACGATTTTCTCTATTTTTTTAAATGGATCACCCTATATTTTATTTTTCAAAAATATTGTACTTATTATACTTTTTTATTTTTATATAGCAATCCCTATATCTAAACTTATTACTTTCGGAGATATTTTTAGTTTTCTTCAACTTTCGGGAATACATTCAATTTTTCTAGTAGAAATAAGTTAATGTTGAATGATAATTAAACAAAATTATTTTTATTCAATAAATAACTAACACAAAATATAAACCATAGCAATATGCAATGAATGTATCAATAAATGTGATATTAAGGAATTATCATATTTCCCTAATATACAAGAATCATACAATTCCTACAAAAAAATATAGGTATCTTGTGTATAATAAAATTACAACATTATTTTTATTTCATAAACAACTCACACAAAACATAAATCAAAACAATATACAACTAATTTAATAGTTTTTAGATTATTATATCAACAGCATTCTAAGCCAAGAAGTTTTTAGTAACACATTCCTAATTGCAGATTGTTACCCGCAGTTATTATCTAATAATATAATTTTCATATTAAATTTCATTAATATGCATCAAGAAATCCCTACTTTGTTAACACTCAAACTAGGTGATCAATAAATGTTTAAGGTGATATTGTTAGAGATTACGTGATTGGTCCACATTTTTTGACGGTTGAGGTTTTTATACGACGGTGCTCCAGTTCTTCCAAAATTGATTTTTTTCAAGTGGGGCTATATAAAAAACCTTATATATCAGAAGCATCCAATAACGCTTGATGATATGAAAAATAGAATAAAAGAAGCTTTTAATAATATTGACTTACAAAAATGTTAGAAATGTGGCTCGGTGATTTGAATATCGGTTACAAAATTGCATAGACGTTGAAAGTGGTCATTTTCAACATTTATACAATTTAAAACTTATATCCTTAACATCACATTAATTGGTACATTCATTAAATTTTGTCATGGTTTGTAATTTTTTTGTTATTTATTTATCGAATGAAAATACTTGTTATATTATTATATAATACTTATTTGTTAAGCTATTTATATTTCATAAGAATTGAATGTATTCCCGGCAAATGAAGAAAACTAAAAATATCTCAGAAACTAATAAGTTTAGGTATATGAGATGCTATATAAAAATAAAAGAGTATCATAAATACAATATTTCAAAAAAAATTAAATATAGGGTGATCTATTAAAAAAAATGAGAAAATCGTAATTTTGTTTTGTAGTTTAAAAGTGCTTATAAAAATGAATGTTCTACTAAAAAATTCTTGGCTTAGAATGCTGTTGATATACCAATCTAAAAACTGTTACATCAGTTGTATACTGTTTTGATTTATGTTTCATGTAAGTTATTTATTGAATAAAAATAATCTTGTTATATTATTATATACAATACAAAGTTTTTTTTTGTAGGAATTTTACGATTCTTGTATATTAGGGAAATATGATAATTTCTTAATATCACATTTATTGGTATATTCACTGCATATTGCTGTGGTTTATATTTTGTGTTAGTTATTTACCTAATAAAAATAATTTTGTTTAATTATCCCTCAATACTAACTTATTTCTACTAGAAAAATTGAATGTATTCCCGAAATTTGAAGAAAACTAAAAATATCTCGGAAAGTAATCAGTTTAGATATAGGGAATGCTATATAAAACTGAAAGAGTATATTAAATACAATAATGTCGAAAAATAAAATATAGGGTGATCCATTTAAAAAAATAGAGAAAATCGTAATTTGGTTTTGTAGTTCACCATGTATACAAATATTCGTCAATGATGTGGGTTGGACTTAATTTAAAAACTACAGTACATTGTTTATCTTATTACACAAAACAAATTATTGTCTACGAATTACTTCTTTATATACAGGGTGTTAATCTCATAGTGATTTCGAAATAAAAATGGTCATAACTTGTTAAATACTCTATATAGTAATGCAAAACTACATATTATATGAACAAGAATTATGAGGGGAATATAAATATGACAAAATATATAGGGTGTCCCATTTAAAAAATTATATGTTTGATATACCACGCAGTTACTGATCACCCTGTAGAAATGATCATATTTTCCAAGCGTGGAGAATATCATTGCCTACATTTTTTTTAAATAACTTTTCTCGATATTTTATAGCATAATGGAGTTATCGACCGATCCCGCACTAAAAACTCACCCTGTATAATAATATTATTTTATTTTTATATATTATCAAAAATCGTTAAAAGTATAAAACCTTGAATAACCATAATCTCTTTAAAAAAAGTCGTACAACGTTATACAGTAGACTATTTTAAAGGTAATTGATTTCTACTCGTATTATGTGTACCACTACATATACCTAAATTTACGTAGAACAAAGTTACACAGAACAATATTTGCGAAATAACAAGGAAAATTGCCCAAAATTGCTGTGAGTGGAGAACTTTTAAAAATCATATTTCAAAAACTATAAATCCCAATTACCTCTAGTGAACAATATTTTAAAGAAGAAATATGTCAGTTTTTTTCTGTAAAGTAATGTCTATACCTATATCCTCGTGGACAAAAGTTATGGGACAAAAACAAAATTTCTTTCTTTGGGGTTTCTTTGTACTTTTTCATTTGAATATATTTGCGTAAAAAAAGTATTATTGACTTTAAAAAGTGATATTTGGTGGGAAGTGATAGTAGATTTAACCAGGAACAATTTTTATGTAGATATGTTTGTACCAAAAGTGCATAGAACTCACCCTAATGTAACCTGTGCCTAGGGACTAATTCACCCATTTCTCAAAAACGCACCCCTTTAAATGGTAGCACTCCGCGGTTTTTTTATATATAGATGTCCATTGACCATATGAAATAATAAAACCCCGTTAACGTTGTAGTTCCTTTTAGCTATCTTATTTTGAATATAATCAATAGACTATTTTAATTCGCTTGAAAATAATAAAACATAATATCACATGATTCCATAATATATGTTTGGTTGTGCTCATATATATTTGATAATATTCTCACGGACAAAAATATTGCATATGCATGTGGAATGAAATTTTTTGTGATGCTATCCTTAGCCCCCTGTATTATAGGAGTAGGGTTTCTTTTCCCAATGCGATGTTTTAAAGTATCACAAAAATGCTGTAATCGGATTTAAATCTGATCTGGGCTATATACTGGCCACTATAATTTTTAAATTGAATCTCATCAAGGCAAGTCTTACTATGTTAGCGACATGAAGACATGCATTAGCACCAATATGTCATATCCAATATGGCTTTCAAATGACAAAACATAATCTTCTAAAATGTTTTCTATGTACATATCAGTTGGAATTCGCCTAATCACCTTCACGTGTTCGGTATGTTCTTTCAAAGCAATACCGCTACGTAGAACTATGCCGCCGCCACCAAAACTAAAGCCTCGGTTTCCTCGAAAGCGGCACCGACAAACTGCGACCGTAACACTGCGATGAATGACGTCATAAAGAACTGTAGCACGCAAAATAATAGCGGTGGTTTCCAAGGATGTGTTGGAAGCCACAGCTTGCTGAGTTTGCACATTCCATTGCCGCAGTGAAGAACCTTGAATTTTTCACCGTAATCTGACGTAATTCATCGCAGTGTTACGGTCGCAGTTTGTCGGTACCGCTTTCGAGAAAACCTAGGTTTAACGTTCTGTATCAGGTTACTACTGACATATTATTCGCCAACTCTTCTGTAGACGAAGTTTTGTCAATCTTGCTTCCATATGATGAACGGTATGCTAGGTGTAACCTCATACAGGGCGATAATTTTGGAGGTGGCGGCATAGTGCTATATGGAGTCGTATTTCTTGGAAATTAGATGCCGAACTTGTGGAAGTGATTGGGTGAATTACAGCTGATATGTACCGGGTATCCCAATAAGAATGGCCCTCGGCCATTTCTCAAGAACCGTTTATAGTACAGCTTTGAGAAAAAAATATGTTTAACAAAAGTTGCCTCGGGAAAAGCCTAGAAATTATTTTCATAATTGTAGGTCCACCGCCAGAGGGCGTAATTGAATATCAAAAATAAAAAATAAAATTTTTCCAAAATTTACTTAATGAAAGGGCACTGGAAATCCAATCATCGTATTCTTCATAAAATTCTGCGTATATTTGATTTCACAAGTTTAAGTCTTTGCAAATAAGAGGTGGGGGTGAGTGAGTCTTATGAAACATGGCTGTAAGTCCGGTTCTACTAAATCGAAATTTACATACTTGATCTTGTTGAAAACAGCTCTTTTTCGTCAATGTAAGAGTCTTTTTTTCGAAATAGCCTAATGAGTAATATGTCAGCTAGTAAGCGTTATTTATTTATTTTCGGAAATCTAGTTATCTTTGGAGAATATTAAATACAAGTATGCATTTTTAATCCGTTATTACAAAATTAGACCAAATTAAAAACATAATACCGAAAACAGCATGTCGATGCCTTTTTTCTGTCTCGAGATATCTTAAGAAACGTGTAAATTTTAAACAAACTGTTAAAGTCACTGCAAATTACTAATTAGGCTATTTCGAAGATAAGACACTTACATTGACGAAAAAGAGCTGTTTTCAACAATATCAAGTATGCAAAATTCGATTTAGCAGAACCGGACTTACAGCCATTTTTTCATAAGAAGGTTCCCACTCACCCCACCTCTTATTTTCAAAGGTAGACTTAAATTTGTTAAATCAAAAATATGCGCAGCATTTTATGAAGAAGACGATTATTGGATTTCCAGTGCCCTTTAATTAGGTAAATTTTGGAAAAATTTAATTTTTTAATTTTTGATATTCAATTACGCCCTCTAGCGGTGGGCCTACAATTATGAAAATAATTTCCAGGAATTTCCCGAGGCAACTTTTGTTATAAATATTTTTTTCTCAAAGCTGTAGTATAATCGGTTCCTGAGATATGGCCGAGAGCCATTCTTATTGGGACACCCGGTACATTAAAAACGTTTTAGAAGATCATGTTTTGCAATTTGTTAGCCATATTTTGTTAATGCACCATTAAGCAGGTCTTCATGTCGATATAACAGTGAATACTTACCTTGATGAGATTCAATTTAAAAATTATACTCGCCACCATATAGCCCATGTCAAATTTAAATTCGATTTAATGATACATTAAAACATCGCAGTCGAAAAAAAAACCTATTTTTATGACACTGGGGGCAGCACAAAAATTTTATTTCACACGTTAATTTCAAAATATGCAATATTTTTGTCCGTGAGTGTATATATTCTAAAAGAAAGCAGAAAATAAATTAGAGGAATGACTAACCTGAAGAAGCATATCTGAATATTTTCCTGTTGAAGATGATTCTATTAATGACGTAGGTAAATATTCGATTTTAAAAAGATCTGAATGAGTTTGTTTGAATCGTTTTACATTTTTTAATACGGAATACATTATACTCGACTCTTTGATCGAAACAGAAGAAGTGGCGTTTACTAATTCCAACGCAGATTTTAATTCATATGTTTTCTTTAATAAGTTCTGTATCACTATGGGTATATTTTTTTGATATCTGTGCGGTCCAGCATTGTTGATAATTAAAATAGGTATTCCTGTAAAAATAATTTTAAATAAATTAAAGAAAATTTTAAAATTACCAAGATATTGAACAAAAATAATTCATATATGTAAAACCAATATCCGCAAGGTTTTACGCTTACGCCTTTATCGTACCACCTGTAATATGGATTTTTGCATACGCATTTTCGACGCTGTTGCCTTTGTTAGAGTCAGTGTCTCTGCTCCATATGTCATTACCGGCAGCACACATTGATCAAACACTAGTCTTTTTAAACCGATCGGTATACTGCTCCTAAAGATGTCTCTCAGAGCTCCGTAGGCTGCCCAAGCAAGAGTTAATCTTCTTTTTATTTCGCATGTTTGGTTATTTCTGCCAATTCTAATTTCATGACCCAAGTAAATGTACTTTTCCACTAGTTATATTTCTTGTTCACGTATAATCAGCTGTCCGCTAGGGATCAGATTAGTCATATATGTATACATTCTTCTTTTTGTGTCAATTAATTTAATTAAAAAAACTCTGTATTTTATTTTTGGACACCTTGTATATATAATTATGTTAATGTTTATATTACTAAATAGAGCACTAATATACTAGATTACTAAATATACCCTTTCAAATAAGCTATTACATGACCCCTATTCTTATTTAAAAAATTATGGAGTATGTCATGACGCCCAGATGGATCACGTCACTAGTATGATATATGTGCCAAAAAATCGTAATTTAAAAATAAAAATCGACCTGTTTTGGGAATTTTTTTATTGTTGTGTATTTAGCTAATAATGAATTTATGCGTTATTTTATGGACGCACTGTATACACAACGGATAAATAGTTTAAGGAAATTTATTTTATTCTTATTTTTTTTCGCCTCACTTTCCTCACCCGTATGTTCGTGTAATTTTATTTCGTCTATCCGCTGGAGGGTTAATTAATTGAATAGCAGTCAACGTGTTAATGGAACAGCAAACTGACACCGGGGCATCGGATTCAACAGGTAGCCCCTCGTTCAGTCGCGGACGCTGTTTCTGTGAGCACGTGCTGACACGCGATTTACGCCGTTTTCGACGACGCTCGGGATCAGGAGATCATAAATTGTGCCGCGTGAGGGCTGAAACCCCTCCCCCGCTTCCGACACACGCCGTATAGTAGATTATATCGCATGTGTTCGAGTGACAAAAATAACTCTCTGTTCTCATGCTCCTTGTAACGACTACAATAATAATTATATTTTTGATAGTCACCAAACATTTTCTCTTCCCCCAATGTTTTTGTATTATAATATAGAAACTGGACGTGAATGGAATTATATAGTTGTTCCATTTAGGGGAGTGCAATTAGAACGAAAAGCTACAATGTTTCGGAAAAAATCAAACAAGGTTATATTTTTCTAAAACTTTTTTTTGTTAGTTTATAAATATGTTAAAGTAAAAAGTTCTACTCACAAATTTCGCCGCTAATTGTTTATTAATTGTTTAAACAATAACAATTGTTTTGTATAAATAATGTTAAGAATATGGGTGAATTCAACATTTTATTTTGATAAAAAATGTTTTTATTTTAGTTTTGATTATGCTAAACCCGAATCTGACATTACAATTTGCAAATTCAAAATGGCGGATTTAAAATGGCGGATTTTTTCCTAAAAATCCTTAAAAAGTAGTTGTAAAATCCGAATTTTTTTATAAAACGTGTTTGTTACATATATGTGGATATTTTTGAGAGGATGCTGAACCTGAATCAAATTTTGATAATTTAAATTATAAAATGGCAGGTCCAAAATGGCGGATAACTTAAAAAATAGTTGTAAAATCATAATTTCTTTACAAAATGTATTTATTTCTACATATATTTATTTTTGAGAGCTTTGATAAACCTAACTTAAATGTTAACATTATAAACTATAAAATGGCGGATCCAAAATGCGGATTTTCTAAAAAGAACATAAAAAGAACATTTTTCTAAAACATTTATTGTCTTTATTTTTAACAGGTTGTTGAATCTGAATTAAAGATTAAAAATTTAAATTTCAAAATTTCGGATCCAAAATAGCGGATATTTAAATGAAAAACAAGTAGAATCCAATCAAACAAATATGGAATTTCATTCTTAAAACAAAGATATACAAATAATTTTTACAATAATATTAAAAATTAAAATGTATTAGAAAGAATATTAAAAAAAAACAAATTTTCGATTAGAAGGATATAATTACATATTGGAACATAGTTTTTAATTCAAAACAACTTTTCTTTATAAAAATTTTCGATATTGTGAAATATAAAAGTACTTTATTCTTGAGTGAAATTAATATTTTTTGACATACCTCGTACAAAATTAACAAAAATTGATATTTGATGCCAAACATTAATTGCAACAAAAATTACGTTAAATTTTATTAGGATTCCCGTGAAAATATTGAATCATAAATAATTTTTCGAAAATAAACACATATTATTCTCGATTGACCCTTAATTTATTAATACTGGTTGATATATCAAAATACCTACGTAGTTAAGATTGTTGGTGTGTTTAATATTAATAAAAACATACAATATTCTATCTAGTTGGCTATGACTTTGACACTAAATATGCTTAAATTAAAATAAGCTTTGCTTAAACATTCTACTAGTTTTGAAGTTCCAGTTGCTTTGCTACCATTACTAATATGAATTTTTCTAATGAGGAACTGATTCAGATGTTTTTTTGTTCAAGGATAGTAGAACAAATACAAATGTGCTACTAGCAATAAGAATTTATCATGAGCAATTCCATGATAGATGACAACCAAAAAGAAAAACTTTTCAAAATTTACTAGAGCGGTTTCAATGAACTGGATATTTAGATTACGAGAAATCTGATCGAACAAAAACTATTGTAAAAGATTAAAATGAATTAAATGTTAGTGTCACTGAGAATTTGCATATTAGTATGAACGTTCTCGTAATCTAAGTGTCTATGGTTTGTTCTTAATGATTTAAGGATCATTCTAGATTAATATGTATTGATTTTCAAAAAATTATTTATGATTGAATATTTTCACGGCAATCCTAATAAAATTTCACGTAATTTTTGTTGAAATTAATGTTTGGCTTAAGGAACTACGAATAACTTACAAATTAAAGCACTTAGGTATAGGGAATGCTTAAGAAATAAGAAAGTACTATAAAATATCATTTCATTATAATACTAAAATACAGGGTGTTCCATTTAAGAAAACTCAGAAAATGATCATTCCGAGTTTCTTCCCACCCTGTATACTAAAATTAAACATTTCGCTATATTAATAATTTTTAATAATAATAGACTACATTAAAAATCATTTTAACATAAATGGAGTTCTTAATAGTAAATCAGTACAATTTTACAGGGTGTGAAGTTTGCTACAAAATGTACAAAAAACTGTAATTATCTTTTAAACTACCATGTATATTATTACAAAACCTAATATTTTTAGAAAGAAGACATCAAGCAGAATCCAAAAATGTAAAAATATATAGGGTGTCCCGTTTAAAAAAACGAAGTTACAATCAACTTCCGGTATAACCGGAAGTAGCAAAGAGACCAAAATATTTTCATTAAATAGTTCATACCTCAAAACCCCTGTATTCCAATTTTCATGATTATTTAACCTTTAGTTCTCGAGATATTTCTAATAGGCCCTTTATCTGCCTCATCCTATATAGCTTGTAGTTTTCATTCTCAAGCATACTGTCAGGGACATCTTGATAATATGGGAGATGGTCCGTTTGGAGAAGTCCCAGCTTGATATCTATCTCTTGATGAAGGATCTTTCTTATTGCGTCATGCCGTTCCTTGTATTCAGTTGCAGCAATCTCCTAGCAGCCCCCGGTAAGATGTTGAATGGTTCCTTGGGTTTGATATCCATATCGGTCGCTTTGAAACTGAGGGTCTTTGACGATATAATATTTCAGGTAATTTTTGGTTGGTATAACCTGATGTTGAATGGCGACTAATGAACCTTCCATTTTAGTGAACATCTTTTCTGATGTCAACCAATAGTTCGACTCTGTATTGTCGACATAGTCTTAACTGACCTCATTGGTATATCGCTTGTAGAGGTTTACCCATTCAGGTGCGCACTTTTTCGTTCTTTGTAAGGTGGTTTATGCGCCTTTTTGGGTACCCTCGTCTCGATTTGATTGATGTTCTGTAATCTACTGCGCAAATGCGCAAACAGAGATGTAGAGCAGATGTCTCAGTCTGATCATATTGAGGTAGACGCCTCAATCTGTTTATCTAATTGCTCACCTATATCTAAAAGTCCTCTTCCTCCTAAATTCCGCGGTAATGTTGATACATATAATTCAGCAGCTGTCACTCTCATGCTTCCCAGTTACTTCTCAAATTCTCCTAATTTTTCGGTCTCGGAAAATCATATATTTTTATTAACCCATTAACTTCGAGTATGACTTTCTATGCATTTTTGAATTCGCAATCGTGTTTATGAAAAATTGCCAAAATTTTTCAATACAGTTAACTTTCATTTGATATGACATATGACTCAAAATAAAATTACATATAGAACATTCAAGGGGCTCAATTTTCATAAAACTGACAGAAAATATCATAAAATAGCATTACAAAAAAATATTATTTGATTTGTTAAAATATTTACCTGATCCTTGTAAATCCAGTGCTGTTACCGTCGGGGTAAAATTTAGCAGCAGACTCCCTTTCTTTGAATTTTTAGAATTTTTATGTTTCTTGTCATTTTTAACAGAATTTATCAAAGGCGCCTAAAAGATGTGGAATATACAGGGTGTCCCGGAAAGATTGGTCATAAATTATATGTACCACAGATTCTGGGATCAAAAATAGGTTGATAGAACCTCACTTACCTATATACATTAGTGCACACAAAAAAAGTTACAGCTCTTTGAAATTACAAACTGAAAATCGATTTTTTTTTTCATATATCGAAAACTCTTAGAGATTTTTTATTGAAAATGGACATGCGGCATTCTTACAGTAGCAACATCTTAAAAAAAAATTAAAGTGAAATTTGTGCACCCCATAAAAATTTTATGGGGGTTTTGTTCCCTTAAACCCCCCCAAACTTTTGTGTACGTTCCAATTAAATTATTATTGTTGCACTATTAGGTAAACACAATATTTTTAAAACTTTTTTGCCTCTTTCTTTGTACTTTTTAGATAAGCCAGTGTTTATCGAAATATTTTGAAAATTTGTCGAATCCACCACATACTTGTATATAGTTAAGTACGATTATAGAGAGCTGTTAATAATCTGAAAATTTATTTATAATTTACATTATTGGGTATATTTTGAAAAAGAAGCCACATCTCGATAAAAGGTGACTTATCAAAAAAAGACTAAGAGGCAAAAAAGTTTTAAAAACACTGTGTTTACCTAATTTACCTAATGGTATAACTATAATAGTTTAATTGGAACGTACACAAAGACCTGGGGGGTTTAAAGGAATAAAACCCCCATAAAATTTTTATGTAAAAATATTAAAAAAGAAGCCGCATCCCGATAAAGACTGGCTTATCTAAAAAATACCAGGAGGCAAAAAAGTTTTAGAAACGTTGTGTTTAACTAACGGTACCACAATAATGAATTAATTGGAACGTACACAAAAGTTTGGGAGGGTTTAAGGGAACAAAACCCCCATAAAATTTTTATGGGGTGAACAAATTTCACTATAATTTTGTTTTAAGATGTTCCTGCCATAAGAATGCCCCATATCAATTTTCAATAAAAAATCTCTAATAGTTTTCGATATATTGAAAAAAAATCGATTTTTATTTTGGAACTTCAAAGGGCTGTAACTTTTTTTATGAGCACATTTGTACTAAGGTAAGTTAGGTTCACTCGAACTATTTTTGACCCCAGAATGAGTGGTATAATTTATGACCAATCTTTTCGGGACACCCTGTATAAATAATATATTATACTATAGCACTCGTGTCTAAATTGTATTAGTTAATTTGGCTTTAGAAATGATAGCTCACAAAACATTGTAAATTGGCAAATTGTCAATTATTGTGAGTATGTAAGAAGACCATATCCTCATATACATTACCATTAATAGGTATATGAAAGGTAATGCGAATATTCTTTATTTAAATATTTATTTAAATAAAGAAAGGACCCCGGCACTTTATATTATGTAAAAGTGGTTTCAGTTAAATTGGTTGGAATTTTACAGAGAGGTAGTTTTGGTCACACTGATCAAAAGTTCTCAGTGCCCGAAGACTCAGAAATCAATTGTTTATGAGTTATAGAGCTTCAAAGTATTTTTAGTCAATTTTACATTAAGAGTCTGTGAAGGTGAAATTTGCTAACCATTTTAGGCACGATAAGAGTCTATAACTTATATAGTAGAACCTAAAAGGAAACGCACGAACACTGTGCCGTCGTTTTTTAGTGGCACATGCGTCGACAGTGGCACATCAAACGTTCCACTTATGGACGGAATAAATAAATTAAAAGGTACCCTCCCTCACTACCAGAATTCATCTTTTTTCATTTTTTTAAGTACTATGTGATTAACAAATAAGACTCAGCGTAATTTTAAGCCACCACCCCCTTCCCCCAAACCATCCATCAAAACTTCATTTTTCGTTTTTATTTTTTTTTAGGTGAGATGAAATCAATTTTAAAATTTCAAAAAATTCACACCCATAGTTGAGGATTTTACAAAACATGTGAACCCGTAGGTTGAGTGTACATAACCTCAAAAAAATTTTTTTTCAGATTTTTCCATAATGTTCGCCACCTTCAAAATCCAAAAAACTGTTTTAAGGGGGTTTTTGGGAGTTTGAACGTGTTTCTATCATTTTTTAAATGTTCTGAGGGACTCAGTTACTCTATAAAGAACATTGATTTGATATACTTTGAAGTTAATAAAATAGGGAAAATCTCCAAAAAAAACCCTCTAAAAGACAGTTTTTCGGATTTTTAAAGGTGGCGAACCTTAGAAAAATCTGATAAAAATTAAAAATATAGTGTTTGATAATAGTCCAGGAACCGAAGCTTTTCACCTCGCAATTTTTACAGAATGAATCGATTTGCTTGAAAATTTAAGAATACGTAGTGGATAGTCCAAGGATCAAAATCTATATGACGCCGAAAGGCGCTTTTACTATTGGGGTGGTTGTCACCCCATCTCGGAGGTGGATATCTTTTATTATGTTTTGGCCGCAAAAATTGATAAAAGCGTTGATTCTAAGCAAAAAATATTCTATATATTTGTTTGATAAAATTAATAGTTTTCGATTTATTCGCTATCGAAAGTGTTAGTTTTATATCGAAAAAATCAATGTTTTACCAATTGTACTTACTCATTTACGATTAACTCAATTTTTGCCGTATAAAAATGTTTTTAAACCAAGTTCTTGGGAATTAAATAACCTACAATTTCATATTTAAACATTTTTTCGTGTCTCCGATGCTAATCTTTCTATTCTGAACAAAATGGCATTTTTTACCAAACTACAAAAATTGGTTATTCGCTTTTAACTTTAGTTTTTTAAAAAATAATCATTTTAAGCCACTCAAACTTTTAGAATCTATTAATAATACATAAATAAAGAAGAATGAATAAGGCCAATGCCTAAAAACACCCCTAACTTACATTATTATGCTTCCAATTGGATTTCCCTTTTTTTTTCAAAAAAATATATTGATTTCTTAACCGCCACTTTTTATTTTTTATCTTAGAAAGTTTGGTAAAAAAAATTTTGTAGGTTTTTACAAGATCTATATGCATATTATTATTAAATCTTTTAAAAATCCTCAGTCGCAAAAAGAGGTGACTTTGAAAGGGTTGGTAAAGATGGTTTTGCATGTTATTACAAGTTTTAATTGTCTAGAAGTTTTTAAATACTTTAAATTAGTTTCAACAAGTTATCCTCGAAAAACGCACAGTTTTCCCCGTGTTTTTACTTTGAAACTACAATATTTAGCATTTGACGAAGAAAACCTAACATATAATAAAGTATAGCTCGATTACTATTGGTCTTAAAGAAAATTTAAAAAACGGTATTGTTTATTTTTTCAAAAGCTGCATTTTTGTTAAGTAAAGTAGTTGTTTTGATAAAACGAAAACTTTTTGAGTTATTAGCAGAAAACTTATTAAAAACATTCATCTTTTCGATAAAAAACTAACACTTTCGATAGCGAATAAATCGAAAACTATTAATTTTATCACAAAAATATATAGAACGTTTTTTGTTTAGAATGAATGTTTTTACCAATTTTGTGGTCAAAATATAATAAAAAAATTCCACCCCCCAGATGGGGTGGCAACCACCCCCATGGTAAAGCCTTTCGGCATCATATAGATTTTGATCCTTGGATTATCCACTACTTATTCTCAAATTTTCAAGCAAATATTTTAAGCTAATTTTTTTGAGGTTATGTACACTTAACTTAAAATAAACCTGTTTTATAAAAGACTCAATTATGCGTGTAAATTTTTTAAAATTTTAAAATTGATTGCATCTCACCTAAAAGAAATAAAAATTAAAAATGAAATTTTCGATAGTGGGGCAAGGGGAAAGGGGGTGGTGGGTTAAAATTAGGCTGAGTCTTATTTGTTAATCACCTAGAACTTAAATAAATGAAAAAGAAAATTTAATTCTGATAGTGAGGAAGGGTACTTTTTAATTTATTTATCCCGTCCATAAGTGGCAAGTTTGATGTGTCACTGTCGACGAACGTGCCACTAAAAAGTGACGGCACAGTGTTCATACGTTTTCTTTTAGGTTCTACAGTTTAAGTTATAGGCTCTTATCGTGCGTAAAATGATTAGGAAATTTCACTTATACGCTCTGAGCTTCGCTGGTGTCGCTCCTAGCGGTTATTAATTCAACTTTTACCGGTAATTTTTAAATTTATTATTTAATTGTTATCGCTTAATATTTACAACGCAAAAAAGTAATTAAATTGTAATCGATTTTTTTAAGATTTTGCTAATCGAACCCATTCAAGATTCAAGATTTTGCTAATCAATTTGACGTTCTATAGGGTTTTTCATCGATTGTCATTTGTTTCGAGCTTCTGTCATGTGTCACATAATATTAATACATATGCGTCATACGTCTTTGGTTGGTATTATTGTATATACCAATAACGTATGTCGTAGATATGTTAATATTATGTGACACATGACAGAAGCTCGAAACAAATGACTGTGAATGAAAAGCCCTATTGATAAAATATGAATTTCTTACTTCGGATACTTTCACAATTATTGTGTAGATGGCGCTAAGATTAATTTATAATTACATATTACGGAACATTAAAAAAACTTAAATTCAGTATTTAAAATGTAAGTACCTATATTTAAGGTAAAAATATTGTAACGTGACTATTGTAATTACTTATAATTACAATAAAACTAGCGGTTCGTGTATTTATATACGACTTTATTATTTATTTATACAAGTTTACTTTACAAACTTTAGCTTAAGACTCCCCTCTATTTACAAATATGCCGTATTTATATATGCGATAAAGTTATAATGGAACATTCCAGAAATATCCGCGCCCATCTCGATATCTCCCATCTCTATACCAGTCGATCCGTTTGTCTGCCAGCACGCCCACGTGATTTACCTTCCAGAATTCTCGGGATTCTCGCCGCGAAGATTAGATTACGTCATTCTCTTGTTGTTTACTATTACGGGCGCCGATCAAGAGTTTTCTTTCGTTACACTACTCCCCTCTTAAGATTTGAGCGTCCCGATCAGCAACTCTACATGAAGGCCCAGGATGGCGGAATCTACACGACTCTCCAGCTCTGCATACACCCTTCAAGAAGAAATAACAGTCCACTGTCTTTGAAGGGTACGACATCTTCGGGTTCATGCAACACACAGTGATTTGTACGCCAGTTTCTCTGAAGACCACTTCAAGCATGCTTCTCACAATCTTCCAATCCAGATTTTCTACTGCATGGCCTATTTTTGGTAAAGCCAAATCTTTGATGTCATAATTACACACGATTTTCTTCAAATTAGTTAGAGCACGCCATATGTTCTCGTAGCTTGGCGTGTCCGTATAAGACTTCCTGGTCACCATATACAGCAAGGATCGAGGACCATCTTCCAATCGCAGTACTCTTCCAATTTTAGGTTGTTGATTTCTTAACTCGTCCAGGCGGCCGAACTTTCTATTGAATACGGACGAGATTCCTTTAGTCATCTCGAGGTCTTGGGCAACACAGTGGGCTAGAGAGACGTTTTCTGGAACACCAAACAGATCTTGCTGAACTTCTGTGGTCACGCCGAATCTAGCACTCTTTCTCGCTGCGTAATTTGACATAAATTGATTAAAACTTGGCTGTGCGGCGTCTTTCATCTCCTGTTGGAGGACTCGGGCTTCTTCTGTTTCATTTGAGCCAGCATATGGTGCAAGACGATTTATGTGAATAACTTTTGGTTTACCGTTTGGCAACTTCTTAATTCTGTATATTACGTCATTTATTTTCTTCTTAACTTCATACGGTCCTTCCCATTGTCTTTGCAGTTTAGGACACAAGCCGCGACGACGTTGTGGATTATAAAGCCAGACAAGATCACCTACTTCGAAGCTTTCATTCTTGCATCGAGAATCATATTGATCTTTCATTCTGTCACTGGCTATCTGGATGTGTTGTCGGGCAAATTCATGAATGTTGTTCATTCGTAACTTCAGGCGGTCGACGTATTCTTCGCCTGCAACATGTTCCTCTGAAGGTCTGCAGCCAAACTCTAGGTCGCAGGGCAAACGTACTTCACGACCCAACATCAGGCAGGTTGGAGTTTGACCTGTAGTTTCATTTACGGCCGAGCGGTAGGCCATCAGGAATAAATGAATGTGTTGGTCCCAATCTCGCTGATGTTCAGATACAACTTTGGACAAGTGTTTACCCATCGTTCGGTTCATCCTCTCGACCATCCCATCTGATTGAGGATGCAGGGGTGTTGTTCTGGTCTTATTGGCACCAATCAATTTACAAACGTTTTGGAAAAGAGCTGACTCAAAGTTTCGCCCTTGGTCGGAGTGGATCTCCAAGGGAACACCAAATCGGCTGAAGAATTCTCTAACAAGTACCTCTGCAACGGTAGCAGCTTCTTGATTCGGTAATGCATAGGCCTCGGTCCATTTCGTAAAATAATCCATGGCTACCAGGATGTATTTATTTCCAGCATCGGTTTCTGGAAATGGACCTGCAATGTCGATTGCTACTCTTTCCAGAGGACTGCCAACATTGTACTGTCTCATGGGTGCTCTCTTTTTACCAACTGGACCATTACCGGATGCACACAGTTCACATTTCCGGCACCATCTTCTTACATCATCTTTACAGTTCACCCAATAGAACCGTTCTCGAACCTTTTGCAGAGTCTTCGTAATACCAAAGTGTTCACCTGATGTACCGTCATGCAACTGACGCAATACTTCTGACACTTTACTTTTAGGTACAATCAACTGAAGCTTCGATTCTGTACCATCATCGTTCTCAAAGGTTCTGTACAGAAGATCATCTTTTAGTACCAGGCAATTCCATTGGCTCCAGTAGGCCTTGACTTCTGGACTACATGCGCTAATGTTCTGCCAACTAGGTCTCTCACCTTTCCGCATCCAATCCAATACTCTTTTTATACATGGATCATCCGCCTGGGCGTGTTGTAACTGTTGGGGCTGCCATTGTTCATTAACTACGGTGGTTCGTCTCACGGGGCAAAATCGTTCCTCTAATTTGGCACAGTGATTACAATTTGCACTGCATGGTCGTCTCGAAAGGGCATCAGCATTTGAATGAACTCTTCCGGCCCTGTGTTCTATATCGTAATCATATTCTTGTAATCGTTCTAACCATCTTGCCATCTGGCCCTCTGGATTACGGAATTGTATGAGCCATTTTAGAGCAGCGTGATCTGTTCGAAGAAGGAACTTTCTGCCGTACAAGTATTTATGGAAATGTTCGCAAGCCTTCACTACACCCAGCAGTTCTCTTCTGGTAACGCAATAGTTTCTTTCTGGTTTCGACAGGACTTTGCTGAAATAAGCGATGACTTTTTCCTGTCCATCCTGGATTTGGGAGAGAACAGCTCCTATGGCACTGTTGCTAGCATCGGTATCCAAAACAAATTTTCCTGCCTGTCCCGGGTAGCTTAAAATCGGTGCACTGATCAGAGCCATTTGTAGTTGTTCGAAAGCTTTTTGGCACTCTTCACTCCATGTATATTCTTTGCCCTCCTCCGTCAACTTTGTTAGGGGCTTGGAGATATTGGCAAATCCTTTGACAAATCGTCGGTAATATGTACATAAGCCAAGGAAACTTCTAATTTCATGTTTATCTTTTGGTACTGGCCAATCTTTAATTGCTTCAATCTTTTCAGGATCAGCTGTTACACCATTACTCGATACAATATGTCCTAGGTACTTAACTTCTCGTCGAAACATGTGACATTTCTTCGGACTTAACTTCAAGTTCGCTGCCCTCAATCGTTGAAAGACTTCTATTAGATTCTTGGCATGTTCATCAAAGGACCTTCCAACCACGATTACATCATCTAAGTAAACCAGGCATGTTTTCCACGTTAGACCTCTTAAAACTGCCTCCATTAATCTTTCAAATGTGGCAGGGGCATTACATAAACCAAACGGCATAGCCGTAAACTGCCAAAGCCCTGATCCTATCGAAAATGCGGTTTTCTCCCGATCGGCTGGCTCCATGTCTACTTACCAATATCCACTTTTTAAATCGAGTGTGGAAAACCAACGAGAACCGGAGAGAGTATCCAATGTATCGTCTATTCTGGGCAAAGGATAACTATCTTTTTTTGTTACCGCATTGAGCTGGCGGTAGTCGATACAAAAACGCGTTGAACCATCTTTCTTCTTTACCAGAACTACTGGTGATGTCCATGGACTGTTCGATGGTTCAATTACCCCTTGTTTGTCCATATCCTTGATAATCTCTTCGGCTTCATCTCTTTTCGCAAATGGAAGTCGTCTAGGCCGTTGTCTGATTGGCTAAGCGTCTCCGGTATTTATTTTATGCGTTACTATGCTTGTTTTTCCCTTATCCTTCGTGTCAATAGCAAAAACATCTTGATACTCTATCAGCATAGATGTCACTTTTTCCGTTCGTTCATGATCAAGATCTTGGCATCTTTCAATGATCATCTCAACAAGCTCCTTTGGATACTTCGCCTTCGATGATTTCTCATTGGTATTCACAGAGCAAATTGAAGCCACGGGAACACACTGCCCGATCAAAGCTCCTCTACTTAACTTGATAGCAGTTTCCCTTAAATTCATAACTCTTACAGGGATCACATCTCGAACTTTTACCAAAGTTTTCGCCGTTAGGAACTCGACATTATCCACATCTTCGACCATCCTTAAACTTCCCTCTCGGCAGTGTCCATCAAGCATGGTCATCAGAATTTTCTCACTATTACCGGGTATGGTTACGTCGCATGTAGTAAGTAAGCGGATGACATCTTCTTTGTCGTCGTGAAAGGGCAACTCTTCACCATTGATCTTGAGAACTCCATTTTGAACATCCAATACTGCCCCCACTTTCCTTAGTACGTCCATCCCCAATATGAATTCGTCGGAGATCTCGGCAATTAATACTTGATGTTCAACTGTGGTCTGGCCAATGGATACTGACATATTAGCCTCGCCATACGTATTAATTAGCTCACCAGTCGCTGTTCTAAGCTTTACTGTTGCAGGTGATAATTTATTGTGGTCTCGTACTACATCTGGACGCGCGATAGTTCTCGTTGCACCTGTATCCACCAAAAATGATCTACATCTATTATTGATACGACCTTCGATGTATAAGTTGTGGATTCCACCGGAGGACGTAAGGTTGACAGTTACTATGGGGGCTCTAGTTCTCGAGGTCGGCAGTTGCCCCTTGGTGTCGACCCGCTCTAGTTTTCCGACGGCTGTACGATCTTCTTACAATTACGACGAATGTGGCCTACGTCTCCACAATTCCAACATCTAGGCTCGCGTCTCTTTGGCATCTGATTACTTAATACTCTCCGTATCATTTCCTCCAGACGTTCATCGTTGTGTTCGTCACTTTCTTCAATGGTTCTTACTCTATGGCCTCGTGAAGTTTGACTAGCCGTTTCGTGTTCCAATGCAATAGCAAGTGCTTCATCTAAAACTTTCGGCCTTGCTAGTCGTAAAGCTTTCTGTAGTTCATTATCTTTCAGCCCATTGACGAAGGTATCTACTGCAATTTCTTCTAAAACGCTGTCTGGCACCTCTGGATAAGCCAACCGCACCACACGAGCCACATCTGCTTCAAATTCTTGCAGATTCTCACTTGCTCGTTGACTTCTACTTCGCAGTTGTGCTTTGTATACTTGTTGTAGATGGACATCTCCATAGCGTTTTTCTAGACGAGTGAACAAGGTCTGGTAACAATTTTCTTGACCCTTAGGAATTGATCTTAATATATCTGCAGCATCACCTCGCAAAGCAGCAGTCAAGGAAACAGCCTTTTCCTGTTCGGTCCAATGATTGGCGGTCGCAATAGCTTCAAATTGTCTAAGATATATGGACCAAGAGGACTTTCCATCGAATGGTGGTAATTTGAATCTCATATTATGCGACGTTTCGTCTCTCGGTAGTTCATCTTTCACTACCGGATCTAACGCTGCTGCATTAACTGATGGTTGTACTTTTGTATCGGTTATCATGCTCTCTAGTTGTTTGATCTTTTCTTCTACGGTCTCTACACTTTTCTGCATCTTATCGAATGTTCTAGAAACTTCTTCAAATTTCTCGTCATTCTGTCTACAAACGTCTTTAATTACTTGAGAAACACTTTCAAATTTCTCGTCGCTTTTTCTACTAACTTCTTCAAGTTTCTCGTTGTTCTTTATAGAAGTTTCATCGATCTTTTGAGAAATGGTTTCGAATTTCTCATTATTTATCTTAGAAATATCATCGATCGTTTGAGAAAGACTTAGACTTATCTTAGACGTTTCATCGATCTTTTGAGAAACACTTTCAAATTTCGATAAGATCGCTTGTTCTGCTGATTGGAAGTGGAACGTCTTTGGGTCATCTCCATTCTTCTTGAGGACTTCCTCGAGTCGTGCTTGTAGGACTATCTTGAGCCCACTGCTGTCCACGTCCCTTTCCTCTAGCTGTTCACGGAGCTGTTTTACTGTAAGTTCTTGTAGCAACATCTTTGGTCGGCACACACGTACTTTCCAAAAGTCTTTTAAAAGTCTTTCCGAATACCGAACAATCAACGCACTTTAACTATTCCCGACGAATAGAGTCCAAAAGTCTTTTAAAGTCTTTCCGAATACCGAACAATTAACGCACTCCGGTTATTCCCGACGAATAAAGTTCAAAAGTCTTTTAAAGTCTCTCTGTAATTCACTTATTTATATCGCACTAACTTTACCGAACACCGACACCAACTGTAACGTGACTATTGTAATTACTTATAATTACAATAAAACTAGCGGTTCGTGTATTTATATACGACTTTATTATTTATTTATACAAGTTTACTTTACAAACTTTAGCTTAAGACTCCCCTCTATTTACAAATATGCCGTATTTATATATGCGATAAAGTTATAATGGAACATTCCAGAAATATCCGCGCCCATCTCGATATCTCCCATCTCTATACCAGTCGATCCGTTTGTCTGCCAGCACGCCCACGTGATTTACCTTCCAGAATTCTCGGGATTCTCGCCGCGAAGATTAGATTACGTCATTCTCTTGTTGTTTACTATTACGGGCGCCGATCAAGAGTTTTCTTTCGTTACAATATATACCACAGCTTTGACCAACTAATATTTTTTATAATTAATGTTTTTAATTTTAATTTTAAATTAATCACTTTGACATTTATGTCAAATTTCCGGTAAACGTTTACAGACTTGCCACTACTGGCGCTCGCGAATTTGTAAATATCCCCTCTATGTACGAGCTCACAGCGTATACCAGCTCGTAGTCTTTTGTATAGTATACAGGGTGTTAGTAAATAAGTGCAACAAACTTCAGGGAGTTATTCTACATGAAAAAAGAATGACAGTTTACTACATAAACGTATGTCCGAAAATACTTTTCTTCGAGATACAGGATGGTCAAATTTTTATTACAAACTGACTAGTTAATTCTTGCTCTGAAAGTAGTTGAGACACGTAAATGAAATTTAGTGGATTTTAAGATGTAGTTCTAAGCGTATTATCATTGGCGTGCATAAGGGTAATGGTCTCAATGTTTTTAAGAAAATAATGATATGCCACGAGATATTTCTAAGTAAAAATCAGTTACTAATAGTCCCCAGTACACTGTCCTTTTTTGAAAATGATTACTGCTATAATTAACATACAGGCCTGGATCCCGCGTAGCAAAAAAAGTTGATTAATAGCAAGCTGAAAATTTGTTAATAGCTTAGCAGTGTCTAGTCGGACAAACTTTGATGTACAGGATCACTGGAACAGGGGAAGTTTTAATTGTGGAACAGGTTAAAAATTTGGAACGCCAGACTACGGAAACTTCCCATCTATTTTGTCAGACAGAACTTCCGATTGATTTGTTGCCCTTTCATCACGCAAAAATTAGACTGCTATTTATCACCAACATAATTCCTGTGATTTAATATGTTCTACGTGTCGGACTTATTAAAATGACAAGTTTGTGATAAATACCAGTCTGATTTTTGCATGAGAGTTTAATGAATGTGTAACAAGTCAATTGGAAGTTCTGTCCGACAAATACATGTGACGTTTTCGTAGTCTGACGTTTCAAATTTTTAACCTGTTCCACAATTAAAACTTCCCCTGTTCCATTGTTCATATACATCAAAGTTTGTCCGACTAGACATAGTTAAAAAATTAACCAATTTTCAGCTTGCTAATAATCAACTTGTTTTGGGTACGCGGGATCCGTTTTACGTTGTCCGACTAAAGAAACGAGACTGTAAATTTGTCGGACATTAGATCGACAATCTGTTGTACTTAATTATAAGTACTCTCAATAGAAAATTAAGAGTTGTGTAATAACAAAACAACTGTACCGCGCTACAGGGCCGGATTTAAGGCTGTGGAGGCCCCTGGGCAGAATTGTTGTGGGGGCCCTACCTCCTACCATTAAAAAAATGTTGATCTACTTTTATAAATATATTTTTAAATAATAAAAAATACAAGAGCTGTATGACATGACGTCTGTCAAAATTTTATACCAAAAAATTATTATGTAGTTTGGTTTTTACAGCCGTCAGAAGCAAACAACTTTTGTGTTTTCGGGAAAATGGAAAAAAACGAGTATTGTTCGGTTCAAATCAAAGCCGACCTAGGCGAAGTATATTGTGAGGCTGCACCTTCGTTAGCAATAGTAAAATTTTGGAGGCTAAATTTGTGTGTGTGTGTGTGTGTGTGTGTGTGTGTGTGTGTGTGTGTGTGTGTGTGTGTGTGTGTGTGTGTGTGTGTGTGTGTGTGTGTGTGTGTGTGTGTGTGTGTGGAAAGATAATGGCATGGAATCAAGTCCATTTGCCACAGAAAGTTGTAAAAGGAATTTTCTTATAGTATAACTACAGAGATGTGGGTTATGCCGTTTTAAATTTGTATTTTATTTTCTTTAATAAAATTTACTAAAAGTTCCAAGGTGTTTTTATTGGCAGCTAACAAAATGTGTGTGAGATTTAATGGAAGAAAATATTTCATTTCAATAAGTGTATGATTTTGAAAAATATATGATTTAGATCTCCGTAAGAGTTCTGATCACAACTACAGGCCGAGGACTGTATAATGCCCAGCTTAGCAAGGTGCGATGGAAATCGCCCATGATTTGTTTTAAGTCGAAAAACACTTGCCGAAAAGAATTTTGAAGTAGGGTAGTTGAAAATATATAGAGGTGGGGATGGTAGGGTAGGATGTATTTTAAAGTAGGTATTTTGTGAGTTTTCTACAGTATTTTCCCACTGTCGTTCCCATTTTAATCTTATTTTATTTTTTATCAAATGAAAGACGTCTGGTAATGTATAAATATTACAAAGAACTCCGTTAAGTACTGCTTCCTTAGCCAAACTATCAGCTTTTTTATTACCTAGTATACCTGTATGACCTTTGACCCATACAAATGTTATATTTAAATCTGCTATTAAATTTTTTAAATTGCATAATATAGGACATTTCATTCTTTCAAATTTTATGCTTTTTATTCACTCCAATGCAGACTTAGAATCAGTTAGTATTACTCCATCTCGTAAATTATTTGATGTTAACCAAGTAATGCCCTTCCAAATTGCTATAAGTTCAGCAGTATATATGCTACATATTGATGGTAATTTAAACATAAATGATTGTTTTGTATTTTGGATAAAAACTCCACAACCAACTCCGTGTTTTGTTTTTGATCCATCTGTATATATAAATGGCTTATTGACTAATCCACCTAATATGGATTTTAGAAGGGTGTGATTTATATGATGGTATTCTGTATAATTGGGTATTATGACTCTGTGTGGTTTTATTAGTGATCTATAGGGTATGGTATACATAAACAATGTTTTATTTTTACCAAAAGAAATGTGATCAGCATTGGTCTCAACAAAAGCTTCTGCCAGTGGAGGAGAATTCTTTAATTTCCAAAAGCGGTTTGTTAAATCTTCTTTTGCAATATCACTTAATTTGTTGATCATGTTTGACTCTAAGGATTTTAGTTTTAAAATATATTTTTGTGATAATAGCTGCCGACGCAAATCCAAAGGCAATTCATTACATTCTGCCAGTATTGCTTTCACCGGTGATATCATTCCACCTATGCAAGTTCTAAGACATTTATATTGAACTCTGTTTATTTTGTTTAGATTGGTGTTACAAGCAGATCCGTATAAACAACATCCATAGTCAATGATAGACCGCACATAGGCTCTATAAAACAATAAAGCTATACCAGTAGCTGCGCCCCAACTTCGATTTGTTACACACCTAAGCAAATTATAGCCTTTCTCACATTTGTTTATTAAGTGACGTATGTGACTCGACCATAGTAACTTGGTGTCAACAATGATACCTAAATACTTAAACTCTTTAACTACCGACAAGGTACGCCCACACAGAGTTAATCTCTCTGGTGCACGTAGTCTATGCCTGGTAAAAAACATAATAGAGCATTTTTCTGTTGAAAGGGTAATACCAGTTTCTTCTGTCCATGTACTTACCTTATGCATAATATTATCAAGAGCCTCAGTGCATGCTTCATAACTATTTTGGATGGTGTATATACAGATATCATCTGCATATTGTATGCAATTTACGGAATTATGAAATAGTGAATGAATATTGGCAGAATATATATTAAAGAGTATAGGACTAAGTACGGATCCTTGTGGCAACCCGTGATAAACAACCCTTGGACCATGTAACACATTTCTATGGTCTCTAATATAGACATGTCTAGAAAAATATAGTTGCAATATATTTAGAGCAGTCGTTTCGCTAAGACCAATCTTAACCATTTTCTGTTTAAGTATATTTATATTTACAGAGTCGTAAGCCCCTTTTATATCTAGGAATAAACAAGCTAGATACTTGTTGCCAGAAAAGGCAATCTGGATGTCATTTACTAAATGAGTTACTGCATCCAAAGTACCATATCCCCTTCTAAAACCGTATTGAGTATTAGGTAAGATATTGTTATACTCGATGTACCACTCCAGTCTTGTTTTTATCATTCTTTCGAACGTTTTAGTTATACATGACATTAAAGATATAGGGCGATAAGAGGAAGGCATATTTCTATCTTTAGTAGGTTTTAAAATCAAACAAATGGTAATTTGTTTGAGATGCTCAACATAGTTTGAATTCACCCACCAATCATTGTATATATTTAGTATACAATTTTTAGCAACTTGGGGAAGATTTTTAATAATGTCATATGTAACATAATCATTACCCGGAGCAGTACATCTAGAGGTCTTAATTGAAGCTTCAAGTTCTGTTATATCAAAAGGTGCATCCATGTAGTGGCTGCCAATTTTCTCGTTCGGACCTTCAAGCATATTTGGCACAAAACTAGGTGCTACAATATCAAAAATTTGGTTTATTAGTTCTTCAGATAGAGGATGGTTTTTAAAAGTTGAGTTTTTGTTCGATATTTTTTTTAAAAAACTCCAAATTTTTGATATTGGGGTATTTTTATTTATTTTGGTAATAAAATTTTTCCAGCATAGTTGTTGCTTTTGTTTAAAAAGTAATTTAGCTTTGGCCTGAATATGCTTAAACTTGAGGTAATTTTCATAATTCGTGGTAATTTTATATTCAAGTTTCGTTAAGCATAATTAAATCAAATTTAACAGCGTGATCGTTTAGAAAATTAATAAGATTAGCTTTGTTTTTTGTAATAGAGTTACAGTTCCATTGCAATATATTTATCATCTACTTAATAATAATTTTCGTCACTATCACTATCATTGTATTGTATCGTATCTAAGATTGTTCTGAGTTCTGTTTGTGTTTCCTGGATAACTAGTGGATCTGGGTTTACCAAATTAAATTTTTTAAGCATATTTTCAAAAATAGAAGGAAGTTTCTGCAGTATCTGTGATTCTAATTTTTCTTTGTATGAATGGAAAGCTTCTCTATGTGGATTAGGAATGATAGGGTTTGAAGCGGTATTTTTAAGTTTAAATGAAGGGGGTTTATTAACTGAAAGGGGCGAACTTACTTTGCGCTTTTTCGGCTGTTGGTAATGAGGACGTGGTACCCAATTTTTATTACTCGTGGAGGGGGAATTGTTCGTGTCAATATTACCATTCAGCTTAGGGAAATTGTTTAAATTATTTAAAATATCGAAATTATTATGTGTTACTATTTTAGCGTAAGACGGATTTCTTACAATAACTTCAGCTTCTTTAAATGATACATTTTTTTCAGACATGATCTTTTTAATTTTTAATTGTTCCTGGTATTTCGGGCAAATTTTTGATACGGACTGATGGTCATGCTTTTCACAGTATATGCAGTAAGTGTCAGAAGTGCAATCGGTATCATCATTTTCATCGTGGGTTTGACCACATTTTTTACATTTATTTGTAGTGCTTTTACAGTATTTCGCTGTGTGGCCATATCGAAGGCACCTGAAACACTGAACTACAGGATATATGTAGGGCTCTACAGCAAATCTCACCAAATCAATTTTAACAAATTTTGGCAAACTATTTCCTAAAAACGTCAAGACGATCATTTGCCTAGGGACAAACTGTGTCTCATTATCAGAATCAACTATCCTACGTTTCATTCTTTTTACATCTACAACTTTATGTTCACTTTCGATATTCTCCATTATATACTTTTCGGACAAAAATGTGTCAATTTGTCTGATAATTGCCTTTTTATGGTTGAAAAAAATAGGTATATACGCGATCAAATTGTTATCTTTTATTAATTTATGTCCTATAATGGCATTAGCAATATTATAAGATTTAAAAATAATTTTTACTTTATTTCTCCCGACTAATTTTATGTCAATAACATGTGTGTTAAAAGTAGTATTTTTAAATAAATAGTGCCCAACTTTAACAGCCGATAAATGACTTTTTTGATCAACCGGTTCAACGATAACATAGTACGGTCCGATGTCTGTCGAAATATATTTGTTGTCTTAATTATATATTTTATTATCAATTTCCATTTCGCCTTGTATATCTTTCTCATCTGATGGGTCTTTTCCAGACGGGGGAGTACCCCCGTCGGAAGAGTTACTCATTATAATATTAAAAAACTTGTACTTACCTTAACTATGGGTTTATGAAATAACAAACCAAAATAAAATATCTACCTGCCTAAATTCGAGCAAAAAGTAATTAAGCGCGTGTAACAAAACCAACCTTACTGTTCGGAAGACACACTAATACTGGGAGGCTAAATTTGTTCGTGACTGTACGAGTGTTTTTAATTATGAGCGTCCCGGGAAGACAAATGAAGTCACCACGCATGATATGATTATGGCAGATCGTCGAATCAAGCTCTGCGAGTTAGTAGAGACCCTAAATATTTCCTATAAACGTGTAACCATTCACCATTATTTAGACATGAAAAAGTCATCCGTGCGATGGGTGCCGCGTTTGTTGACAATCGTCAAATGCGAAAACGCGTGACCACTTCGGAGACGCTTTTGACGATGATACGGCGGAGTCGACCGATTTTTTTGGCCGATTTATCACCGTTGATGAAACCTGGGTGCATTATTACACGCCGGAAACCAAAGAATTGTCGAAACAGTGGCACAAACCTGGCGAAGGCCGGTCAAAGAAGGCAAACATTGCACATTCGACCGGCAAAGTGATGGCGACTGTTCTCTGGGATGAGAATGGTATCATCCACATCGACTACTTGGAAAAAGGAAAACAATCATTGGCGTGTACTAAGCAGCATTATTGGATCGGATCGATTGCTGTCAAATTGCGTCAAAAACGCCCCGATTTGTCACGCAAGAAAGTGCTCGTTCACCAAGACAATGTACAAATGGTTGAACACCCACCGTATTCCCTAGATCTTGCTGCCAGCGACTTTTTCATGTTTCCAAATCTAAAGAAATGGCTCGGAGGACGCCGTTTCGCAACAAACGATGAAACCGTTGCTATTTGTCAGCCTACTTTGAAGAGATAGACGAAAAGTACTGATCGGATAGGATAAAAAAATTGGAACAACGTCTTATTAAGTGTATCGAGCTAAAAGGGGACTATGTTGAGAAATAAATGATTTAATCCCAAAAAGCTTGTTTCTTTCTATCAAAGGCTAGTTTTATATCAATCCACCCTCGTATATGTAGAGGAAGTGAAAAATACATATAGTTCTTCTAAGAAATCAAATAATGCTGTGGCAGCAAGACAACACTCAGCTGCAGCTTTTGCAACCAAATTTAGAGGGTGGGCGGCACAAGTGTTTGCATAAAACAAAAATAATTTTATGTGAATAATTTGCTGATATTTTTTACGTTTGAGGCTTTGTGGAGCCCCGGGCAGCTGCCCAGCCTGCCCTCCCCCTTAAATCTGGCTCTGCCACGCTAGAATGACATCTTGCGGGTGTCGGACTCGACGATCGCTCCCTCTTTTTTGTCCGACAAAAATCATTTATCTTATTTTAACGTATAATCTTTTGACTAAAATTGAAAGTATTAATTATAGTTTTGCAATAATAAAACATAACCGCGCTAGATCTAGTGGTTTAGGTGTTGTGCTTGCGGAAACGCGTCCGACCTGTACTCATAAAATTTTCAGAAAGTTGTAGACTCGCTAAAACGAAGCAGTTAAAACCATTTTTAAGACTTTTGTAATCATTTTCAAAATACGACAGTGTACTAGAGACTATAAGTTTTCCTTTGATTTGTAATATTAATTGTGTCATATGAAGCGCCGTTTTTATGCAAAAAAAAATAAAACACCTTACGGGTATTTTACATTTCTTTAATACATTCTCAATAACCATCTAATAAAATAACATTAAACCAGAACACTAACAGGAAGTACTATTAATAAAATTTTTAAAATGCGCAAAGTTACAAAAAATATTCAAAATGACCTCCCTGAAGCGTGACACATGATTCAATTTTAGCCTCATTGCTTATCTTCCCTGCAAATCTTCTTTCGTATTAACTTACGTAAAAGTGGTTTCAGTTAAATTTACTCAAACTTTGTAGAGATGTAGCTTTGGTTATGCCAGGACAAGTAAAGCAATTGAAATATAAATTAATAAAGATAAAATGACATATACCTTTAGTATTACTCCATGTTGTCTATCCCAATGTTCAGCAAATTCGCACATATCCAAAAGTAAAGTATTAGACAGGGCAAACTCTCTTTCAAGATATTTGGGTATTTCCTTTGCAATTCCTAACAAAGAAAATTAATAAAATATAATATTGTATAATTTATTATTGTATAATAATTAATAAAAGTTGATTGATTATCTGCATCAAAAGTAGCCAAAAATATGAAATTGTTCCCATTATGGAATATCCGAAAATGGAACAAACTAAAAGTGGCAACACCCGAAAATATCACCAGCATGTACCTACAAAAAGCTATTCGTTGTGTAGCCAGTCCTGTCATCATCTATAAACCGTATCTTATATTACTTATAACTGTGATTTTGTAGTTTGATTTGTTTCTATGCCATCCATAGTCCATATACTCACAGCTTTTACTCTACATTTTACAAAACCGCTTGGATTGACATGAAATTTGGCATACACATAGCTAACATGTCAAAAAAGTGATATTATGTGTGCTTTTGCCATGGTGGTGAGAGTCACCCCTTCTCAACGTTAAAGGTAATAGGCTATTGATTATATTCAGAATAAGATAGCTAAAAGGAACTACAACGTTAACGGGGTTTTATTATTTCATATGGTCAATGAATCTCTCTATATAAAAAAACCGCGGAGTGCTACCATTTAAAGGGGTGCGTTTTTGAGAAATGGGTGAATTAGTCCCTGGGCACAGGTTACATTAGGGTGAGTTCTATGCACTTTTGGTACAAACACGTCTACATAAGCATTGTTCCTGGTTAAATTTCCTATCTAAATATAACTTTTTAAAGTCAAAGATACTTTTTTTTACAAAAATATATTCAAAAGAAAAAGCACAAAGAAACCCAAAAGAAAGAAACTTTGTTTTTTGTCCCATAACTTTTGTCCACGGGGATATAGGTATAGACATTGCTTCACAGAAAAAAAACTTACATATTTTCTCTTTAAAATGGTGTTTGGTAGAGGTCATTAGGATTTACAGTTTTCGAAATATGATTTTTCAAAGTTCGCCACTCACAGCAATTTTGGGCAATTTTCCTTGTTATTTCGCAAATATTGTTCTGTAACGTTTTTCTACGTAACTTTAGGTATACACAATGGTACACGTAATCGGAATAGAAATCAATTACCTTTAAAATAGTCTACTGTATAACGTTGTACGACTTTTTTAAAGAGATTGTGGTTTTTCAAAATTTTATACTTTTAACGATTTTTTTATAATATAATATAAAAATAAAACAAAATTATTATATAATATATTATATATTATATAATACCTAATATAAAAAAAATATTATTTTTTACATTTTTTACGATTATTTTTGAAATTTCTCATTATAACTTTTTTTCTTGTACATGAATATACTATCTATATATTGCGTAACGAAGAGGGCTTACTTTCTGTTCTTTAAAATGGTGTATCATCTATATTTAAATACATAATGGAAACCGAGTGATTCTTTGATATTTTTTTACCTGTTTTATTTAAAATATGTATTTCTTTTACAAAAATTACAAAAATTTTAATCTTAAAAAACATCACTTTAAGTTAAAATTATTTAAACGTTGACATTTAAAAAAATTTCAAAATCAAAGTCCATCTCTTCGTTAGCATTAGCTTCAATATCTTCCTCTGACACCTCAGTTATCTTAGAGTTGCCACAATTAGTACCCATGCACGTGCACCCTTTGCAGAATATTGAACAACTAATTCCTATCTTCCTACAACCGCAGTTTTTTGTACATCCTTTGGTATATTTACATGCTATTTTTTCAAGCAAAGCTTGTGGTGCAGGAGCTTTGACAGTAAATATTGGAATTAATCCATATTTTCAAGTCTGCCCGGCCGACTCAAGTGGATCAAAAGTATTACCTATAAAAAATAAGATTCAATCATAACACACAATCACATAAAAAAGTTATAATGGGGAATTTAAAAAATAATCCTAAAATCAAAAATCGTTGCAAGTACTTATTACAATTTGAAAAAGCATATCTTATTCAAAAATAACCCTAGGATTTTTTATAATACACCGTTTTAAAGTAAACAGAATAAGCTTTCTTTTTTATTATATAATATATACCATATAGAAAATAAAGTTATAATGGGAAATTTAAAAATAATCCTATAAATATAAAAACTCGTTAAAAGTCTTGAAAAAGATAACCTCTTTAACAGAAGTCATACAACATTATACAGTAGACCCTTTTAAAGGTAATTGATTTCTGTTCCTCTTACATGTACCATTGCATATAGCTAAAGTTACGTAGAAAAAAGTTACAGAACAATATTTGCGAAATAACAAGGAAAATTGCCCAAAATTGCTGTGAGTGGCGAACTTTGAAAAATCATATTTCGAAAACTGTAAATCCTAATCACCTCTACCAAACATCATTTTAAAGAGAAAATATGTAAGCTTTTTTTGTGTGAAGCAATGTCTATACCTATATCCCCGTGGACAAAAGTTATGGGACAAAAAACAAAATTTCTTTCTTTTGGGTTTCTTTGTGCTTTTTCTTTTGAATATATTTTTGTAACAAAAAGTATCTTTGACTTTAAAAAGTTATATTTAGATAGGAAATTTAACCAGGAACAATTTTTATGTAGACGTGTTTGTACCAAAAGTGCATAGAACTCACCCTAATGTAACCTTTGCCCAGGGACTAATTCACCCATTTCTCAAAAACGCACCCCTTTAAATGGTAGCACTCCGCGGTTTTTTCATATAGAGAGATTCATTGACCATATGAAATAATAAAACCTCGTTAACGTTGCAGTTCCTTTCTATAGTACATAATCAATGGCCTATAAGACCATAAATGGATAAACTGATTAATTTTTAGCAACTTTTGTTCTATAGAGTTTTCTATGGATGATACACAATGTGTAACTTCTCTCACTACTTACATAGTTTAAAACGAACAAGTTCTCATGCAGAGAGAAAAGTCGGCCATTGCAGTGAGAAATATTTTTTCTCACGGGTTCTCGTACGGTTTTCCATACATATCGCCATTTCCATGGTAACATCCACAATTAATATAAGCACAAGTAATATTGTCATACAAAATGTGTTGAAGCAAAACTTACCAGGAATTACCTTTCAAAACTGTTCAAAAATAACTGTTAATTAGAATTTTAAATAAATAACGTATATAAATTTTAAGAATATTAAATACCGACATGTGTATGTATTTTATTTAATATAAATAAATTTATATATAAAAGCACCTAATTTATTTAATTTTAAAGTTTGAACTCTTGACAAAACCGCATCCATACAAAAAGTACAGTGTACAACACAAAATAAAATGACATATTTCTCCCTCGCTTGATTTGCGGCACTCGCCTCGTGCCAACAAACTTCTGCGCTCGTGAGAAATATGTCGTTTTTCTCACTTGTTGTACAATATACTATTGTTCTTTAAGTTAATACTTTTCGAGTTACAGGCGAGTGAATATGTTCATTTTTCCACAAAAAAAAAGTTTTTAGACGTAAACCCAGTAGAAACAGAGTTGTAGCTAATGAAAAGTAGGGTTTCTATTCGTCAAATTCCAAATCGAATATTTCAACGTGAATTAACCAAAAAACGGAGCACTGTTCGGGAAAAAGTCATTACAACTATTTTAACACTAGAAAGTCGGAGGGGCCAATTTGGCTCCTGTTGCGATTTAAAGTTATTGTAGTTTTTTTATTTGAGGCAATAATATTTTCATATTTTATGACTTTTAATATTTTGATACAAAGCCTTATTTAAAACAAAAAATATTGTTTACTAAATTTGTTTAACAGTTTTTTTAACAAATTTACCATAGAAGTCTAAAGGGGCCAAATTGTCCCCGTGTAAGTTATTATCGTTTTCTGGGAAATTCGACGATCCTTTCTTTCAAATTCCTGTCGAATAGGTAAAATTATATTTATGTATGTTTATTGTAAATGGTTACCCTTATACTGGTACTGATCATCTACGTAATAAAGATACAATTGTTGGAGAACACAAGTGAACACAAAGATGCAATTGTTGGTGTAGAGCACCAAATGACGCGTCTTTATACTACAAAAGTAACTTCAAGACGATGGTCTATGTACGTGTTTTATAATACTCTTGACTTGGAAGCAATAAATACATGGATTATTTATAAAGAAATAACTGGAAGTAGACTCAGTTTTCGTAAGTTTATTCTTCGGCTGTGTGAAGAATTATGGGCCCCATACCTTGTCTCCCGAAATCTGGAACTACGTCTAACAACACCAGGTCTACCAACAACTATCACTGTTACTATCCAAAAACGAACAAAATATCAGTTGAAAATATTTTGTAAAGGAAATCATACTTCCAATCATTGCCACGGTTCTAACGAGGCAATGTGTGGCAAATATCAAACACTGCAAATTGTATGCTGTTCCGAATGTTTTTGATGGGCAGCGAATGTGTTAAACAATAAAAGTAAAAAATAAAATTAGATTCTACCGTCTAGAGTAGATTTAATTTCTTTAAACTGAGTTTTAATGGATTAAAGAACGTGGGGCCAAAATGATCCCTTCCGACTTTCTAGGTAGGTAAGCTAAGCCATACTTTCTAGTGTTAAAGTGCTTAAAAAAGGGTTTTTTTTGTTTAAAAAAAACTTCCAACATTAAAAGTAAGTTACGAACAAAATATTTTTAGTCCCTTTTATATTTTGGTAAAAAGGATCACGAAAATCACCCCCTAATTAACATTCCAAATAAAATTAATATTTACTGCTTCACAAGTTACTTTACTTACGTATTGTTTTATATGATCTATGAATTTAATTGGTTCAAAGTGCCCATTTGTGAGAAAAAATTGGTTTTAAAGTAGAACTTTTTTCTTAATTTTGAAAAAAAATCAATTTTTTTCGAAATAACTTAAAAATTAATAGTACTACTAAAAATCTCAAAGAGTAATAAAATGTACGTTTTGCTTTTATGAATATTTTGGATTTTTTTTCCTCTTAGACAAAAATTGGATATACTAAGGCTATTTAAAACTTGCATGCACTCGTGATTAGTGACCCGTTCAAGCCATTTTACCTACAGCCCTTTCAAAATTAAGCACGATGAACCGATGAAACTTACAAATCGTATAAACAATACATGAGTAAATAACTTATGAAGCAGTAACGATTAGTTTCGTTTGGGATACTAATTAATTAGGGTTTGATTTTCACGAGTTTTTTTACCAACAAAAATGGACCAACATTATTTTGAACGTAACTTGCTTACTTTTTATGCTAGAAAATTATAAAAAGAACAAAAATAAAGTTTATACTTTATATAAGTTATGATGAATTTTCCAAAAAAGTGTTTCATTTATTTGTTTTGTTACATTGAAATATTCGATTTGCAGTTTGACGAATAAGAACCTACTTTTAGTTAGCTATAACTCTGTTTCTACAGGGAGTACATACATAAGAGTTTAGGACTAACTCAATATTGACGTTATGGACTAATATTGTGTTTCGAATCATTGGTCATAACCACAGGAACAGTAAAGGAAGAAATAAAATGTAGAAATCTAACAAAAATCAGTGTGATCGATATGAAATGGATAAATTCGGTTTAGTTATTACGCCCCCTCCCCAGTCTATCAGCATGAACTTTTGTAGATTTGATAAAATAATAAACTAATTTAGTTATTATATTAAAAAAAAAAATAATTGAACACCATAGTCCTGTCGCCAGGGGGGGTACAACGGCCTCCTTAATTCAGATGGACTTACCCAAGTTTTTTTATGTATTTTGACCCGTAACACACGAATTTTTTGGGTAACAGTTGATCCGCATGTCGATAAGTTTGTTATAAACAAAGAAATTGAGGAATTACATAACAGCGATTTTTCGCAAAACAAAACATTTTTTTGTATTTGTTGGGCGATTCTCAGCAAAAAATGGTCCTACAAGTTTTTTTCGTAGGAGTTTTTAGAGATAAACGCGGTTGAACTTTCAAAAAATCGAAAAAGTGCAATTTTTGAACCCGAAAAACTTTTGATTAAAAAAATAAAATAGCAATTCTGCTTACTGCATTTGAAAGTTCAAGTCAAATTCTATCGGTTTTGATTATTTGCATTGCTAAAAATTAAGTTTTTATTTGTTAATCAAAGCCATATACACATAGTGTTTCCCGTGCCCAATGCATACGTTTCAAATGGGAAATGCTTTGAAAACATCATTCAATCACTGTCTTATAGCTTTGTTTAACAATAAAAAATTAATTTTTAGCAATGAAATTAATCAAAACCGATGGAATTTGACTTGAATTTTCAAATGCAGTAAGCAGAATTGCTATTTTATTTTTAAATCAAAAGTTATTCAGGTTCAAAAATTGCAATTTTTCGATTTTTTGAAAGTTCAACCGCGTTTATGTCGAAAACTATGCATCCTACGAAAAAATTTGTAAAAACATTTTTTGCTTAAAATGACCCAAAAAATACAAAACAATGTTTTGTCTTGCTAAAAATCGCTGTTATGTGATTCCTCAAGTTCTTTGTTTATAACAATCTTATCGACATCCGAATCGACTGTGACCCAAAAAGTTGGTGTTCTACGGGTCAAAATACATAAAAAAACGGACATCTTGGATATTAAAGCACCCTATGTAACGCACAGCTGAATGTGGCTGAATTTTTATGTTTGTGCTTCACAGTGTTGCCATGCTGTTTCCTATATATTTCTTTCATAATTTCAATCAATGTTAAATGAACCTACAAGAATAATAGAATAATAACGTTTACTTCTCCGTCATTATACTAGGTAAAATGACAAATAAGGTGTCAAATGAAAGCTTATAGGCCTAGATTGTCTGTCCTTCAAAAAATAAGCGGTATATTGGGGATTTCTAATGTTGACAATAAAAGTTGCACTATTTTTTTTCTATAAAACATTTTGATCTAAAGCTTACCAGAAAACTTCTTTGTACTCTTTACTTTAAAATAAACGTGATTGAGAAGCTCAATTTTAAACATCGTCACACAAATTTTGCGATTAAACTTTGCAATTCACAAATCCGCACCTTTTTCTTTGAAAAAATCATAACCTTTATCATTATAAGAATAAAAACTTGAGGCAGATACCTTTGTCTTCAGAAATGTTACAGCTATATAGTGTAAAAATTTCAGAAAAAAATATTAAAATCGAACAGAGTTGTAGCGAGGTAAACGCAAAAAAACGTGATTTCTTTTTTTTTTTATTTTTAGGTTAAAATTGCGATTTTGACAATGTTCCCCCACATAAAATTCAAAATAAACTTCATTTTCGTTTTCAGCACCCTCGAAAATATAAAGTATGAATAAAATTAGCCATTCATCTCTCTGTGGTCAGTATCTCGAAAACTAAGCGCTTTTTTGAGGGTGTCACGCTCGTGTATAATATCACAAAAATTGTAACGTGATAATATGAAAAAATAGAGCATACGGCAACGATGTCACAAGTGATGGTCGGATCGAACGCCAAAATCTACACAGACATATTAGGGTGCTTTAATACCCAAGATGTCCAAAAAAACTTGGGTAAGTCCATCTGAATTAAGGAGGCCGTTGTACCCCCACTGGCGACAGGACTACCAGCTTACGTCTTGAAATTGCCGGCGCCGAAATATCTACTAGTTTCTCCTTTGAAATTGCAGAACCTGGTTTTATTTTTTTCTCTGGTGATCCTTCGTTGTCACCTGCAGCTGAAAATTTCGATTTACTTTTTATTATAGTCCAGAAAAATAAAGTAAAAAAGTAGCTTGTTGAGGACTTTGACACAGTTAGTTATCTGACAAGTTTTTTGAATGACAACCGCAATAACTAAAACCTCTATCTTTTCTGCACTCAGTTCGGTTGATTTTTATATTATTAAGAATTTAAATAAAAAAATGCACCATTTTAAGAATTTTTTCGTTTACCAGTGAAAAGTAAATAATGTTGAATGGATTTGGAAATAGGTATTTGATAAAATATTTTTAAAATGACGATTTGTGAATGCTGATTTACTATTTTGTTGCTAAAACACTGTAAAAGCTCTAAGAGTCTTACAATAATTCTTAGTTTTCAATAAGTGTTAATATACAGTTTGTCCCTGTAAGTTGGAACCATATAAAAAGTGCATAGAAATCGGCCCACTTAAAAATTTGGTCTTTTTTGATGTCTTATATTTCCTAAACCTTTTGGCCGATTTAAGTATTTTTTATAGACTGATTCTTTAACAATACCACTTTAATAATCTTGTTGCTAAACAGGTAAATTTTCATTGTATACCGGGTGTACCAATCAAACTGTGTTTTTATCTCAAAGTTCGCATCACCCTGTGGAATATTCTAGCATTTATAAAATACTGAAATTAAAAGCCAACTATAGCCTCAGGTTTTCTTAATATTCTGTTTTTTGATTTATTCGTTTATGTTGGATAATACAAAAAAGTCAGGTAGATACTTTAACAACTAGACATATTCTTCATCAATACACGGTGTTTCTAAATAAGTGCGACAAACTTGAAGGGGTAATTCTGCATGAAAAAATAATGACAGTTGGCTTGACAAAATTATGTCCGCAAATAATTCGTTTCCGAGATACGGGATGTTGAGTTTTTTTCTTACAAACTGGCTTACTAAAGGGCTACAAACATATGAACAAAACGTTTTCGCTCTGTAACAAGAGCATCATCAGTGTTACAAGAACATGGTGAGCCAACCAAAAAATGCAAAGGTCAAAGCCTTTCAAAAAACAAACAAAAGTCTTATATAAATGAAAACATCGAAAGATCCAAAGGATGGATAAAATTCCTAAGGAAACTGAGGCAGGCAACTGAGTTGCCTGCCACCTCTGATAACAGAATGACTTAGTTACCTTTTGACCCACTTACAACGTGTGGGAGTCATATGTTGCCCTAGGGCCGTATCCTTAGGAATTTTATCCATCCTTTGGATCTTTCGATGTTTTCATTTATATAAGACTTTTGTCTGTTTTTTGAAAAGCTTTGACCTTTGTATTTTTTGGTTGACTCACCATGTTCTTGTAACACTGATGATGCTCTTGTTACAGAGCGAAAACGTTTTGTTCATATGGTTGTAGCCCTTTAGGGCTTTTTAAACTAATATACCTTTTACCAAGAAGAAAATTTTTTTATTAAATTTCACTTGTAATTAATGGTATACAGCCAACTACAGGAAGTTCTTCCTTGTGGATATTTATTTATTGCTTTAAAACAAGTTGAGATTTACAAATGAAATTTTGTAGGTTTTAAGAGATAGCTATTGCTGATTTTTTGACATAAAATTAAGAATTTTATATTCACCATTAGCGTGCATACAAGTAATATGATCGGTCATATTACACGCATGCGCGCTAATGGTGAATGTTAAATTCTTAATTGTATATCAAAAAAAGTGCAATTACTACGCCTTAAAACCCACCAAATTTCATTGGCATATCTCAACTGGTTTTAAAGCAATAAAATAAATCGTCAGTTTGTAAGAAAAAATTCAACATCCCGTATCTCGGAAACGAAACATTTGCGGACATACGTTTATAAAGCCAACTGTCCTTATTTTTTTATGCAGAATTACCCCTTAATGTTTGCCACACTTATTTAGACACATCGTGTATTGATGAAGAACATGTCTAGTTGTTAAAGTACCTAACTTTTTATTATCCAACATAAACGAATGAATCAAAAAACAGAATGTTAAGAAAGCCTGAGGCTTTAGTGGGGTTTTAATTTCAGTATTTTATAAATGCCAGGATATTCCACAGGGTGATGCAAACTTTTAGAAAAAAACACAGTTTGATTGATACACCCGGTATACAATGAAAATTTATCTGTTTAACAACAATACTATTACAGTGGCATTGTCAAAGAATCAGGCTATAACATGTTCAAATATCACTTAAATCGGCCACCAGGTTTAGGAAATATGAGACATCAAAAATGACCAAATTTTTAAGTGGACCGATTTCTATGCACGTAAGTTTAGAAACCTTTTTTATTATTAAATTTACGAAAAAAAGTTATTTTTCATAAAAAACTCTGCATGGTCTAAAACCGAAGATTCAACCATCAGATATCACATTTGATGAATATTATACGAGGTATGTCAAAAAATATGAATTTCACTCAAGAGTAAAGTAGATTTATTTTTCACATTTAAAATTGTTATTATGAAAAGTTGTTTAGAATTAAGAACTATATGGAATTTCATCCTTTTTATTGAAAAAAAAAAACATTGAAAATTTTTCTGTAATTATGGATGACCAACATTATTTTCAGTTATTTCAATTATGATAAATTATAACTCTTTTATTATTAATTTTACGAAAAACAGTAATTCTTTATAAAATGTTCTGCACGGTCTAAAACCTAGAGGACAACCATCTTATATCAAATTTTATCAATTTTATACGAGGTATGTCAAAAAATATGAATTCGCTCAAGAGTCGGTACTTAAATAAAATGCCGTTATTTTTCACAATATGGAAAATTGTGATTATGTAAAGTTGTTTATAACTAAAAACCATGTTCCAATATGTAATTAAATCCTTCTTATTGAAATATTCTGAACTATAAAGGTACTCTATTCTTGATCGAAATTAACCTTTTTGACGTGCCTCGCATCTTTTTTGATCGAATTTGATATCAGATGGTTGTATTTAAGGTTTTAAACCATGCAGAACTTTTTACAAAGAATAACTTTTTTTCGTAAAATGAATAATAAAAGAGTTATCATAATTGAAATAACTGAAAATACTGTTGGTTATCCATAATATAAAAAAAATTTATGAATAGTAGAATATAATTCTTACTTCCAAACAACTTTTCATAATTACAATTTTCAATATTGTGAAAAATACAGCCACTTTACTTTTGAGTGAAATTCATATTTTTTGACATACCTCGTATAATATTCATAAAAATTTGATATCTGATGATTGAATTTTAGGTTGTAGAGCAGAGCTTTTTACGAAGAATAACTTTTTTTCGTAAAATTAATAATAAAAAAGTTTTCCGTATGGTTCCAACTTACAGGGACATACCTACTGCATATTCACCGTTATTACGCGTCAACGGCCTTCCAGTATGGATCTATGGACGAGTATCACTGAGCCGCAAGTCCTTATATCTTGCCGTACTGCTCCTGCATAAGCCGATCAGACTCAAGCTTATTCCAGACCAAGCCGTAGATTTCTTAGAATTTTAGACTTCTGCGTTAGCCTTTTAATTTTTCTGTTCATGTTTTCTGCATTTTAATAACTTAAAATCCGCGTTAGCATGTGAACGGTCTCAAGTAAAATATATGTAGTTGTAATCGCGCGTTATCAAATTGCGCGTTAAACGCCTGTTATGTGAACGGTCTCTTATGTTATTACACACACATAGTTTTGGTCATCAAGGTCCGGCGCAAATTGAACCTGCGAGACACAACCTGCGCCGGCGGGACGGGTGACCCGTGCATTTATTTTTCTATCGCACCGCATATTGAACCCAAGCCGACCCAAACGTTGGCTGTCGCCGTCGCGAATAGAGACGGGCAAAATCAAAAACGGTTACTTTTGATACCGGTTCTCAGTGGTACTGAGTACAAATACTGATTACAAAATACTTATGTCTTATGTATCTGATCCTTTTACTGAATTGATTAGGCAACTTTAAATCGGTATTTCCCTACTTGTAACTCGTAACGTTTTAAAAATATCTTACACGTCCCTAGTAGTCGTAGCGATATAACTTTCGAAAACATCGAATTTGATCATAAGCGGGTGCATAATAAGATATCTTACACTGAGTATTTTATTTCTGTACATAATACCTACATATTTAAAATAATCTCGGAGTTATTTCATAATCCCTCCGCTACAGATCGGTCATAAAAAATAACACTATCTGCATATTTTGTTTTTAATTTTTAAGCATAAACAAAAATGTAATATGCCGACAAGTTAAATTTGAGGGTAATACGATATATTTATCGATCACGGTTTTAAGTAACATGAATCATTTTTCACCATATTTTTCTAATAATGTGTTATTGTAAAGGCATAACTTTGATTATTAATTTCGTCTACCAAAATTATAATAAGCTTATTTAGTCTACCAAAAGTTATCAGAATTTAATGACAAAGACAAAGCAGTTTTAACTCGGGGTTTTAACTATGCTATGGTCCTTCTCATAAGCATTTTTCAGTGCGTCACAATTGATAGAAAAAAGGTAAGTCAGTGATAATACACATTTATAACATTTATTCTAACATGACGTATTAGTTAAATCTGACAGTTGTCACATTTTATTTGCAATTTGGTATAAAAACAAATCAATTGTGTTTATTGCATTTATAAAATGGTATTTTCTTTGATTTGTATAGTCTTATAAATTGTACAGATTATATTCGTAGATATATTATATAATTAGTAAATATTTTTTTCGATTATAGCGCCATCTATCGACAACTAGAATAAATGTTATAAATGTCTCTAATCACCGACGTGCCTTTTTTTCTGTCACATACAATTTAATGCGTTAGAAAGAAATCGAAAAACTGTGACGCACTGAAAGATGCTCATGAGAAAAAGAATAAAAATTTTTTTTATCACAATAAATTGTACTTAGGTAATACCATCCGTATTAATTTCAAAAACGTCCATCTCGCAAAATAAACAAATAAAAATAAACATCTGGCAGTGAGTCACGCGTCCCATGCCCCAAGAAAACTCGGCGTTATCGAAATGCCTCCCACTTTTTCAGGTAAATATTTTCATACATGAAATGCCTCCCAGGTACAATCGAAATGCCTCCGTTTCGTTAATCATTTAGGCTGATATTTTGTCTATTTAATCTCTGTATAATGACAGAATGTTGAAAACTCATAATTTAAATAGGTAGTATCTATTTATTTTGATTTTTCCAATTCTTATTGCAGTGTACCTACATAAAATTTGTTTCACATAAATATTTCACAGTACGACATACACATTTCTTTTTAGAAAAGAAAGTTGTTACCCGACAATCTAATATCCAGCTTTTCTGGGTAATTCCAATTCCGATTCTAATCTCTTCCATATTTATAATTCCATTTTATAATTCCATAAATAAGTACATTTGCCTTAATCTTTTAGTTTGTTTATATTCTCTGGGTATTTTCTGGGTAATTCCAATTGCGATTCTAATCTCTTCTTAACGATTCCATGAATAGGTACTTTTACCTTAATCTTTTTAAATGTTGGCCAAAGATACAGTAAAAGGGTGGACATGTACTAAAAAAACCTGCAAATCATTTTTGTGAAAATACGATAATTGAATCAATATAAGGTTTGTTCCAACATGAACTTTTGGACGGTCCAGAAACCGTCACGAAACTACTTGTACCGTTTGTTGTGCGCATGTTCGTAATTGTATCGCCCAGTTATCGTCCCATGACGGTAATTTGGAAACCGATGTTGGAACGGTTATCTGACTGATAACTGATTTTCTATCATTATCATTTGTCATTTTTGTTGGTGACACCTTGTGTGCTTTTAGTCGATCACGATTCCCGCTTTCCCTCTTTCGATTTGCATATTAAGCACACAATACATTTCCCCCGGGGGAAATGTGCTATATGGCCCGATTACTGAAATGATCATCACGAAACCGTCACTAAAAGACCACAATTCTTGTTGGAGCAGTCGGAAGGACGATCCGACGACGATGATATTTTTGTTGGAACGGATTTTGTTTACTACGCAGGACTGTTACCATTTCGTGACGGTTCTCGGTCGTGTTGGAACAAACCTATTAGATCATAACCACGAGAAGTTGTCTGCCGAAGTTTACAAAAGAAAATCCGTAAGCAATTCAATAAAAAGAGCAGCCGTGGAAGATCTCAGCGAAAAACCAATGAAGCTCATCTGTAAAGAACTTAAGAAGACAAATAATATAGGGACATTTACTATCGATGATATTAATAATATTTTTTTATTTATTAAGCGCAACAGGCCTTGTAGGCCTAGGGCTAAAATGTTTACATTTCTGATTACATAAATAATGTAGTAAATAACTTAATATAACTTACATAACTTATAAATTTTATTTAAATACACTTCAGTCTTTTTATACACTCCTTCACAACCTCTCTCCATCTCCTTCTGTCCAATGCTAGTTCTTTCCATCTCTCAATGTTACTTTTCTTCAAGTCTTCATATACACTGTCCTTCCATCTTTTCCTTGGCCTGCCTTTCCTCCTCTTTTGTATTGGTCTTCGTGAAAGTACCATTTTTGGCATTCGTTTACTTCCCATTCTCTCTATGTGCCCCAAGTATCGTATTCTCTGTGCTTTGATCGTCGTCGTAATCGTTGGCTCTTGATATAGTTCTTCCAATTCTTTATTGGTTCTTCTTCTCCACTGACCTTCTATTTTCACACCTCCATATATTGCTCTTTGCATTTTTCTCTCCCATCTTTCTAACAGGTATGTTTCTGACTTTTTGAGCACCCATGTTTCGCTTGCGTATGTTACTGTAGGTCTGATAACAGTCTTATAAATTCTTATTTTTGTTTTTCTTGATACGTATTTGGATTTCAATAATGTGCGTAATGCTCCATATTTTTTATTTCCTTTAGCTATTCTTGCCTTTATCTCCCCTTCTTCATGACCATTTTCATCTATTTTGGCTCCCAGTTAAATAATTTCTTTGGCTCTTTTAAACGAGTATGTTTTTTCTCCATCTATTTGTACTATGATGTTATTCTCTTTTTCTTTTTGGATCTCTCCCATTATCATATATTTTGTCTTTTCTTCATTTATTTTAAGTCCGAATTTTTTGGCTTCTGTTATTATGTTTTTCATTAACTTTTGTAGTTCTTTTTTGCTTGTTGCTAATAGCGTCAGATCATCTGCAAATGCTATGCATTGGTGGCCGTTTTTAAATATCGTTTCTTGCATGTTTATTCTGCTTTTCCTGATTATTCCTTCCAATGTTAGATTGAATGCCATTGTTGATAGTGGGTCTCCTTGTCGTAATCCTTCCTTGGTTTCAAACTTTTTGGATGTATACCCTTTCCAAGCTATTTCGTTTGTTGTGTTTTCCATCGTCATCTTTATCATCCTGACAATTTTACTTGGTATCCCCAATTCTTTCATCAGTTCGTACATCTGCTGTCTATTTACTGTGTCGTAAGCCTGCTTAAAGTCTATGAACAAAGCATATAGTACTGTTTTATGTTCGTAACAGGTAGTCTGTATTTCTTTTAAGGCAAATATTTGGTCAGTCGTTGATCTGTTGTTTCTAAAATCTGCCTGGTATTCCCCCAGTATTTTTTCCGAATAATGACTTAGCCTTTTTCTTATACTTTGTGCCAAGATTTTGTAAACTATTTCTAATAGTACGATGCCTCTGTAGTTTTCGCATCGCATTCTATCACCTTTTTTATGTATAGGGCATATTCTTGCTATGGTCCACTCTTCTGGCATTTTTTCTACTTCCCATATTCTTTTTATCAGGTCATATATCTCTTTCTTTTCGGTCTTTTCTTTTCATGATTTTTCTCAATTCTCTGTATTCTTCTCTAGTGCTTTCTTCGTCATTTGTGAGATTTTTGAGTCTTACTTTTCTTATTGCTTCTGCTACTTCTTGACATTCTTCATCATACCAATCTTTTGTTTTGTGTTTTCTTTTGGTTTTCGCTAGGATTGCTTTACTTGTGTCCAAGATTGCTTCTTTGATATTTTGCCATTGTTTGTCTGGGCTTGACGTTTCTTGTTCCCTGATTAGTCTGTTGGTTATTCCCTGTTCATACTTCTTCTGTGTGTTGTTATCTTTTAGTAGTCCTATGTTAAATTGTTTTCCAATTTTTTCTGTTGTTTTATTGTTTCGCTTTATGTTATGCTCGATTTTATATTCTGCTCTCACCAGGTAGTGGTCAGAGTTACAGTCCGCTCCTCTCATGCTCTTTACATTTATTACATTGTTTGCATGCTTCTTCTCTATTAAAATATGGTCTATCTGATTTACTGTCTTCTTATCAGGGGAAATCCACGTTCCTTTATATATATCTTTTCGGCGTAATTGTGTGCTTCGTATCACTATTTGCCTTTCTGTTGCAAAGCCTATTATTCTTTGGCCATTATCGTTCGACACCTCATGCTTACTATATTTCCCTATTATGTGTTCGTATATATTCTCTCTTCCTACTTTGGCGTTGCAGTCTCCCATTATTATTTTGATGTCAAACCCTGGTAATTTATCATATTCTCTTTCCAATTGCTCGTAGAAATCATCTTTTTCTTCTTCTGTGGCATCTTCAATCGGTGCGTGTACATTTATTATACTTATGTTTCGTTTGTCCCCTTTTAATCTTACTGTGCATAGTCTATCTGATATTGGTTGGAATGCCATTACTCTTTCCTTCCATTTTCGCTGTATTATAAAACCTGTTCCTAACCTTCTGGTTTCTCCCCCGCTTTTAAAAAATACCACGTCTTCTATTTCTACTATTTCTGTTTCCAATTGTTTTGTCTCTTGTAAAGCTATTATTTCTACATTATATCTTTTAATTTCTCTAATTAATTCTTTGAGTTTTCCTGTTTCGTATGTGCCTCTTACATTCCATGTACCCAAGTTGACTTTAGTTTTCTTTTTGTTATCTTTACTTATTGCCTTGTCCATTGCCTGCGTCGTTTCCGTCTTATTTATCTCTGTTGCAAACTGTATCTTGTCATTTTTCGGCTTTTCTTTTTTATTGCTGTCTTGATTTGTTTTATTTCCATAATTCGTAATCCTATTCTTTGCATTTTTCGTCGTCATTTGTTTCCTTTCATTGCTATTGCTTAGTTTTTTGCTTTGGTCTCTACCACCAACGTTTGGTTCATTCCATCCCAGCGCCATATTTCATGATCGGCATATATTTTCTTATACCCTACTTTCACTTTTCTCCCTTCCTTTCTTAGTTCTTGCGCTTTTTGTCTGACACGTTTCTGTACAATTCTGTCGTTCTTTGATAGGTCATCGCTGATATAAACTAGACCTTCTTCTCGATTTCTCAATTTGGTTTTGTTTCGCATGATTTTTCTTTTATCTTCTTCCTTTTCAAGCTCAACCAGACAAACTTTTTCTCCTAACTTCAGAGCCTTCTCTATTTGTACATCTACTTCTAATTATGTCTGCATAAAATTTTTCATTGCATGTTTTAGGATATCTGGCCCATTTGTATCTATGTTCAATCCCTGTATAATTATATTTTTCCGCCTTTTTTGATTTTCTAAACTTTCAAGCCGTTCTTCTATTTGATAAACTGCCTGTTTTAGTTTCGTGTTTTCTTCTCTTAATGTTACATTCTCCTGGCGTAGCTCTCTTATTTCATCTCTATATTCTTTCTGCTCTCTACGCATCTCGCTAAGTTCTCTTGATTGTTCCTCGATTTTTAGACTTACTCCTGCCATCATTTCCATAATTTTTTGTATATTCTCCTCCATTTTCTCCTTTCTGTAGGAGGGAGATCTGCTTATTTTTCGACTTTTGTTAAAAGCCCGTTCCAATTCTTCCTCTTTTCTCTTCTTGTCGTTTTCGTCTGTCGTGGTACCGTCACTTTCTGTTCGAAATAATAGCTCTTCGTATTTTTTATCTTCTCTGCTCATTACAACTGGTTCGTTTTACTGCGATAAAGGTCTCGTTCGGACTATCTCCGCGGAAACTTAACCTTTCTCAGTGTAGCGTCTTACTTTTTTTCTTTTTTTTTTGATAAAATTATATTGAGCAGTATATACTATTTCGCTCCTCCCTACTTACAGGACTTCCCTGTCGACTTGGCAACACCGCGTTCCAATCAAACAAGAATCCACTTCGAATATCGTACTATCGATGACGTTTTATTTGTTTATGTGTTACGCTTACCTTTGATTTTTGCCAATTTGGAGCACAATTTCAATATTTAGTTTATTATTTTTCGTTCAGCGCGAAGATTACTCACTTAACTTCACACTTTATGCGTTTGCTGTAATTGATTTACTCTGCATTTCGCGAAAAACGGGTTTAATGCAGGAGCAAAATACAATTAATATTCACACACTCAGCGCAACGTTGCCACCCCGATATTAATAATAACTTCCCAAAAATATATCTGAATTTCATAAAGCTCTCGATTCATCTTCTATTATTACAAATAGAAATGAAAATTTTATAATTAAATATGACAAAGATAATCATATTGTTATATTAACATGTTTTTCAAATCTTCGTTTTCTTTCGACTGTTTCCAATTGATATGTTGACGGAACTTTTGAATACTGTCCTCGTTTTTTCACTCAATTGTTTAGTATACATGGCTTGAAAAATGGACATTATATTCCTCTTGTCTTTTGTTTACTTCAAGATAAAAAGTCATCTTCATATTATCTCGCTTTTAAATATATCATAGAAGAATGTTTTAAAATTAATTGTCCTGCATCCCCTAAAATAATAACTTCAGGCTTTGAAATTTCCATTCATAATGGTGTTCGAGTGGGATTTCCTGAAGCAGATCTTCATGGATGTCGTTTTCATTTGGGTCAGGCATGGTATAGAAATGTTCAAACACTGGGATTAGCTCCAGAATACCAGAAAGGTGTTGACTCAACCGAAGTTACGCATATTCTTATTTATATATTTGGTCTTTCATTCTTACATCCTAAAGATGGTAGCGATTTTTTTGATATAGATTTGGCAGAAATTAAACCAGTCGATGAAAGAGTCACCCAGTTTTGTGATTATCTTGTTGATAATTACATATCTGAAAATTCGACATTTCCTCCACATCTTTGGGCTGAGCACTCTTCATCCTTACAAAGAACCACAAACCCATGCGAAAGTTTTCATTCCAAGTATAATTCTTCTTTCTACTGCCGTCATCCTAACATTAATAATTTTAATGTTGTAATTTTACAATTTCAAATAAATACCTACATTAAAATAAATTCTGTTTCGACACCAAAAAAAAATTTTTGCGTAAAGTACAGCAAAAATAAATTTTCTAAAACTCTGAATGAAAAAATTTTAGAATTAAGAGAATGTAAAATAAATAGATTAGAATTTGTCAAAGTAATATCATATAAATTTAGGAAAAATATTTTGTAATTTTATATTTCTATACACATTTTGTATTATTTTCCAAACAAGTTTTTTTGTTATGTTATTTTTAATAAATCTATAAAATACTTAATATGTTTTTGTATTTTTTGTTCAATTATTAATTATAAAAAATAATGGTTATAATAAAATATATATTATAATGGTTATAAAACTAGTTATATATGTATAAGTTAGATAAAATTTATAAATACCGCCTAGTGTCAATAATGTTGAATACATAAAGGTTGAAAATAAAATAAATTAAATAACAAAATACCAATTTTGACAAAAATTTACAAAGGGACGAAGATGCGGCAACGTCTCACCTTCAGATAAAGATTATAACCATGTAATTTATTTAAAGCTTGGGAGGCAATTCGTATGTGACCATTTTAGCGACAGGTAAGAAATCCTATTTCGGGAGGCATTTCATATGCGGCCAGAAAACTGTACGCCGGTGACAAACATCAACGATGCATGCGAACGCATGCACTGATCGTAGTAGTGATGTTGATTATAGTTACTTTCGAGTATTCGTTACAAATCGTTACTTTCGTATAAAGTAATCATTTACAGCATTCGTTACTTTGATTACTATGATTACTTTTGTATTTGAGTACCGGTAATCATAATATATGAAGTAATCATGATATTATCGAAAATCGTATTTCTCAGTAGGTAGGTATTTTGTATAGGTATTCCGATATAACAAGTAATCATTTACAGCATTCGTTACTTTGACTACTATGATCACTTTTGTTACTTTTGTATATAAGTACCGGTAATCATATCGAAAATCGTATTTCTCAGTAGGTAGGTATTTTGTATGCCCCACCTAAATGCCCTGGTCTAATTCTAATAAAAGTAATGTAATACATACAAAATTAAAGTTGTTGATCATACTGTAGAAACATTATCATTTCCACATTGTTCCGGTCAGTCTAGCTAGAAAGTAATCAAGTGTACTGGTTGTAGATACAATAGGCGTTACTCGCTCTGATACGACTGGTACGAAGTAATCAGAGTAATCAAAGTAGATACAATAGTTGTTACTCGTTCTGATACGATTGATAAGAAGTAATCAGAGTAATCAAAGTAACGATTTGCCTCTCTGTATAGTAATCGTTACTTTCGGTATTCGTAAGTAACGAGTACTTTGTAACGAATAGTTACTCTTTCAACATCACTAGATCGTAGAATGGGTTCAATTTGCGGTCTCTCGCTTATAAGTAAAGCTCGGATTATAGGCAAAATGCCTTTTTTGCCTATTATAATTGTTTTTTGCACTTTTTGCCTTTTTACGTAAATTGCGCCTATTTGTGCCTTTTTTAAAATTTCATGGTACTACCCATGATATTATTCTATTACTAAACCATTCTATAATAAAATTTTGGGTCAATAATAAAATGTCAATGGTTTGTTTATATAACAGATTTCTAGGAAAATGTACCTGATCGAGACTTGAGGGTTAACTATTTGGAAATCCGTAAGCTTTAATAGTTTATTATCAGTTGTACAGTCGGTTACTGTATCAGAGTTTAGTCACAAATTACTATATCCTAGTTTAGTTTTGTTGCGTATACCGAAAAGCAAAGAACACGTTTTAAAACGTTTTAGACATTTGTGTGAAAAGATGACATCTAAATTAAGGCTATGGATCGCACCTTATTCGGAACTTTCTCTAGAAGGAGATGGAGCATTTTGTAAACCATGCGGCAAATCGGTAAGTTTTATTTTTTCTCGTTTTTTCTCGTCCCACAACATAACTAAATTCTAAAGCGGTTTTAGAATTCTAATTATTTTTTTTTAAATTCTCAGATTTCAAGTAGAAAAAGTACTTTATTGACCAGCATTGTGGAACCCCACTTCATAAACGTAATTTGGAAAAATTAAATTTCTCTAAGTTAGCCCAAATATCTCTGCGGGATAGTTTAAGCAGTTCAAAAAAAAAGGAGGAAGACGCATTTAAATTTGATTTATGCCAGATGATGATTGCATCCAACATTCCTCTATATAAAGTTAATAACCCTAGTTTTAAATGTTTTTTCGAAAAATATCTTAATAAATCCTTACCGGACGAGAGTACATTGAGAAAACATAATGTGGAAAAATGTTATGTGGAATGTATTTCAAAAATTAAGCGGGAGTTAGAGGACAATTTTTTGTATATTATCGTGGATGAAACGACAGTTGTATGCGGCAGGTATATAGCTAATTTAATGATTGGAAATTTGAACGAAAACTTTGCGAGAAAACCTTATTTAGTTGCCGTTAAATAATTGGAAAAAACAAACAATTTAACAATAAGTCGATTTATACAAGATAGTTTAACAAACCTCTTTTTACCCAACCCTATACCAGTGAATAAAATAGTTTTAATGCTTTCAGATGCTGCGGCATATATGTTAAAAGCTGCTGTTAATTTAAAGATTTTTTATCCTAATTTAATTTCTTGCACTTGTGTAGCCCACGGGGTAAATAGAATTGCTGAAGAAATAAGAAATCAGTTTCCGTTGGTAAATAATTTTATAAATTTTATGAAAAAAGTTTTTGTAAAAGCTCCGTTGAGGGTGCAAATATATAAAGAAAGACTTCCCGGTGTCCCTTTGCCACCTAAACCAGTAATTACAAGGTGGGGAACCTGGCTCGAAGCAGTTTTTTTTTCTACTTTGAACACTGCAATGAAATAGAATTAGTTATGCCAGAATTTGATGATGATATTTCCGAAGCCATTCGAGAAGCAAAAAAAATATTAAAAAATCCCAAATTGAAACAGGAACTCGCTTATATCAATGACAATAATTATAAATTAATAGTTACCACAATTACCTTATTAGAAAAACAAGAGATAAATTTATGTGAGTCAGTAAAATTAAAGATAATTTAAAGACGAAAATTAAATCGGCACCTGGAAGTAACGGTCAATTAATTTTAAAAAAAATGAAATATGTTTTCGACAAGAATGAAGGTTTTTGGTTTTTATCTAATGTTGCTAAAGTTTTGAATGGGACATTTTCCGAGGAATTACAAATTATGCCAGATTTATTATCCGCTCTGAAATATGCTCCAATTACATCTGTCGATGTCGAACGTTCGTTTTCAATGTACAAATTAATTTTAAGTGATCGAAGGTATAGTTTTAAGACCGAAAATATTGAAAAATATTTAGTTATTTCTATTAATGATAAAATTTTAAGTAGTTATAAATAATAAGTTATATTCCTTTATTGCCTATATTTTGCATAAATGTTAATATTCCTGCATTTTTTAATAAAAATCTTTGCCTATATAGGCGCCTTTTTCTTCAATTTTTGTTGCCTATAAATCCGAGCTTTACTTATAAGCGTGCTTCACAAAACTGTCCACGCAGTTCGCCGGTGCAAGTTGTGTCTCGCTTAGGAACAATTTGCGCCGGGGCTAAAACTCAAAAAACTTGTCGGATACGTGGCTGGGTTAAATTCATGTGAATATCGTGTTTCTCTGGACGAAGACATCGGGCGAAGCACAAGAGGTGTAATAGATTTAATACACCTGAACCAGATTTTACCTTTGTCATGGATATTATCAGCACTTTTTACTTTTCTATGTTTACCAACTTTGTTAATTCTACTTTTACTACTATCTGGTCTAGATCTTTCTCTACTATGTTTTGCATCTACATCTGCAACAAAAAAATGTTGATATTTACAACGTTTGGTTAAAAATACCAAATACGCAGGCTATCCAGAAAGTACGTTTCATTTTGGAATAGAGAAAAAAATAAGTAGATAAAAGGAAAAGAAAGTACATTTGAAACAGACAATCAAATACTATTTTTCTCCATAATCTCCCAACAAATGCAGGCATTTATCATAGCCGTGAACTAGCTTTGAAATACCATTTTCATCAAATTCTGCCGCCTGAGACTTCAACCAGGTGTTCAACGCCATCCCGTAGCTCCCCATCGTCATCAAAGCGCTGCGTTGCAAGCCTGGCCTTATTGCTCGAAACAGGTGGTAGTCACTAGGTGCCAGATCTGGACTATACGGCGGATGAAGAAACACCTCTCACTTGAATTGAAGAGACAAGTTCATCAGTCACAATGCTTGGTTGTCTACTTCGTTCTTCATCGTGCACATTGGTTCGGCCATTTTTGACATAAATTTGACAGAACAGAACAAATTTAGCGATAAATTTCAATTGGCTTGTTGTTTTTAGCCAACAAGAACCGCATTGTCTCATCCCAAAACTGACAGAGTTTTCGATCGAGCACAGATTTCAAACAGCTGTTGCAAAATAACGAGAAAACAGTGACTTAACGCTAGCACGGCTAGACATTAGAGCTTCACGATACAATACAATATCGATACTTTTTAAGTATTGAGTATTGTATTGGTTATGTCAATGAAGTATCGTATCGAGTACCGATATCGGCAATACTTTCTTAAAAAAATATCGTATTGATATTGATTTCGATACGATATCGATACAATACTCGATAAAATATCGACATAAAAAGGATTATTAAATATTAAAATATTAAATAATAATTAAGAGGATATTAAATTAATAAAACAAATACTATTCTTTATTCATCTTTATAAGCTCTTAAAATATACATACTGCAGTCACTGAAGGTGGATTTAAGCTTCGTTGAACCTCCATAGGTTCTTTTGAAAATAAGTGGGTGGTTAGAGGATACCTTAAGGAACAAAGGTGACATAGTGCCAATTTGCGATTTTTGCATTTTAGGGGTGAAATTCACCACTGTTTTAAAATTATTTTTTATATTTCTGAAAGTGCAATCACCGAAGATTTTCACCTCCGATTTCGTTGAACCTTCGTTGATTCCCATGAAAATTGGGGAGTAATTAGGGGATACGTCAAGAAATAAAGTGATATGGTGTCAACTTGCGTTTTTTGCATTTTAGAGGTGAAATCCACCCTTTTTAAAGGAAAAAAATGCAGATTTAAACATTCTGGTGCAAGTAATCTACTTTAATCAAATAAAATAAATGTTTTTTTAACAGTTCTATGCATAATTTATCGGAATAAATCGCAATTCAATATTTATTGAAAACTGTTTTTGCGTCATCATTACTCACTTCCATAATATTGCCACAAATGCCACATGATATAAACAGTGTAATCAAAGATGATGTGATTTACTCACGCTCAAAAGTGTCAAGTTTAGGCACTCAAGTGTAAAATATTATAACAGCTGATGCTTGGGTTGCAGATCACTTATACTTTTATGTAAATAATTATGATCTAAATATCTATTCCACAAAATATAACCAAACAACTGTAGCGTTTTATTATTTTTTTCTCGATATCGATATTTTCAAAAATATCGAGGCAAGAGTATCGACAATACAAGAGTATTGTATTGATTTCAGATAATGAGTATGGTATTATTACATTAATATTGCTAGGGTATGTATTGTATTGGTATTGTATTGGTTTTCGATACGATATCAATACAATATCGATATTTTTATCGAATATCGTGAAGCTCTACTAGACATCTACTGAACGGAGTCGGAGGATCATCACCACAATGCTAAGATGTCGAGGCTAGCCCCGCCCCTAGCGTCTACAGATCAAAACGTAATGAAATTTCTGGATAGACCTCGTATTTTTATATTTGTTATTTTAATGATCAGAGAATTAATAAAATTAAAAGCTTACGTTTTTTGCCTTTTTCTCGTGACATCGTTTCTTCTAGATGCTTTTTGTACCTTATCTCCGTTTCATTGTTTATATAATTTTCCAATGTGAGGGAGAGGAAAACAAATATAATACATTTTAGATTTCCAATCCCATGTAAAAGAACTTCCATGGCCAGAAGAGGATTGGGAAGAAAAATACTGTTCAAGCTTTCAATAACTATCATTGGTTTCATTTTTTCTAATTTTACTTTTAGTATATTTGCAAATCTAAAAAAATATTTGACTGACAAATTGGTGTTAAAATTATACGGGATTCACTAAAAATACTATGATTGTTGATCCAGACTTTGATTTTGCGTCAAGCATATGATCAAAGATAAAAGCCTGCATCATTCAACTTGATCAGCAAAAGTAACTGTGCACCACGTGGATTTTGGTGCACTATCTCGATTATGAGCGTCATAAAAGAAATAATAAAACCCGCGACTTTTACCCCTTATAACTACCCTCGTCTCCCGCTCAGCTGTCCGCTAATGTGGAAAAGTCATGTACATGACTAATCTAACAGATCCCCGCATAGTTTGTCCATATTAACGATCAAGAGCAAAATCCACTTCCAGTTCTTGGAGGAAAAGGAAATCTTCAGCAACTGTATTTAAACAATCTTTAGTTCCTATAGAAATATGAAATCGAAATACTTCACTCATGAAAATGGTAAAAATACAGGGTATCCCGAAAAGATTGGTCATAAATTATACCACACATTCTGGGGTCAAAAATAGTTCGATTGAACCTAACTTACCTTAGTACAAATGTGCTCATAAAAAAATTACAGCTCTTTGAAGTTACAAAATGAAAATCGATTTTTTTCAATATATCGAAAACTATTAGAGACTTTTGATTGAAAATGGACATGGGGCATTCTTATGGCAGGAACATCTTAAAGCAAAGTTGAAGTGAAATTTGTCCACCCTACAAAAATTTTATGGGGGTTTTGTTCTCTTAAACCCCCCCCCCCCCTTAAACACAACGTTTCTAAAACTTTTTTGCCTCTTAGTAATTTTTAGATAAGCCCGTTTTTATCGGGATGCGGCTTCTTTTTTAATATGTTTACATAAAAATTTTATGGGTGTTTTGTTCCTTTAAACCACCCAAATGTTTGTGTACGTTCCAATTAAACTATTATTGTGGTACCATTAGGTAAACACAGTGTTTTTAAAACTTTTTTGCCTCTTAGTCTTTTTTGATAAGTCACCTTTTATCGAGATGTGGCTTCTTTTTCAAAATACACCTAATATTGTAAATTATAAATAAATTTTCAGTTTACATATTAACAGCTCTCTACATATTATAATCGTACTTAACCATAATATACAAATATGTGGTGGATTCGACCAATACTAAAAATATCTCGATAAACACTGGCTTATCGAAAAAGTGTTAAGAGGCAAAAAAGTTTTAAAAATAATGTGTTTACCTAATAGTGCAACAATAATAATGTAATAAAATCCCCATAAAATTTTTATGGTGTGCACAAATTTCACTTCAATTTTTTTTTCGGATGTTGCTACTATAAGAATGCCAGATGTCCATTTCCAATAAAAAATCTCTAAGAGTTTTCGATATATAAGAAAAAAATCGATTTTCAGTTTGTAACTTCAAAGGGCTGTAACTTTTTTTGTGTGCACTATTGTATATAGGTAAGTGAGGTTCAATCAACCTATTTTTGACCCCAGAATCTGTGGTATAATTTATGACCAATCTTTTCGGGACACCCTGTATAATAATAATCTCTCCAAAGACAAAAAAAAGTTTTCCTATAATCTTCAACAAATGAACGTATGCCATAAACTACAAACATTATAAAAGGGGTAACTACAGAACAGAAATAAAAATTCAAATGGAGCTTACGTTTGTGGATGAATGTCCAAAAACGTTGAACCTGAATTCCCATGTCCTTTTTTTCCGCTCTTGTTGGTAGATTTCGAGCTTTTACTTGCTTTGGTGCTTGCCTTCTCTCCATTTGATTTATTACTCTTAAAAAATTAAAATCAATTTTAATTTATACATTTTAAACATAGTACAAATTAAATATATGTATAGACCAGGGCGCATCTGTAAAAATATTAGTACATTTGGATGTTGAGAGGTGACTCATATTTTTTTGCAGAAATTGCTTGAAAATAACTCATTTAATAATATTTGAGTTATTCTACCACTCAAAAAGGTCCGGAACAATGTTTAAATAATCAAAATGTCAAAAAATTAAGGAAAAATTCGATTTTTTTCTTGGTTTTTTTATAACTTTAAAAGTATTTATTTTTGAGAAAAGTTGCACTAACATAAAAGTTGCGTAATTAAATTTCCTACAATATAGAATCAACTGAAAATTTTAAAAATTGTCACCCTAGTTGCAAAATAGCAATAATTTCGAAAAAAAAAACATAAAAAACAAGTATGCTTTTTCTCATGAGCATCTTTCAGTGCGTCACAGTTTTTCGATTTCATTCTAACGCATTAAATTGTATGTGACAGAAAAAACGCACGTCGCGTCGGTGATTACATTTCATCGGTGACATTTATAACATTTGTTCTAGTTGTCAATAGATGGCGCTATAATCGAAAAAAAAATTATTACGAATTATATAATATATCTACGAATATAATCTGTACAATTTATAAGACTATACAAATCAAAGAAAATACCATTTTATAAATGCAATAAACACAATTGATTTGTTTTTATGCCAAATTGCAAATAAAATGTGACAACTGTCTTAACTAAAATGTCATGTCACTAAAATGTATATTATCACGGACTTACCTTTTTTTCTATCATTTGTGACGCACTGAAAAATGCTCATGAAAAGAAGCATATTCGCATTTTACGTTTTTCAACAATTTATGCTGCACTTAGGACCTTCATATTTCACCCTGAAAAACTATACAGGGTGTCCCGGAAAATAGTGCGTACCTTCAAGGTATGGGCTAAGTGCACCATTTAGAGCAAAAAAGTCTAATAAATTTTTTTTGTTAAGTCAACCGTTTTCAAAAAAATAATTTATTAATTTTAATGCATTTGATTAATGTCCACAGAAAAGCAAATACAGCCGGCAGCGCTGCGTTCCTTCTGTGCTAAAATAATTTTACTGTAACTCAACTATCATGAATCATCGATCATAGGCATATTATACATTGATAAAATACTGATAACAGTAATAGAAAAACAGCATAATATTTGTGTTTATTAAATATCTAATAAATAAGGTTTGTATAGTGTTTTAACTTACATAAAAATTTTTTATTACAATAAAGCTACGTCTTCAAGAAGCATCGATAGAACATGTTGCAAACATTTGAGTACCTGCATTCCTCCATTCAATCTTCTGGGAAGTTCGAATGGTTCAATTAGATGATTATAAAAAATATTCCCAGCCTACAAATTCATACTTTTGTCAACCACGAAAGTTAAACACACCATTCGTAAAAATAAACTTTATCTGCACATAACACTTTACACAGAAATTCGGGTTCTCTGAAGATCTTATTTTACTTGGAGGTAAATAGCCTTGCTGTAAATCTTGCACTAAACGTAATTAACATAATATCATGATACTCGCTATCGAAATCATGACAATATCACAACAATAGGATGTACCTCTTCTGGGGTTACAGGTGATTATGATATGACCATGCCCCGAGAACTCTAATAAAAAACATATAATCGTATTTATTTTCCTTCCATTTTGCCAGAGGCGCTGATGTCGGCATTGTGATTGGTGGAACACGACTTTTGACAAATCCTGCGCTATCTGTGAATCTGTGTTCAGGGGTGAGAGCACGCCACATAGAATTCTATTTTGCTGACGTCACAAAATCGAATTTCACATTGGGAGAATCGACGGTTACTAGGCAACGTGACGTCACTAAAATAGAATTCTATTTGGCGTGCTCCCGCACCAGTGTTCGTGTTCGTTCGTTCGTTGTCGTTCAGTTATTTTCATGTTATTTTATATGGTCGGTTATGTGTTGTGTTTGTGTCACCATAAAAAGCTGATATTCATGCAGTCGTGTTTTTTGATATTTTTGTTATTTTGTAATCGTGTATCTTTTTAAAGGTAAGTTTTTCTGATTGTAGGTACTGTTTATCCAACAGTTTTAAAATACACACTTTATTTCGCGTTTTGTTTTTAGGTCTAATGGCTCCGTTCAGCTATTGTGTGCATACGGTGGAAAAGTTCAACAAGTAAACATTTATTTAATCCAAATTAAATACTCATATTTCTATGTAAAATGTCACATTATTTTATAAATAAATAAGTAAGAAACAAAAGTTGTTTGTGTTTTACCTTTATTCTCCAATTGAATAAAATATTAAATATTGGAAGTACCGTATGGAGGCTATCTATGTACCTAGCATGGAGGCTAGATTATGGCACCCTTTCTATCCAATCAACAACAAGAGCGTTTAAAATTTCACACCTATCATGTCGAAGCTACAGACCACTTATGTGGAGGCCAGATTTGTAGTATCCTTCCATTTAACCAGGTGCTGAGATGGCGCTGAAATACGTGACATGTTTTTTAAAGAGTAAGATCGCATTCTACCAAATCACACAACACTTTTTTCTATGGATATGACTGTTTGTGTTTACAATTTGTATATTTTTATCTAAGCTGTGTCAAAATAAATAAAACTGCCGTGTTGCCAAATGTAAATTTTAGTAAAATATATTATTTTAATATTTTGGGGCAACAGATGACTTTAGGAAAAAAATTTATAAGAAAGTTTTTTTTAAATCGTGCATTCTACCCACACCTTTAAGGAACGCACTATTTTCCGGGCACCCTGTATGATATGATAAAACAATACTGTAAATTTCATTAAGATCGGTTTAATAGATTTTGCAAAATAAATTTAGCAATCCAGCTTCGGCAAAAAAATTCATTTTTTCAAAATCTTGCACTACTGAAAATAAAGCAGACAGCAAGTTGAATTTTTTTTACATATAAAAAAATACTGTACCTTTTATTTGCAATTTGCAAAATTAAAATCGGTTAACCACCACGGCGCGGCGTCAGGAATTTTTTTAAATAAACATTAATTTTTGGTGCTACGCGCAGGACAACGGATACGTTCGCTCTGATTGGGCATTCCAATGACCTTTGATAATGGTTGATAAATTTTAATTTATAGTACATTTCGAAATAAATAAATAAATTTGTTTATTGCAAAATAAAAACACATACTCTGTCCTTTGAAATAACACTTTTTTAGAAAAAATTTTCTTTGTTCATATATTTTAACTTAGAAAATAAAAGTGTATTATTTTTAAACATATGCAATTGTTTAAACAATTTTTCACAAGCAATAATCAAATTAGTTTGGTTTTTGTGGAATTAAAATATGAACATACAACAAAATAGAGAGTAAGAAAATAGCATAGTAGATAAAGATTGAAAGAAATTTTGGTGAAAATCAACGTGTGTGAGCGAACACCGCTGTCCTGCGCATAGCACCAAAAATTAATGTTTATTTAAAAAAACTCCTGACGCCGTAGTAGTTAACCGATTTTAATTTTGAAAATTGCAAATGAAAGGTACAGTATACTTCTATTTGCAAAAAAAAATTAATTTGCTATCTGCTTTATTTTCAGTCCTGCAACATTTTGAAAAAATGAATTTTTTTTGTGAAAGCTGGATTGCAAAATTTATTGAACCGATCTTAACTAAATTTACAGTGTTATATTAACATATCATAAAGTTTTTCTGGGTGAAATATGAAGGTCCTATGTGAAGCAGAAATTGTTGAAAAACGTAAAATGCGAATACTTGTTTCTTTATGTTTTTTTCGCAATTATTGCTATTTTGCAACAAGGGTAACAATTTAAACAATTTTTCACCAATCTTATGTTATAAGAAATTTAATTGTGCAACTTTTACTTTAGTGTAACTTTTCTCGGAAGTGAATACGTTTAAAGTTATAATCAAAAAACCAAGAAAAAAATCGAATTTCTCCTTAATTTTTTGACATTTTGATTATTTAAACAATGCTCCGGAACTTTTTGAGTGGGAGGATAACTCAAATATTATTATATGAGTTATTTTCAAGCTATTTCTGCAAAAAAATTAGAGTCACCTCTCAACGTCTATCTCAAAACAGATCCGCCGTGGACTAGTAGGGAGAAGCGTACTTTTGAAGTGTGAAAAATATTTAATTCCTAGCTGAGAGTTTTCAGCTTATAAAGCTATCTTCAGAGCTGTGGTCAATAATTTCAAAATACCACTATGAACAGAGAGCATGTAAGAGCATGTAATTACAAAATCCCATGTAAGATTGAAAAAAACTTTTTCTTGTGCAGTCTTTCATTGATAGAAAAACTTTGTCTAACGTTTGGAGAAAAGAATAATAATGTTGTCGGTTGTGAAGTTGTGGTTGAAACATTGAAAACATCTAATACAGGCAAAAAAGGACTTTCACAAAAAACACATTTCAAAAATTTGATCATGGTAAGGTCAAAAATATGTACGTTGGACTGTGTCTGTGTCGGCTGTCAGTAAATGCCTCATGCGCTCATGCTCCCATTCTGCATGCTGTCAACGTACGCTTCAGATGGTAAGGTTTTTTTGACCTTCTTCTTCAAATGCAAATCCACTAATGGATGTTGGCGATCACATTTTCCATTAACTCTCTGTCTCTTGCAATGTGTATCAGAGACTGTATGTCGGTAATCCTTGTCCATTGCCTTATGTTTCGGAGTCAGGACATTTTCTTGCGTCCTATTCCTCTCTTGCCTTCAATTTTACCCTGGATTATAAGTTGAAGGAACTGGTATTTTTCGTTTCGCATGATGTGACCCAAATACGCCGTTATTCTTTTCTTGATGTTTTCGAAAAGCTGACGTTCTTGGTTGATTCTTTTAAGGACATCCACATTTGTGATTTTCGCCGTCCATGGTATCTTTAAGATATGGCGATAAGGCCACATTTCGAAGGCTTCTAATCTGTTTATATCCCTCGTTTTGAGTGTCCAGCCCTTTATGCCATATAGCAGCACCGACCACACGTAGCATTTAGTAAACCTTAGTCTCAGTGTAAGGTCGAACTCTGAGCAGGTCAGTGCCTTCCTGAATTTTACGAAAGCTTGTCGAGCTTGCTCAATGCGACATTTTACTTCCCTGTCCGATGCCTAGTCTTCAAAAAGCCACGTTCCTAGGTATTTGAATTTACTCAATCTCTCAATGGACTTAGTATTCAGTGTTATGGTGGAGTTTTCAAATGCATCCAAGTTTCTGGAGATGATCATGAATTTAGTCTTTTTGGTATTAATCTCTAATCCCATTCGCTTACTCTATTCTCCGATTATAAGGACAAGTTGTTGAAGATCTGCTATGTTGTCGCAAATTAAGACAGCATCATAAGCATATCGTATGTTGTTGATCAATACTCCATTCACTTTGATTCCCATCTCTGCATCTTCCAAAGACTCTTCCGAAAATATGGCTTCCGAATAAATGTTAAATAAAAGGGAAAGTACACATCCCTGCCGAACACCCCTTCTTATGTGTATGGATTTGGATATAGAATTGTCTATTTTTAATTGTGCTGCCTGATACCAGTACAATTTTCCAATGCATCTTATGTCTTTTTGGTCTATATCAAGCTTCTTGAGGATCTGCATTAACTTGTGATGTTGGACACGATCAAACGCGTTCTAGTAGTCTAAAAAGCACAGGAATACGTCCTTCCTCTGATCGTAATAATTTTGGACCAACACCTGTGTTGCTCCTATTGCTTCTCTTGTTCCCAAACCTTGCCTAAACCCAAACTGAGAATCACTGATGTCCCATTCACATTTTTTGTATAATCTTTGATGTAGTATTTTTAAGAATATTTTTAAAGTGTGATTTATCAGACTAATGAGTCTGTGATCCTCACAACTTTTTGCATTGACTTTTTTGGGTAGGGGAATAAATGTAGAGAGCAACCACTGTTGAGGATAGCAACCAGTTTCATAAATAAAATTAAATATTTTATGTAGTGCTGAAATTCCCCTTTCATCTAGTAGTTTGAGTATTTCTGAAGGGATTTCATCAGGTCCAGGTGCCTTATTGTTTTTTGAATAAAATATTGCCTTTTCTATTTCCTCTTTAGTGATTGAAGGGCCAGTCAGCTGGTCGTCTGTATAAACTTCACTCATGGGTCTTTCGTCATGAAAGAGCTCCTGGATATAGTTTTCCCATATACGAATTTTCTTTTTTTCACCTAGCACTGTCTGGTTATCCTGATTAACTATAATAGTTGGTCTTCATTTTCTGTATATTCCATCAGTCTCCTTAAGATTTTTATGTAAATTCCGGTCGTCGTGCTGTCGTTGTAAATGTTCTAGATTCTTGATCGATACATTGTTGCTTAAGCCATTCATTTTTTGCTATTCTTATCTTTGCTTTTATTTGCCTGTTAATGTTTTTATACATATTGCTGCCATCTGGGTCATTCTTGTGTCGTCGTCGTTCATCCATTAGTAATAGTATTTCTTCTGTCATCCATTTTGCTTCTTGTTCTTTGGTTTATACTCCAAGTTGCTTTTCATGATGTCTGTTACAGCACTTGTAATCGTATTCCATGTTGGTGTTAGATTTTCGATAATGTTTTTCGGTTTTTGACCTTACCATGATTAAAATTTTTGTATTATGTTTCTTTTTAAGTCCTTTGTGTCTGTATTAGATGCTTTCAACGTTTCAACCACAACTTCTCAACTGAGAACATTATTATCTATTTTTTTCCAAACGTCAGACAAAGTTTTTCTATCAATAAAAAACTGCATAAGAAAAAGTTTTTTGTCAATCTTACATGGAATCACTCTCTCTTCATAGTGGTATTTTGAAATTATTGACAATAGCTCTGAAGATGGCCTTATAAGCCGAAAGCGCTCAGCTAGTAATTAAATATTTTAGGCACTTCAATAGTACGCTTCTCCCTGTCTTTCAGTAGTCATAAGTATGTACAAAAACCATTTCAGCCTTGACATTTTAAAATATATGTAATTTTTTTGTTTTTTCAAGTTGAAGCCCATGTGTGCACGTATGTATTTGTATGTGTTTGAAAAAATCGTTTCAGAAATACCTCTAGTATATACTTACTTCTTTACTTTTTACGTCATCCGCAGATTTTGAACGCTCATTTTTATTTCCCTTCTTCTTTCCCATCTTATCCTTACCTTTTTTCCCGATTTTTTTCCCATCCAATAATGCCTCAACTTTTTTAACTAACTCGTCATACTCGTCTACAATAAATACGTTAGTAAGCAAGACATTTTTATAAGTCTTAAAAATAATTTATAAGAGAAAAATATTGAAACATAAATGACCTTTATCGACTTGGAGAAAGCATACGATAGCGTGCCCAGGAAACAACTGTGGGAAGCAATGAGAATAATGCAAGTTATAGAGAAATATGTGAATAAAACACACATACTGTATACGTACACAGAAACAGAGGTGCAAATAAATTTAGGCAATTAATTAACAAAAATAATCATCACAACAAAAGGCCTCAAACAGGGATGTGGTCTATTACCGACACTTTTTAACAAGTACATAGATCAGGCTTTGAAAAGGTGGTATAGAATGGGGAACGATGTGCACACCAGTGTAAGAGAATATTACATTCACTACTTTTCGCCAATGGCCAAGTCATTTTTGCACAAAGCAGAGAGGACATTGAATATATGATAAGGAAATTAAAGGAAGAGTATGAGATATGGAGAATCAAGATTAAGATAAATGCGTAAGACTGGATACTTATGTATTGGATCCTAGGTTGCAGATTTGAACTTAAGTTAAGACGAGAAAATAGAGAGTTGTAAGACATTTAATTATTTAGGGTCAATGATAAACCGAGATGATACTTATACGAAAGATAAAGAAATGAAAATAGCATGAGGAACAAACCACGAAAGCACTCCACGGAGAGATATGGAATAACAGTATAACTAAAGGAAACAAAAAAAAGGATCTTTCAGAGCATTGTGCTAAATAGTATCCTACATGGAGAGGAAGTATGGCCAGTAACAACAACAATATTAAATAAAATAAGAGCAGTTGAATTGGAGTTTATGAGAATATGTCTACAAATCACCAGAGAGGACAGAATAAGAACAGATGAAATATAGAATAGAATGGAAGTATAGAATGCTCAATTACAGAAAAGTTGGAAAACGGTAGTGGGGGCACGCAAAGTAGAAATCTATTTCAGTGACGTCAGTTGCCTAGCAGCCGTCGATTCTTGTATTGCGAAATTCGATTTTGTGACGTCAGCAAAATAGAATTCTATTTGGCGTGCTCTGGCCCCAGAACCCTGCAGTGACACGGTCATGTACAATGAATACCAGAGCACAGGTGACCGAAAAAAATATTGGACTGGGACCCGCTGAGAAGAAGAGGGAGAAGAAGACCTACTATGAGATGGAAAACTTGCATAGGAAATGCTGTAATAGATAGATACCTCAGAGAATGTGACTGATAAAAGAGAATTCTGTGGAGAAAAGTCGAAAAAAGAAGAAAAGTAACACAGGTTTACAAAAAAAAAATTTTTTTTTGACTATTTGATGAAACCATATGACTAGGGAGTTTTTGGGGCCGCTGATCAAGAATCCGGGGTCCGTTGACCTCTATCACGTCAGGTAAAGCTTATTTCAAGGTCAAATCAAGATAAATCGACACAAAATCACTCTGAATAATATATTAGGCTGTTTTTGTGGATTTGTACTTATTTGACCTTAAAATGACCTTTACCTGACGTGGTAGAGCCGAACGGACCCCAGTTTTGTGATCAGCGACCCCAAAAACTCCTAGTCATATGGTTTCGTCAAATACAGTCGAACCCGCTTATTAGAATACCGGTCATAGGAATATCCCGTTTTAAGTCATATAAATTCGAGGTCCCGAAACGTTTCTACTAGCCACAAATGATCGGTTATTAGAATATCTCGGTTATAAGAATACTTTCGCTTGGCACGAAGGCTATTCCATTAAGCTGGTTCGACTGTAGTCAAAAAAAAATTTTTGTACACCATGTATGGATTTTTGTACAAAAACGTCTTGCAAAGAAATAAAAAAACTAGGAGAGTGTTAGATAACAAATTTCTTTACCGTCTAATGGTTCACTTTCTGGTACAACATACTTGTCAATCATATCATTGATTTTCTTATTGATTTCAAAAGCGTATTCGGATTTATTGTGCAATAACTCTTCAAAAATTAGTTGGTCGATGCTCACCATTGTCATACCTAACGTTTTTGAAGTTTCGTTGGCAGCTTTATAATATTCTAAATAAAAGTATTATTTTGGATTATTATTTAAAAGGCATTAAAATTTTATTATTTTTTTTAGGAATCAATCGAAATGTATAAGCGCATGAGAACTACGTTACAATATATAGTTTTAGAAAGATCAAATACGTTAAAAAATAAAACTAATAACAAAGGAATAACATGGTTATAAGCAAAAATAGTATAACATCGGGGCAATAATATTATTAGTTATCAAAAACGTCAAAATAGCCATATTAGTATCCAACATCCGTAACAGATAGGCACCATAAGTAGAGAAGCTTCCCTCAAATGTGTTCTATTAGATTCATATTGAGGCTGCATGAGGACCAGTCAAACTTTTTAATTCCCACTTCATCAAGGTAGTGAACAACATCCGCTGCCACGTGGGACCCAGAATTATCAAGGATCTTCAGCACATATCTACGTCTACTAGCAGTAGCTCTAGGTATAGGCACTTATTCTGTACATTCATCATAGCCTATATGTCTGCAAACCATGAAACCTTCTATCGACAGAGTTCCCTTGGAGAAATGCGTGTCTAGGCAAATCATTAACCTGCTCTTCTCCAGACTCTGGAATCACTACCTGGTGCTTCCAATTTATTCTCGTCTCAGCTGTAAACTTAGACGCTCTTCCAATCGTATACATTTGTCATCGTAGAAAAGGCAGAATCTAGGAACACAACGATATCCTTTCAACCGTTTTTGGTGAAGTCTCAGCGTTTTTTCCATATTTGCGTCAATGTTGTTCTGAAGCTATTTTCTTGTGGCATTTTTATAATCAAGTATATTCAAATGGGAAATAAGCCACAATTTTACCTAAAAATGATTTTATTAACGTTTCGACGCCCAAGTCGGGTGTCGTTGTCAAAATACAAAATAATACTAAATAAACAAAAATGTTGTTGCTTAGTAAAAAATTCTTCTAATAATTTATTTAATCTGACTCATTTATATCGGCAATTCAGACACGTATTATACATTTTAAAGTAGACGACTTTAAAATGATATTGCCAATATTGATGAGTTGCGTTCCTGGGACGACTTTACTAAAAGATAGTTCATTCGATTACATGAAATCAATCCCAACTCAAGAATATCCGCCACAAAAAATCATAGCATGTGATCTGTCTTTAAAAAGACAACCAAATGCAACGGTGGCATTGAAATTCTCGCGTTAGAGATTCCATAGTAAATCACGAGGGAAAACCAGGAAAAACCTCGTGATACTATCCCGACATCGTAAGTATTTGGGTTTACATTTAGTTTACTCTCAAAACTAATACCAAATTCTGACTTGATATTTTAAATTTTAAATAATACTAAAATACTAAATATGTACTAACTCGATATGTTACTGATTTACTAATTGTGGTATTTTCCTTCTATTGACTTCCTCCTTTAATATGGGTAAACACATCCTACTGCATTCTACCGAGGAATTTGCGACACAATTGGTTTCATTTAGCATGATTAGAGCCGCTTCTTTGATTTTTCTCTTTTTACTATCTGCTTCTTTTAGGACTATACTTGAATCTCTCCACTGAACTCTATGTTCATTATCCCATGCGTGTTGACATATTTGAGATCTATCAAATTCTCTATTTTTTATATAAGACTGATGTTCATTTACTCTAACGTCTAATGGTCTTGACGTTTCACCTATATAAAATTGTTCGCATTCACAAGGTTTTTTATAAATACAATTCTTTGTTCTTTCTTGTTCACTGTTAGGTTTAGTTTTAGATAGAATAGATCTCAATGTGCTTGTTGTTTTGAATGTTGTTGATATGTTGAATTTATTTCCTATTGTTTTAAGTTTCTCGGATAGTCCTTTTACATATGGTATTGATATATGGGATAGTATCACGAGGTTTTTCCTGGTTTTCCCTCGTGATTTACTATGGAATCTCTAACGCGAGAATTTCAATGCCACCGTTGCATTTGGTTGTCTTTTTAAAGACAGATCACATGCTATGATTTTTTGTGGCGGATATTCTTGAGTTGGGATTGATTTCATGTAATCGAATGAACTATCTTTTAGTAAAGTCGTCCCAGGAACGCAACTCATCAATATTGGCAATATCATTTTAAAGTCGTCTACTTTAAAATGTATAATACGTGTCTGAATTGCCGATATAAATGAGTCAGATTAAATAAATTATTAGAAGAATTTTTTACTCAGCAACAACATTTTTGTTTATTTAGTATTATTTTGTATTTTGACAACGACACCCGACTTGGGCGTCGAAACGTTAATAAAATAATTTTTAGGTAAAATTGTGGCTTATTTCCCATTTGAATATATTTGGGTCAAAATTTGAATTTCTTTTTTTTTTTTGTTTTCGAAGACATGAATCACATTTTATAGTAAAAAATTAGCCAAGTGTCTAAGGTGCGCATAATGATGAGCAAGAGGGTATCAAGCCCCGGCAGACAGGTCACAGAGTGTAGTGGACTGTATGAGAGCTCAATTAAGACTTCCTCGTCTGACCTGAAAATGCTACATATTTTTACACGTTCGTGAATGGTGATACGAGTAATTCTAGGTTAATTGACCAATCGAAGAGGTTTCTAGGCGGAGCGATGCGCATTGAGGTGCGTATTAATCTACTTAAGAGCCTACGATGACACATTAGGTGCGTTCGCGGGTACAGTTGACAAATTGTCGCCGACAATTTCTAACCTCACTTAATATAAATAATACCGTTAATAGATAAATATACAAGGTATATTTACTTTTAATTAATATTAATAACTAATGATTAAATTATACTAGGCAAATATACCTTGTATATTTATCTATTAACGATATTATTTATATCATTTTAAAGTGCGCATGCGTTTTGCTGCTAATTTGTCGCCGACTAGTCGCCGACAGGCTCCCGCGAACGCACTCATTCTATCCGACGTATTTTCTGGAAAATCTTAAAAGACCAACACGGTGTTGTAAGGTAAGAAAGATCTAACGGTAGGCCAATACTTATTACTTAAAATTGCTTCGTTGACAAGCCAATACCGGATTTATATTCAGTCCTGTTTGACAGGGAATTGGGTAGATAATTGGGCAGCATGAGTGCGTAAATAGGTCACTCGCGCTGCCACTGCTCATGCCGCTGCCATTGCACGCCGATCCATCAAAAGTCGGGTTTTTGTGACGGAAGTCAAATACCGCATTTACACTCAGCCCTGTTGGACAGGGAATTTGGCAGAGGAGTGTGCAGCGTGAATGTGTAAATAGCTCACTCGCGCTGCCGCTGCTCATGCTACTGCCATTGCACGGCGCTCCCCAAAAAGTCGGTTTTCGGGATGGAAGTCAAAGGACTGTCAGCGCGAACGCGAGTGAGTATTTTCATTCAACTACTCTCTCTCTCTCTCTCTCTCTCTCTCTCTCTCTCTCTCTCTCTCTCTCACTTGCCGCCGGCAAAGCGGCAAGTGAGTAAGTGAGCAAGACGATGCTGTCGTCACATCCCATTCTTGAGAGTCGTTCGGTAAATGAGTTGTGAGGACATTGGCGAGGAACTGATGTGAACACCTCACTCGCGTCGGTATCGTATTTCGGGTAATATTTCCGGCAGCGGCAGCAGTAGTGGCAATGGCTGAGTATAAATCCGGCAAAAGGAAAGGTATCGCGAGTGCGTGTTCACATTCAGCCACTCTCGCTCACTTGCCGCCGACGTTTGAGTGCGAAAGGACGTATTATTTCGTCATTTTCTAGGGCAACTGCTTAGTTGTTTTTATATCCTTTTGTAATAAAATGACACTATTAAGCTACGCCCATTCTTTTACTTTACTAATTAAGCAGATTGCATGTAAATAATTGAACTTCGAAAATCATCCAATATAAACGATATTATTATATAAACAAATATTAATTTAGGGAACAGGAACAATCAATAATAATTTTTATAATTGTGATGGATTTTTTTCATCGACCATCATCTTTGACGACGGTGTCTTTGATTCGGAGCACACTAGTTCGCTCCCAAGGTCAAAAAACCCTCAAAATGACATACTAGTTCGCTCCGAAAACCATAACCTAGTTCGCTCCTATGGTTAAGCGGATTAAGTATTTATTTATTAAGTTCTAGGAAAATTAATATCGGCAAAATGGTACTGTAACTGTTGTATTTTATATAGAAATTGTATAAAATATTGGTTGTTACATATTTGTATAAATATTATGAGACAGTGGAATTAGATTATTTAGATTTAGCCGAATAAATGACCGTTTTGGAAAGTAATTTTCCACGTTACGACGGATTTGCTTGAAAATTTGAGTTTAGGTTCTACTTACCCTCCACTTCAAAGTTGGACTTGTGCCGTCGGTTGCTTTTACTTGAGGATGAAAGACACCTTTTCTCGGGGGGTGAAAAACCATATGTTTTGAAATAAGAAATGGATAAATTGGCTAATTAGCCATTCACCATCCATGGTCAGTATCTCGAAAAATAAGCGTAATTTTGGTAATTTATAACGTCGATATTTAAAGTTGCATCATTTTTTTCTAGAAAAGATTTTGGTATAAAACTTTCCAGAAAACTTCTTTGTACGTACTATATTTTATATATTTTAACATAAGGTGATTAAAAAGCTAAATTTCAAAGTTCGTCACTCAACCTCAAAGAATCTTTACCTTTTACTTTAGAAAATTCATAAGTTTTATTAATATAATATAATATGTTAATATTACTAATATAACATTAGCTCTAACATTATAGTTTAGTGATAATATCGTTATAATTTTAATATAATTTTAAGAAATAGTTTTATATTTAGATAAATACAAAGTTTGAGAGATATTTATTAAAAATTTTATTAATAAAATGTATCAAAGTACCTGCTTTATGAAGGTAACATTATCTATTTACGCTGACCCTGGCTATTCATTATTATTCATTGTGTATCTAGTAAAGGCATTTTTAACTATCTTTTCTAGGAAATATATGACCGGAGCGAATTTACCTATGCCCCTTTTCTGTGGGGTATTAAATTCTGGCCGCCAGAGCGAACTAGTATATGCCCCTTTGATTTTTTTTTAAACATTCAAATAATAATTATTTATACTGATAAGACATAATGCTGTCGTCGCAATAACCTTGTTGCGAGTCGTTCGGTAAATGGGTTGTGGTTGTGAGGACATTGGTGAGGACTGATGTGAACGCTTCACTCGCGTTGATATCGTATTTCGGGCAATATTTCCAGCAGCGGCAGGAGCAGTGGCAAAGGCTGAGTGTAAATCCGGCAAATATATCTGTACGATCAGAAATATTACATAGCTATTAAATCGTGACAGGATAATCAAATCATTTGCGCTACGATTATTAATCATAGCTTAAATAAATATTGGTAAGATTTATTTTTTCAGAATATTAAGACGCAAAAATTATCAGCCCTTTGAGAAGCTTTATATCATCTTTGTCTTAGTTTTCTTGTATATGTTCCAGTCTCCCAAAAACATTGCAATAATCTACTTGTCGTTGTATGTGCACGCTTAAAACATAGGCCACATAATGGTGACAAAATTTTTGAACAAAAAAAAAACAAAAACTGTACAACTGTAAAAAAATAGAAACCTGTGTTAGGCGATCCATGGAATACTATAATAACTCCATGCCTGATTTCCGGAACTGTATTCGATACATTGGTGGTGATAATACCAAGGCCCTCTAGAGATTTATTTTCAAATTCTTGCACATCAGTTGTGTTATTATCAATTGTATGAGTCCACTCCTTGATACGGTCTTCAAATATGAAAAAAGAAAATCTCAAATAGTTAATTGTTTTTAAAATCTAACACGTGTTGATAAAGCATGCATTAATATGGCATTGTGTTTTTAAACTTAAATTACCCTTGAGTCCACGATTCTTTACCCGTGCGTCATTAATACCTGGCGAGATAAAACACATACTTATTATCTAGCATCATTTTCTTCCACGCATGAAACTAATGACAAACCAGCTACTGCCTGTTATTAAGTAAAACACATGTTATTTTTATGAAGGTTCTAAACTCAGTACATTGAAAAGAGGTAGGTACAAAAAAAGACGATTGGGAATGTTTTCACATTTTAAGTACATGTTGTGACGTTTCTGGTTTATTTATTTTTGTGGCTGTCAGTCTGTTGAATTTTTTGCTGTTATTTTGTCGAATTTTTGCATTTTGAAGATTTTTATAGTACACAAACAGTTGTTTTCTCAACTAATTTTATATTGGAGTTTGAAATTTTATGGTACGTGTATTCTATTTTGCGATTACTTTTACAACGTATAAAGCTAACCTCATTGACACAGTTAAGAAATGGTTGTGTTTAAGATTCCGCCAAAATGAATAAAATAACGAAAAGAAAAGATGTTATTGAATTTTTTTATAAATTGTTTATTTACTTATTAATCAATGATATTAAAATAATTTATTAAGCTAGGTAGTTCAAATGTAGGCTCTAAATATGCACCTAAAAATTTAAAGCAAAATTTACATTTGACATTCTATTTATTTGATAACGTCAAATTTTATACTATAACCCGTGATCGGAGTAGTACCCACTTTCTGTCACTTGCTGTTGCATTTAGTAAATTTCCGACTTATTTCGTATGCTATAAATGATGACGCATGGGTAAAGAACCCTGGGTTCAACTGTAAAGAAAGTTGATATAGTAAGACACAAATAATACAGTGGATACATCGATAGAAGTATAATAATCTTACAGGTTGAGCGGTCTTAAACCTCTTTGGCGGGGGTACATCACTGATACAGTTAATAAGAAGAAAAAATTACGCCAAAAAAATTAAGATTAAAGTGTCATTTCTCTTGATATATCTTTATTTTTTTGGCTGATCTGTTAAATAAAATCTGTTTAAAATAATTTTACGTTGCTAAAAAAAAGCAAAGGATGGAATACAGCGTTCAGACAACTATAATTGCTGAGATAGCTTTTATACAAACAAACCAAGCACTATTTAAAGATTTTTTTGCAAAAAGAAAAGGCTATTGTATATACAGAGGCAACCAACTGATAATATCAAACACCAATTATTATTAAGTAAAAAAACTAGAGCCAATTTAAAAATTTATAATTACAATACCCAGTTTTGAATAAAAATTCAGTCACTTAGAAAAAACTCAAGAATTCGAACATAATACAGACAAAGAAGGGATAAACAAATAAATGTGTGTGTGTGTTTATGTTTTATTGGCACTGCAACCAACTGGCCAGTCAATGTGAAACAAATTAAATGGAATGTATTGGAAGAAAAGTACCAAAAATAGAAATATAAAAAGGGCACTTTTCTGTAACCTCCAAGATAGCAGAGAAATTAAAATTATGACACACACATCCTCATTATGTTCAACTATTACAATTCTACCTACTTGTCCAGGGGTATATGGCACAGGGGAAAAATTGGGCCTAAGCGATATCCCAGAGAGCTAGCTAAACCTCGAGGACTATAACCATGGAAAGGTACAGGATCACTGTCATATCTGACAACATTTCGTCCCAACTCGTGGAAATAAAATGGACAGCTGGACACCGATACAAAAAGGGATAGTCTAAAGTTCAGTTTTTAAAATTTTATAAAAAAATGAAAATGAAACGAGCAAAAAGTAACTGTAATAAAAAATTAAGAAAACTTTAATTTCCGAAGATTCCGAACCTTTCATATAATAAAAATTTGAGTTGAGGAACCAGAACTAAAAATGAAGACCAATATAAAAAGCCCCAAGCTACCCAAGCATTAAGAGGGGTATCTTTTGAAATTTTCGATATTTTTATTATTGTAAATGAAAGTGCAGAACTACAAGAATACTCTGAAAATTTCAGATTGATATGAGTAAAATGACCAGAGATACAGCATGTTGAATATTCCTATCTTCGAATCGCTTTTCCGCGGCTTCGCGCCAGCACGCTTGAGCGTAGTGAGAAACATTAAACAACTGTTCGCCTTCTCTTTTGTAGATTACTCCGCGATTTAAAAAACATATTGCGGTGTGCATCATTTTATAATTCGACAGACAAAAATAAATTGAAAATAAAAGTTGTCAAATCTATAAACGCGTTTTTCTCAAAACTGCTTTTCAAAGCTGGTGAACATTTTAACTAAAAATTACTATGACAATCCACATGAAATTTTGCATATGTTATAGTCAAAGCCCGAATTTCAGGTACTCCTAGGTTTGACTAGGCAATCCTCAGGTCTGACTGACGGTCTTAGTCAAAGCCCGAAATAAATTACAGTTTCGACCTTTGACTAGTCAAACCTAGGAGAGACTAAGTTGGTCAGGCAAAGATCGAAATTTAATTTCATGAAATCGGGGTTTGACTAGTCAAACCCCGATCAGCTATTAAAATGTCGTAATTTGTTAGATTAGGTTTAATAAAACGTCATTTGTTAATTTTAATATTTATTATTTTTATACTGACGTAATTAAAATAAAAAAAAATAAGTGTTTATTCTCACATGTTGAAGCATTATGGCATTCAAAGTTTCTCAATACGTTATATTTTACACTTACATAATTTTGAAGAGCATTGCTTATTCCTCCAAATTATTTAACATTAAATATTTAAAAATATTAATAAATTTTTTACACAGAATAAAAATATTTTGAGGAAATTAATTCCATAGAATTGTATGAGTTTACTATAGGTACACTCCCAATATTTTCAATAATTCTTCTTTTTTTAATGAAACTTTATTTGAGCTGTCAAAATTGTGAGGTAGGAAATTTTATGTTTGTGTATGTTTCTTACTCTGAATCTGTCAAAATTAATTTTTTCTTCTAATTCTTTCTTAAAGTTCTTTCAAAATTATTTTATGTTTCCTACTCTTTTTGGCTAAAAGTAAAAGTATATGAATTTTATTTTAGTGCAAACAGATGGAATGGGAGTGTCATCGTCGACTGTGAAATAAGATATTGCAATCGGATAAAAACTAAAAATCACTATAATACTAACGGAGCCCCGGACCGTGCGTCGTCACTAGGAGAGGAAGAAAATTTTGAAACAATTAAGATTAGTTCTTAAGATGTGGTTTGTTGTATTTGTCAAAAAGACAGCTCTGACGCACATACCTGCATAATCTGAAATCAGGTGGTATATGTTGTGTGCGCTGACAGCACACTTGGTGCATACTATGAAGGCTTTGAAAAAAAAGTTGCATACATGCGTTGTTCACAGACAAATAAGATTAAAATAAATAAAGGAAAGGCGATTGAAGGTCTTCATACCCAGGCTAATGCTATGAAACAATTAAGTGAAAAAAAATTTCCTTCAATTTCCTCAGCTTTGATAGAGTCAAAAAGATGCTCGAAATATTTTGAGTATCATACAAGATAAAACAAGTGACGGTTTATATAGAGTTGGTACGAAATACGGAACAATAAACACACTTTTTTCAAGAAATCAAATAAAATAACGCGAAGACAATTGTCTTAATTTCGAAGATGTTCCAGACGTTAAGCTGTTTCTAAGAGAAATTAGTAAAAAAGATTATAAATTTGGAGGACAAGGTTTTATAAAATGCTACTGCAATAAGAAATGCTCTTCAAAATTATGTAAGTGTAGAAGGTCTAACGCATTGTGCAACTCTAAATGCCATAATGCCTCAACATGTGAGAATAAACACTATTTTTTATTTTAATTACGATAATATAAAAATAATAAACATTAAAATTAAAAAATGGTGTTTTGTTAAACCTAATTTAACAAATTACGACATTTTAATAGCTGATCGGGGTTTGCCTAGTCAAACCCCGATTTCATAAAATTAAATTTCGACCTTTGCCTGACCAACTTAGTCTTTCCTAGGTTTGACTAGTCAAAGGTCGAAACTGTAATTTATTTCGGGCTTTGACTAAGACCGTCAGTCAGACCTGAGGATTGCCTAGTCAAACCTAGGAGTGCCTGAAATTCGGGCTTTGACTATAACCGTTGATTGAAATATTGATATGGGTCCAATACCTCAATCAACGCTATAACACATATATTTTCTTTGGACATTTCGTGAAATAACGCTGTCGAGATATATTTGGTTTTATGCTTATTTTCTTAACAATAATAAATATGTTGATTTTCACCCTTTTGTTACAAAGAGTTTCGCTTTTTTGGCTTCCCAGTGATAACAAGAACTCAAAAATCGTTAAAAATTAAAAAAGTAAACAGTGTTACCTCGAGAGTCTCATAATCTAATACAATATTTTTGAATTTTTTATTTCACATGATCAAGTAATGAGTTCTGATGTCCACCGCAAAATTCATTTTTTTGGGGGATCTGTAAAAATTTTCCACCGTTGGCTTATTTTTCAATAATTTTCCTTATTTTTTTTTCTTTCAATTCTTACTTAAAATACTTATTTAATTTAAAAATAAAATAGTTGTACGGTAGTTTCAAAAAAATCACAAAAATGTGCTTGAAATGTTGATTTCAAACCATACCCTCCCCTTAATATCAAGAGAACTAATGAAAACTTACACAAGAGAAAAGTTGATATTATAACAAAAAAATGAGACCTTGTGTGATAAAATGGATCCACTTGACTCCGTAAAATGGATCTAGTGGAGATAAAGCATTTCAAATATAGCGTAAAAAGGGCTATTTTGACCCTTTCGAGGGCCATATCTCAGACCTAAGGTCACCTAGAGGGCTAGCGGACACACACAAAAGTAGTAAGTAAACGTATTGCTCATATTTTATATAATATATATTTACGCACCTTTTATTATGCCCACAATTTCTCCTTTTGACATATTTTCTAAAATCTGGGTATCAACGTCTTTTTCACTTACATCAGATTTCTTTAGTTCATTAAGTAACGTGTTATAGGTATTTTCAAATATATTTAACAGTGGAGTACCAGGGAGCCGTTCAGGGATAAATAAAATTTTTAGGTTGTGATATTCCATAAAAAGTTCTATCAACATTTTTTCTTTGTCGTAAGTTCTAAAATAAAATTTATTTAAATATCCTTGAAAATATAAAAGATCATGTTACGTATGATTTATAAGAATAAAAATTATAGACTTAGAGTATGGTATGGTACATTCCATGTCAAAACACTCAGACAAAAACTTTTGGATCTCCGATTTTTCTGAAACTTGGTTATAGCTTCTGCGGGACGTAAAAATAAGATATTTAAGGTCAAAAAATCTTCTTCTTCTTTTTTTTTTCTCAAAATGTTATTTTATGCGATTTTACAGTGATTTGGTGTTTATTTAAACAAATTTGCATATTCTATCGTAAAGTATCAATGAAAACAATATTATTTTAATAGAAGAGACTTAAAAATGTTATTATATTGCATTATAATAAATTATTTTAATTCAAAACAAGTTTTTGATCAAATTTTATAGTGTAGAAAACGTTAAAATACCGTTTTTTACATTTTCCTCCATTCCCAAAATACATCGTACTCGATTTGGCTGAAAATTTTCCCACAGATAGTCAAAATATAAGACTTTAAAAGGAGTTAATTATATTACAATACCAAAAAAGTTACATGACATAATATCAGACTCAAAAGTATATTAGTCCAGTCGGCATAGCATTTTTGACCTTGCATGCCGAGCTGCCCAAAATTTAATTTTATTAATCTTTAGGGGAGTCAATAGTAGCCTAAATTTAAAATCGCGAATGAATTCCTCAGTCACGTTAGCCGCCATCTTGATGTTTAAAGGAGAACCTGTTTTGCCCAATATCTCCGCCATTTTTAACTTTTTGACAAAATGGTAGGAACTGAAATTATTCCAAATAAATCATACTTACAATTATTACAATTTCTTTTTAACAATTTTTGTCGTGAGGTCGATATTTTTCGAGTAAATTAGACGCCTATATTTTTGACTATGATATTGCATGTAACTTTTTTGGGATTGTAATATAATTCAAATCCTTCTAACCACTTAAAGTCCTATGTTTTGGCTATCTGAGGGCAAATTTTCAGCCAAATCGATTATGATGTATTTTGGGAATGGCGGAAAATGTAAAAAACGGTATTTTAACTTTTTCTACACTATAAAATTTGATCAAAAACTTGTTTTGAATCAAAATAACTTGTTATAATGTCATATAATGACATTTTTGATGCCCTTCTATTAAAATATTATGTTTTCTATTGATACTTAACGATAAAAAATGCAAATTTGTTTAAATAAACACCAAATCACTGTAAAATCGCATAAAGTAACATTTGACCTTAAATATCTTGTTTTTACGTCCCGCAGAAGCTATATACCAATTTTCAGACAAATCGGAGATCCAACATTTTTTTGATCCAAAATTGAGTGATTTGAGATGGAATCACCCGTACACTCAACGAAAAAAGTACGTAATATCAATAAAAATGTTAATTCAGACAACAAACGCAATACTTAAAATTTGTCCAATTCTTGGTTTTATTGGAACAACAAAGCGATGTTCATCAATTCATTATTTTCGTTAGTTCAGCCAATGCATTACGTTTATTGAATGGATGAACATTCACTATGTATACCATAATATCACTTTATTGATATTACGAACTCTGTTCATTGAGTCAACGAACACTATTCATTGAAACAATAACGTCGTTAATTGACCGACGAAGACTATTCGTTGTGTAAATAACAGTGTTATTTCTCCTAACGTATTTCGTTTATTTCTACAATTATTTCCGTTTATTCTTACAATTAATTCCGTTCATTCCCACAATAAATACGGTTATTCTTACAAGCAATTCTATTCATTCTTACAATCAGTTTCGTTCATTCCTACTATGAACGTATTTTATATTAATAATTATTGAATGCATTAGACTTTACACTGTGTGATTTCTCATAATATGAGAAATCATATTATGATTTAATTTATACAGTGCGCTGGAATAAGTGTTACACTCCCCCCCCCTTATTAGTTATTAATTATTTTTGGCACATAAGCAAAACGCTCGGACAGGTCGATTTTTAAAATAATCAAAGTATATTATAACATCAATGTTTCGAACTTTACACGATCCCTCTTCAGGTGACAGGCATAACTTTGATTTTTTTAAATAGGAAAGTACATCATGTCATTGTGACAGCTCATTTAAAAGCGTTTGAAATAGTGATTCCAAAAATGTATATCACTTTAATCCTTTTTGAGAGCGCAGGTGCAAAATTTCGATCGAATTCTTTTTAAACGCATTCATTTTTTTTTGGAGTCATGAGAAAACTAATAAGTATTTTTGAATAATTTAATAATTTAATAAATTTTTGGACATACGCCTCTCCCAACTCCTTCCATCGATTTCTATCCTGAGCAACTTACTTCCAATTTGTTCCGGCTATTGTTTTTATGTCTACCCATCTACCCATCTCATCGGTGGTCTTCCTCTTGATCATCTACCTTCGTAAGGACATAGTAGAATAACGAATGAAACTAATGATGCCGAATGGATGATGATTTCTGACCATATGACATCAAGATACAAGCTTGAAGTACCATTTCAAGTGGATATTTGCCCATGAGACGAATGGGACAGAGGAAACTCTCGACCAGACAGCAGGGTTACACCTGGTATACGGACGGGTCTAAAACTGCAGACGTTTCGGGCGCAGGAATATTCTGTTGTAGTGGAAATTTCAACATTTCTATTCCACTTGGAGAATATACCTCCGCATTTCAGGCAGAGATTTTTGCAATCTTGCAGTGTGCAAGAGAAAACAACCTGAGGGCATTCGAACTGCAGCGGGTTAACATATGCACAGATAGCCAAGCAGCCATTGGGGCTCTTCTAAGGTGAACTCTAGGCTGGTGTGGGAATGTCGACAAGAACTTGACAGACTGACAACATAACAGTGTTATACTGGTATGGGTTCCAGGTCATCGGGGCATATACGGCAATGAAAGAGCTGATGCACTTGCCAAGAGAGCACCAGCTACAAAATACCTGGGTCCAGAGCCGGCCGTGGGAGTCCCAAAGAGCACCGTCCGCGAACGAAAAAAGCCTGGATCCGAAGCCAACACAACTCACACTGGGAGAGTGTACCCGGACAAACACATGGCAAGATGTATATCGGACGGACATGTGCTAGTAGGGCTGAGTTACTGCTGAAAACGAGCAGGAATCAGCTCAGAGTCATAACAGGTTTCGCGAACGAAAAAAGCCTGGATCCGAAGCCAACACAACTCACACTGGGAGAGTGTACCCGGACAAACACATGGCAAGATGTATATCGGACGGACATGTGCTAGTAGGGCTGAGTTACTGCTGAAAACAAGCAGGAATCAGCTCAGAGTCATAACAGGTTTCCTCACTGGACATGCGCCAGTTAAGGGTCACCTTCATACAATGGGGCTGTTTCATGGAGACTTGAGCTTTAGTCACAGTATAAAGAGGGACAGTAGAACCGCTCTCCGAAAAATTGGAAGTAAAATCTGTAGTCGCGCATGGCGACCGCGCAATGTTCTTAGTCGCTTTTGCCCCACTCTCGCATTGCTAGTGACATAGAAACGTACGGGTTTTAACAGGGAAAACCCGCTTCCACCACTGGTGAATTATCAATTGCGTACTGCCGGTATTACTTCTTGAGATCAAAGTGCCGACAGAAAAGTGGTTTTACTGTCCCTCTTTATACAGTGCTTTAGTTCTTGTTTTCTTTGCGACCTGTAGTCCGGCTTCCAAAGATTTTTATTATTTAGGTTTTTGTTAATGTTATCAATTTGTTCTTGATTTTGCGAAGGATCTGATTCGAACTTACACGATAAGACCTTATGGAATTCCTCTTCATTTGTTCTTAGTTTAAAGGCATCTATTCGCATTGGTTTTTTAAAAATCGTCTTTCTCTGTTCGTTCAAGTTATCATTTATTTTTGCTCTAACTATAAGGTGGTCACTACCAGTGTTTAAGTTGTTTATTGTTGTGACGTCTTCGAATATTCTTTTGTTGTTTGAAAGAAAATAATTTTGGTAATTACCAAAATAAACTTCGACGAAAAATTGTTTAATAGTATTAATAATAACAAAAACAAATAAATTAAGCGAGTTAACTTTAATGTTAACACTTTTTATACAGGTTTATTCTCATTTACTTTTAGTTCTGTAAAAAAATATTTGAAGCAGAGAATAACGTAACTTTAAAAATATATTACTTACTCGTCAAAATCAGAAAAGGCATACTCAATTGGAAACGTTGATACATTCTGAATTAATAAAGTCTTTACAATGCGCTCAGCATAAGGCACAGAAGACTCAAACTCCATATTTTTTTCTTGCAATGCCAAATTTGGGATCATTCCATGACCGATAAGTTCAAGCACATAACGCGTTACAGTACCTTCGATATATACTTCTACCTCGGATATGTAGCATTCATTTTTTGTCGGCATGAAAAAGATATTCATCAGTCCTTTGTCCATTTCGATTAATTCACCCTGATGTGGAATCACATAAAACGCGTTTTTCATGGTATTTGTACTCTGAACATCTGCATTCCATTTACAGGTTAAATAGCCACTGAAAGAAAGTGATTTTGTATTTTGTATAAAAAATATTGTTTACTGTTGTAATATAAGGAAACAGAAATCTCAGGAATTCAAATTAAATTATTTTACATCCGTTCGGTTTGAATTTAGTTTAATGTCAAACGTGATATTATTAAAATAATTAATAAACAAGAAAATTTACATTGGGATTTTCATCGATCAGATATTTATAGACCAAGGCGCATCTGTAAAAATATTAGTACATTTGGACGTTGGGAGGTGACTTAAATTTTTTTGCAGAAATTGCTTGAAAATGAATAATATTTGAGTTATCCTACCTCTCAAAAAGGTCTGGAACATTGTTTAAATAATAGTCGAGGCATTGAAGTACAAAAAAGGCCTTACTGTCGATTTTTGGCGCAGTAAAACGGATTTTAATGCAGTTTGGTGCGTTGGATTCGTGAGAATGTCAGGAAATTTTGTGAACTAATATAATGAATAAGAAATCTGAAATTGCATTTGCGCATAAGAAAAATGCATTTCAAAAGTGCATTTTGAAATAGGCAATTATGATAAACTTGCAACTCGGTAAATTTTCTTACTCCGTGGTTTTTCGGGTCGCTGAAAACGAATATGAGGTCGGCGAGAGTGTGCAAAGTACCTGGTGCCTGCAGCGGGTGTAATAAACGTCTTCCTCTGGAGTATTGTGGTAATCTATCATATAATTGGCTTAAACTCATTACTCAGGGCTTTTTGGGGTCGCTGAAAATGAATATGAGGTCGGAGAGAGTGTGCAAACTACCTGGTGCCTGCAGTAGGTGTAATAAACGTCTTCCTCTGGACTATTACGGTAATTTGTTAAATAATTGGCCCAAACTGGTTAATTTGGGGTCACTGAAAATAAATATCGCAACAACGAAATTCTAATTTCATAGGATATTTGTTAAGCCAATACGTAAAGTATCCTCAACAATGGTAACCTGTACTTATTGTACGGTTACAGAGTATATTTCCATAGGTAAGCTGGTTAAGAGTAGATAACGATTTTTCAAATGTGATTTAAAGTATTATCTGCATAAATGGCACAAAGAAATATTTGCTATGAGAGGTATGGTTCAAAATGCATACAGTATCACGGTTAACAAGTCATGTTAACATATATGTAGAGTTCAACACTTACAGTTTTATTCCTTGTTGAAGTCGCTATCAGAGCTCTGATTGAATACCATAATCCATGCAGAACCATAATAGTTGTAAGGCACTCACTAATATGCTAAATAAATTATCATTGGTAATACTGAGCAAATTGAATAATCTAAGCGGTATAAAACGATTAGCAAGAAAGACCGGTATGCGGCCTTTTTCAACGAATAGCGGGAGAACGATTATGAGAGATGATTTTAGTTTGGAAGCTATTTACGATCTGCTGCGGCGAGGGGTTGAAATGCGAGTCTCAACAATAACCTGGAGTTTCCAGAAAGGTCTATATAAATACTACTTGAATTTTAAGTAATCAGTAGTACAGGGGCGTAACTAATTATGTTAGTGAGCCGTGTATAATATATTTATTGTACAATATTATAAAAAAAAACATGATTATTTTGATCAGGATCTCCATTTTTTTTTTTAATTTGGCGCTTAAAGTAGAAGTAGAAGAAGGAACATCATACGAATTCGAAATGGTAGAAAGATTTACATACCTAGGGGCAATAATATCACGTAAACCTATCATTAAAGAAGAAATACAAGCTAGAATAATGGCAGGCAATAGAAGTGTACATGCGCTTAATGTAATGTTGAAAAGCAAGTTTCTATCAAGAAGGGCAAAAGTACAGCTATACAAAACAACTATACAGCCAATAGTAACATACTGCAGTGAGACATGGACAATGACAAAAAATGAACAAAATTCACTGGAGATCTGGGAAAGGAAAATACTAAGGAAGATATATGGAGGAAAAATAAGGGACGGTTTATGGATAAAAAGATCAAATGATGAGTTAAAGCAATTATACAACCAACCTAATATAATAGGAGTGATAAAGGCTCAGAGACTTAGATGGCGAGGTCACATTGAAAGGATGCCAAACACGAGGACTCCAAAAAAGGTACTAAACTACACTATAACTTCAAGAAAGAGAAGAGGAAGGCCGAAAAATAAATGGAAGCAAGACGTCGAAAAAGATTTGGAAAGAATGGGGCTAGAGGGCCAAAAAAGAAAAATGAATAACAGGAAGGAATGGAGGAAAATCACATATCAAGCCAGAGAAGAGCTCAGCACATAAAGAAACGTGAAAGTGAAGAAAAAAAACAAACTTTTCAAGCCATGGGCCTCTAAGGCCTTTAGTGCTATTGTATATATATATATATATATATATATATATATATATATATATATATATATATATATAAATATATATATAACTCGACAAAAGTTCAAAGTATTTCACTTTTAATCAGCCCAAAACACATTGACTGCATTCCCCAAAATTATTCATTTTATATATATATGTATATATAAAAATAAATAAGCAAAATCATTGGCTAATACTCGTAAAGTGAATGTGAATTTAGTTGGAAATATATAAAATGATGAAGGGTCATCATTCCATACATTTCTGTGCAACTATATACACCGGTGTTTCGGCCTATTTGGGCTTCGTCAGTATAGTGTAGCAAGTTAAAAAAGTTGTTTGTTAACTTGTAAAAGGATTACTACAGGAGCAAGGTTACCAATTTTGGTCAGGTTGTTAGAAGACCCGCAGTCGCAAGGCTACAACTAACATTGCCAAGGAGGTAAAGCTACCTGAGGAAATGAAAAGCCATAACATTATTAAATAAAATGATGTTGGATAATCGAGTACAAATATAAAAATAAATAAGCAAAATCATTGGCTAATACTCGTAAAGTGAATGTGAATTTAGTTGGAAATATATAAAATGATGAAGGGTCATCATTCCATACATTTCTGTGCAACTATATACACCGGTGTTTCGGCCTATTTGGGCTTCGTCAGTATAGTGTAGCAAGTTAAAAAAGTTGTTTGTTAACTTGTAAAAGGATTACTACAGGAGCAAGGTTACCAATGTTGGTCAGGTTGTTAGAAGACCCGCAGTCGCAAGGCTACAACTAACATTGCCAAGGAGGTAAAGCTACCTGAGGAAATGAAAAGCCATAACATTATTAAATAAAATGATGTTGGATAATCGAGTACAAATATAAAAATAAATAAGCAAAATCATTGGCTAATACTCGTAAAGTGAATGTGAATTTAGTTGGAAATATATAAAATGATGAAGGGTCATCATTCCATACATTTCTGTGCAACTATATAACATCATCATTTATCGATTATCCAACATCATTTTATTTAATAATGTTATGGCTTTTCATTTCCTCAGGTAGCTTTACCTCCTTGGCAATGTTAGTTGTAGCCTTGCGACTGCGGGTCTTCTAACAACCTGACCAAAATTGGTAACCTTGCTCCTGTAGTAATCCTTTTACAAGTTAACAAACAACTTTTTTAACTTGCTACACTATACTGACGAAGCCCAAATAGGCCGAAACACCGGTGTATATAGTTGCACAGAAATGTATGGAATGATGACCCTTCATCATTTTATATATTTCCAACTAAATTCACATTCACTTTACGAGTATTAGCCAATGATTTTGCTTATTTATTTTTATATTTGTACTCGATTATCCAACATCATTTTATGTATATATATATATATATGTATATATATATATATATATATATATATATATATATATATATATATAAATGGGGTTGAGGTTTATTGGGTATACAGCTGAATAAAACCAAATGGTACTCTGTTTAACAAATCGTTATATTTCGCTGATTTTCATCAGCATCATCAGACGAAAGCTACAATATTTAAAAAATGGTACAATGTTATAATATGATCCTATTTTAACAATTTTTATCTTACCTAATTGAGGTTAACGGTATTAAGATATTAAGATGACATTAAGATAATAATAACATCTTAATACCGTTAACCTCAATTAGGTAAGATAAAAATTGTTAAAAAAAGATCATATTATAACATTGTACCATTTTTTAAATATTGTAGCTTTCGTCTGATGATGCTGATGAAAATCAGCGAAATATAACGATTTGTTAAACAGAGTACCACTTGGTTTTATTCAGCTGTATACCCAATAAACCTCAACCCCATTTTTATCTACCAGGTCAGCTGTTACCTTAAAAAAAAAAAAAAAAAAAAAAAAAAAAAAAAAAAAAAAATATATATATATATATATATATATATATATTGCATTTGCGTCCCTCGTGGCTTCTGTATAGTTTTGACTCTTCGTGACTTCCGATCAATATACAGCGTGTATATTAACAAGAATGATTCCATACAGTTAGCGCTCGCTTTGGCATCCGTTATACTGGCAACAATGTACTTATAATATCAAGTAAAATATTTAACCTTGGTCGTGTTTACGTGAGAATTTAGTTGAAGAACCCAGACAAATTCTATTTATAACTTTTGCCAACTAGGTGGTTTGCTCGGATATACGATAAAGATTTGCTGTAAATTCTTTGTTTTCGTTTTTATACTCTTAAATCAGGTTAGAAAAACTTATTTCTTGGGTGTAGTTATGAATAATGTATTTTCTAGACTTTAAAATTTTCTATTTTATTTCGATGGAAGATTATGGATTTCGGAAGATTTCGATGGAATAAGTTATAATGTAATATACCTAATACCACTATATACCCTTGACAAATTTTTGTGTTTTTTTAGTTAATAATTGTTTGATGAGCCTTTCGATAGGTTAGGTTAGGTTTACCTTAAATTTTATTTTGATAAATAATCAGTATTGTTTCTCTCTCTCTCTCTCTCTCTCTTTCTCTCTCCCTCTCTCTCTCTCTCCCTCTCCCTGTAATACCTTCCCTTATTATGAAGTATTGGGCGCTCTTGCGTTTCTTAGCCAAAAATCAAAGATGGCTGATTCGCAGGATTAGCGCATTCTTTTCTGTTTTATTCTTTCGAAATTTGCTATACAAGTATTTTCCATTGCTCTCTGTTTCTCGCTCTTTGTTTGACTTCTCTTCATCTCAACGCCAATTCTTTCATGATTTCTTGTAACAGTTCTTCTCCAGCTATTAATATTTAGATTTTGGTTAACTGTGATATATCGCCTGTGTTCTAGATTTTCCTTAAGAGGAAACAGTAGCGATCAACAGGTAGCGAAAATGCGTTCCAAGATTGCGGCTGTAATTTTGAATATTTTTTCGAAATATTTGGCACACGTATTCGTAATATAATAAAGAATGGCGGTACAGAGAATGTAATTTTGGAACTACTAAAATTTTTTATTTCATTAGTAGTTCCAAAATGACACAAAATCTAGGCATCGGAAAAAAAGTTTATTTGAAGAAAGTGTATTTTTTTGTTCTTCTTAATGGCGGTACAGGCTCGTTTTTTTAATATTGTATTTAATTACAGAGTAATTTCCACATATTAATATATTTTTCAAATTGGGCTCTGTACCGCCATTCTTTATTATATTACGAATACGTGTGCCAAATATCTCGAAAAAATATTCAAAATTAGAGCCGCAATCTTGGAACGCGTTTTGGCTACTTGTTGATCGCTACTGTATCACCTTAATGCATTATATGATTATACAGTGCTAGTCAAAAGTCCGTACCCCCCCTCGTATCTTTTGAACGGTTAAACCTATAATAGTGAAATTTTGAGGGAGGAAATAAACGGACGTAAGCTTCTTAACTAGTTATGACAGGTGACGTAATAGTGACAGATGACGTTACATAGCCACTGTGACCGATAATTTTAAATGGGACCTTATGGCAAGTGATACCTCGTTTGAAAGGTATTGAAAATACCTATTCAGTCATACTAATTTTTTTGAGTTTAAGCTAATTTTGATGAATAAATGAGATAAATATAAAATTGTAGTTTCGCATTTAATTAATAAAAATTCAAAACTCCGCCTATGATTACTTGTCAAACAAGTTGACGTTGACGTAAAAACTACTAGAGAATTAAAAAACGTCAACTTTTTTGACAAAAAAACCATAGGCGGACATTTGAATTTTTATTAATTAAATTCAAAACTACAATATTATATTTATTTAATTTATTCACCAAAATCAAAATTAACTTAAACCCAAAAAAATTAGTGTGACTGAATAGGTATTTTAATTATCTTTCAAATGAGGTATCACTTGACATAAGGTCCCATTTAAAATTATCGGTCACAGCGGATCTGTAACGTCATCTGTCCCTATTACGTCACCTGTCATAACTAGTTAAGAAGCTTACGTCCGTTTATTTCCTCCCTCCAAATTTCACTATTATAGGTGTAACCGTTCAAAAGATACGAGGGGGGTACGGACTTTTGACTAGCACTGTATAATGAGTGCATATTGTGCCTTTACTATCCTTTTTTCTACAACTGCTCTACTAGCGCCTTTTTTCCATGATCGATCCCAGATATGTAAAGTTATCTACATACCTCCTGTATTTGTCTTCCTTGTATTTTAATTTTAGTTTCTTGGTTGCTGTTTTTTTTTTAAGTTTGTTTTTTTTTGTCTTTATCTTCAGGCCCATTATCTTGGGAGTATTTTGCAAGCTTGTCGATCTTCTTTTGCTTATGGCTGCTATGTTCGATTAGGGGACAAATGTCATCTGCGAACTACAAATCGTCCAACTAGTTATGCAATTTCCATCTAATACCTGTTTTATTATCGCTTATTTTCTGCATGATTCAGTCCGCTTTTATTATAAATATTGTCGGGGATAGCACACATTTTTGTTTAACTCCGCTTTGTATAGCTATATCTACTACCATTTTTCCCGCATGTTCTAGTCTGGTTCTATATTTCCTGTAAAATAGTCTGATTAAGTTGATTTATTTTATCGGTAGTCCATATAGTTTTAGAATCTTCCACATTTGTTCTCTGTTTATACCATCGAAGGCCTTTTCAAAGTCAAAGTGAAAGTAAACATGTTTATATTTTTTTGCCATTCACCAGCTTGTTCCAAGATAATTATAGAGTACAAGAGATACAGAGGTACAGGGACAAGATACAGAGGTAGGTACAGATATAATACAAATGTGGTCGATAGTGGAGCGTTTTGCGCGAAAACCTTCTTGGTTGTTTCTTAGTCTTAGTTTCTTGTCTATTTCTGGCTTCAGTCTATTCAATATGATATTTGACATTATTTTGAATGTGGCACTTAGCAGTGTTATTTCTCGCCAATTCTCGCATTTATTTAAATCGCCCTTTTTTGGTATCTTAATGGTTAAACCCACGTTCCATTTCTGTGGGAGCTCCTGGTCGGCCCATATCTTGTTAAAGAATTTGTGTAACATTTGTACTGATTCGTTTGCGTCCGCCTTTATTAAATCTATCGGTAGTTTGTCGCTTTCAGCGGCTTTGCCATTTTTTTAGTTGATTCAGTGTGTTTTGTATTTCTTCTTTGGTAATTTCAACTGTTCTAATGTTTATTTCCTGTATTACATTATCTCCGTCTATATGTGGTGTTTGGAATATATTTCCTCGCAGGGTTCTTTTCATCTTTGTATTATTTTATGTTCTGATTTAATTATATTATTTCCTTGTTTATCTTTGATTTGTTTATTACTGTTTAGTGTTTTCCCTGTCAAATTTCGGATGATATTGTACTGTATTTGATGGTCGTTTTCTTGCGCAACTTTTTCTGACATTTTTACCATATGATTTACGTAGTATCTTTTGTCTTTTCTGGCTTGCTTTTTAACCGCTATATTTTTCTTTGTATTTCCTTTCTACTACTTTTCCTTAAAATAAGGTTTTTGTCAGGACACTTGACCAGCCAGGTAGCAAATGGTTCTTTTAGAGTTACACCTATTACATTATAAATACAACAATGCCCGTCACAGTTCGGACGAGAGTTTTAATTATTAACAAATAAGGGTCAAATATGACAATTTTTTCGTTTAAATGGCTACAGGTAAAAATAACGTAATTAAATATCTTATTTAGATTATTCATCTTTTAGTAGATAAGCAAAGGTTTAAAATGGAAATTTTTGAGTTTTGTTCTGATTATTTGTTACTTCGGAAATTGCAAAATAAAATTAAATTTCGAAAATAAAGAAATTGCTATAACTTTTGCAAAAATGAACTTAAGACTTTGATATTGCATGAAATGTTGAGTCAAACAGTCCACATAATGCATAAAAAAAATGCAAGACGATTTGTCAATTAGTTTAAATTGCATTCGATTTGTTTATCACAAAGAACTTTTTTGCAATGTTGTTGTTCAGAAAATAATAATGATACAGCAATTCTGTGGAAACCACAGAAAAGAAGAATACTTACATTTTCAACTTATTTAAAAAATCAATAAGAAGTCATTTTTACCATTCTGAAAACATTTTACGAAAGTAGAATCATTTTTGGCTTATAAACAATTTGAATAACCATATTAACATATTGACTAAATCTGCGTTGGGATTTGAAAAGCTGATATTTTGACACGAATTTAAAAAAATAAACTTTTCGCCTAGGTTAATTACGAGCAAATTAAGCCACTTTTATTACTTATTTAATTTACAGTTACTTCTATATACATAAAAGTCTCCTGTAACAGTGTTAGTTATCATATTCCTCCGAAACGGCTTGGCAGATTTTTATGAAATTTTACACATATATTCTGTAGGATTGAAAATAGATTGTAATCTATTATTTATACCCATAAGTTATAAGGGGGTTGCCCTCTGCCAATTTTTTATTGTTTTAGAAAAAATTGTCTACCTTAATAGTATGTACCATTAAAAATATATATACAACCCTTAATTTTCACCCTTCTATCACCAAGACCCTATTTTTTAATAGCCATCTATTTATTTACATCTATAAAATTCTCCTGTCGTAATGTTAGTTGCCATAATCCTCCGATACCGCTTGAACGATTTTTATGAAATTATATATGTATACTCGAAGGTCTTAGAATCATAATTATCGGCCCCATAACATTTTGTATTGTTAGGTAGGTATATGTGTACATAACATATTCTACAAGACTACAAGAAATATATATAAATTTTAAAAAAATAATGATCAAAATCCATCAACTATCTCTGGAGATATAAAGAGCAACATATCTTTGAAAAATAAATTTCATTTTTTGAGTGCACGGATTTTAATAATTTCCCTCCACCGACCACGAGTCGATTTCGTTAGGGCGTTATTTTTAAAGATATATTAACCACTCTGTTCAAGTTTACTCAAACTTTTACATATAAACTATATACATACCTTGAACTTCAAACTAGCGCTAGTTAGCTTTCTTAATAAAAAAAAGTGGCTAACTTTGACCGTAATTAACCAAGATGAATGTTTTTTTAACATTTATGTAAAAGTACACATCGAAAACAATGTGATAACTACATGGGTATTTCCTGTACACCAACAATCAGCAAAATATACGGAAGGATCTTAAAAAACCGAATAGAGACGAATACAAGAAAATGGAAGCAGAAGAACAAGCAGGATTTAGAGCCGGAAGATCTACAATTGATCACCTTTTTGCAATCGCACAAGTCATGGAAAAGAAAACAGCGATTAACCAAGAGATTCATTTCGTATATTATATTGATCTGAAAAAGGCATACGACAGTGTACCTTCGGTAAAGTTATGGGAGGCAATGGAGAATACAAATATAAACATAGAAATGTGAAAAGTGAAAATTACCCCTAACTGTAAAAAATTATAAAACAACATTTTTAACTTTAATATTGTCAACATTTGGTTTTTATTAGGTACATAATGATTGTTTTATGCTTTAAGATATACTATCATAATATTTCAACCCTTAAAACCACCCTTGTTGAAGCTATATATAAAAAAATTACTTATCCTAAAAGAATCATTTCGGCTTGCATCGATTTACATAAAAATTTGGGATTAGGATCATATCACCCTGTACTTCATATTCTAGATCATGCTTAAGGGCGTTGATTATTTTAGGGGTGTAACCTACCCCTTATTGACAAAAATATATAAAAACATTGTAAATTTTAATATGGGTAAAATTTGGTTTTGATTGGTTAAATAATGATTGTTTTATACTTTAGGATAAAATATCATATTTCAACCCTTAAAAACCACCCTTAATAACATCACAATTTTTATAAGTAGATAGTTTAATAGATCTATACAGAAAAAAAGTAGAATTAAAGAATTACAAAAACATTTATTTACAAAAAAATACGAATTTACAAATATGTACAAATACAAATAGTTTTTTAGTCATCTTCCAGTATATCAACCGGTTCTGTGGTATTATACATACATTGAAAATTATCCATAAGCAGCCTATTCGATATTAAAAAAAAATCGTTTTCTAAACATGGCTCCTTCATTTTTGACAATAAAAAGTTTTTTCAAAAATAATTCTGTAGGATTTTTGAAGAGTTCTAAGACCGTGAAAACTAAATTCTGTAAGATCCCTTAGTTTTTAATTGGGGTGAGTTTAAAAGACTCGAATAAGAGGGTGTCTGCTCGTAAATAGAGGTTTCAAATAGCCATAGTATCTCGCTATCTGTTCACTGTAATGAAAATCCATGCACAAGAGAATTTTACTTATTAAATAATAAGCTACAATTTAATAGTCCATAATTTTTTCGTATCTCCAGTATTTTCGGAGATATTTTGAAGTAAAAGGTGACATAGGAAATTGCAAAAAATCAATTTTTCTTTAAAGTCCAATTTTTCTAAAATTAGGCCTTTTAAATAGATCAAACTTCTTGAGTGTATTGATAATACGAATATAAAGGGAATTACAGAAAGGTGAAGACCAATTTTTAATCAGTAGGGTAGTTAGGGGGTTGTTTTCACTGATTTTTTCATAGAGAATAGCAGGTACCGACATTTTTTGATCATAAGTCGCTTAATTTTCATGCTAGGAGCTTCATATTATTATTTTTTGAAAGGTCTATCATTATACTTAAAAAGATTATTTAAGTTTAATTTAATTTGTGTTACTAAAAGATGCATTTTTGATATCTACAGTTTTTTTGATTAAATCCATATTTTTCGAGGTATTCTCAAAAAACCATCTAAAAAAGTCGATTTTTTCGTCGAAAAACTGTTACTTTCAAGCGCGAATATCTCGAAAAATACTAGTTTTACGAAGAAAATGTAAAAAACATTTTTTTCTTAGAATTCATTTTTACATCGATTTACGTGGTTAAAATATAATAAAAAATTCCCGTCCCCGAGATGGGGTGGCAACCACCCCAAGCTTTTAGCGTACAGCGGCATGATATAGAAAATGATCCTTGGGCTATTCCCTACCCTCTGTGAAAATTTCAAGTAAATCCATGCTGGACGAAAAAATTGCGAGCCAAAATGCTTCATTTTCCCGACTATTGAAAGAAGGAGAAAAAATCAGTAAATGTAACGAATATAAATACCTGGGTATGAAAATCACGAATGATGGAACACTGGACGGAGCCATTAAAGAACGAAATACTCAGGGCAGGAAAGCAATTAGGCTCCTAAACTCAGTACTCTGGGACAAGCAGATAAACAACCAAAACAAGAAAAAATCTATAACGCCGTAGTGAAAAGCATTATAACATACAGCTGCGAAGTATGGCATATCAAGGAAAAATCAAAACAAATGTTAGATGTCACTGAAATGGATTTTTGGTGAAGAGCTGCAGGAAGATCAAGAAGAGAACATGTCACCAATGAACGGATACGAGAAATAATGAAGGTCACACATACAATAAACGACGAAATCAACGAAATAAACTACGATGGTTGGGTCACGTACAAAGAATGCATGAAGATAGAATCACAAAACAAGTGCAAAACTAGAAACCGCAAGGTAGAAGAAGAAGAGGTAGACCGAGAAAAAGTTGGCAGGCAGGAATAAACAAAGCCATGGATGAAAGAGGTCTGTAAGTAGATCAATGTGCGGACAGAGAGGAATGGCGAACGGCGAACGGGTATCGGAAGACGGAGAAGGTTATAAACCGATAATACAATAATAATGTAAAAGTACCAGCTTTTTAAATCCTAAAGTCTAGGGATGGTGCATGGCGGTTGTTGAACAAAAAACTGGGTTTCGGTTATACCGTTTTTTTTACTTACGGTTTAACCTGGCGGTTATAACCGGTCAAATAACCGGTTGTTCCAAAAACCGGTTTTCGTTTTTTTAATCAAAAGCAAATAGGTTATAATGTTACATTTATATTGCACTTTAGTTTGCTCAATTTTCCTCCCGAAAAATTTCCCAACCAATTCAACCTATAAAAATTTTCCTAGGCGCTCTCAAATTACCCTAAAAATGGGCGAAAGTACCCCAATCTCTGATTCGTCGCTCGTTGTAGACGGCTTCGGCGTATAGTGCGTTGTCAATAATTGGGATATTCTCAAAAATGATGATCCTACCCGATCTACCGAATGTCCCTTAGATCTATCAAGTTTAGAAAAATATCCAAATGACTTATATTTTACTTACAAATAAATTCGATAAACCAATTCATTATTTACTTCTCTATTGCCATCAAAAAATTTCAGTAGGTTATATTTTTTAATACGTTTGTAATACCTACCTACCTTTTATTTCCTAATATTTAAAAATTACATATTGGAGATTCCTAATCGTATTTCGGTATTCACATTTCATACAAGACTCTCAAGTCTCAAGTACTCAAGTATAAACAATTTTTAGATGATGGTTGGAATATCGATTTCAAGCAGATCACTTACTTTTTTACGTAACTATATTATCATCTAAAACTAAATAACTATTCCCAAAATTGTTTCATAAAAGCTGATGTGACAATTTCGTCCAGTTCTCTATTAGTAAATAAAAGTTGAATTATGGTTGTTTGGGTTAATTACTTATTACTTCGCATATTATTTATAATACATATGATTGAGATCGAAGATAGATAGAAATTTCTTCATTTTTCTCTAAATAAATTTTTTTTCCACAGGTAACTTATTCGGTTTTTCACCGGTTATTACTTTAAAAAGAAAAAACCGGTTATAACCGGGACAAAAAAACCGGTAAAACCGATTATTTCGAATTAAAAAACCGGTTTTAGGTTATAACCGGTAGGTTTTTCCCATCCCTAAATCGATTAATTTAGTTTGCAGTCAATACTAACAAAGTTATTCAAATTGTTTATAAGCCAAAAATGACTCTACTTTACTAAAATATTTTCGGAATGATAAAAATGACTTTTTATTATTTTTTTAAAAACTTTGAAAACATAAGTATTCTTTTTTCATGCGGTTTTCACATAGCAAATTTTTTATTTTTGAAATTTAAGTTTTATTTTGCAACTTCCGAAGCAACAAATTATAATCGTACCAAAATTCAAAAACTGACATTTTTGACCCTTATTTGCTAATAACTAAAATTATCGTCCGAACTGTAACGGACATTTTTATATTTATAATGTAATAGGTATATAGTATCCAAAAAATCCATTTGCAACCTGGCCGGTCAAGTGTTCCGAACGTATATTTTTGCCTTATTTCCCTGGAGTACAATGTGTCTCCGGTTATCCATTTCTTTTCTCTTTTTTTTTTCATCCCTATAATTTCGTTTGCAGTTTTTGCATAATATCCTTGAAGTTCTTCCATATTTCTTCCACTGTTTCCTCATGTTGGGACACTGCTGTTCGGTTTAATTTCAATCTTTTTGTGAATTTGATTCTTGTGTTTACTTTCCGGTTTTTGTCTTTGGCTAATTTCATCTTTATTTTGACCCTTACTTCAAAGACGCATGTCTTTGATATGTTTAATTGCAGACCAAATATTTGATTTTCGTTTTCAACCAGTCGTGTAAGATTAATCAGCTCTGATTGACTATTTGCAAGAAGGGCTGTGTCATCTGCGAAACGTAGGTTGTCTATTTTATGATTATTTATTGAGATTACTTTTTCCCATCCTTCAAGTGCTCTTCTCATAATATGCTCTTCATATATGTTGAATAATCGTGGAGATAGTATACATCCCTGTCTGACACCCTGTTCTGGATGAAATTCCTTTGAAAGTGTGTCAAGCACTTTAACTGATCCAATAGTGTGTTCGTATAGTTCAGTTATAAGCGAAATAAAGTGTTGGGGTACGCCTACTTCTTTTAGTATTTGCCATAAGTGTCTCCACTTGACCCTGTCGAACGCCTTACGATAATCTATAAAGCATATGTACAGTGGAATATTAAATTCCCTATATTTTTCGATTATCTGTCTTATATTCAACAGGTGTTCTCGAGTACCTCTACCTTTGGTAAATCCAGTTTGCTCTTGTGGAATTTCTCTTTGAAGGAATGTTTTTAGTCTCTCATTGATTATATTTAGTATTATTTTACTGGCATGTGATATAAGAGAAATAGTTCTATAATTGTCGCATTTATGGAAGCTGCCTTTTTTATGAATTGTTGTTATTGTAGATTTTGTCCAGTCTTCAGGCCATTGTTTAGAATGCCATATTTGGTTACAGAGTAGATGAAGTAATTTTACGCCAGTTTCTTCTGTGGCTTTGAGTATTTCTGCTGTTATCATATCTGGACTTGGTGCTTTATTATATTTAAGCTTAATGATCACTAGTCTTACTTTATTTTCAAGTATATCAGGTTCTCCTTCTACTTCATCAAAGATTTGGTTAACAGGTTCTTGGGGTTAATCATCTTTATATAGGTACCTGCAATACGATCTCCATGTCTCTGCTATATCTTCTCTGATTGTTCTCAGAGTTCCAGTGTTGTCTTCAATGGCCCAAGTTCTGGCTTTGAAGTATCTTGTTAAGTAGCGTATTTTTCTAAATAGATCTCTCGGCTGATTATTCTGATCATGTCTCTCAATTTCTTTGCATATACTTTGATAGTACAGTTTTTTATCTGCCTTGCATCTTCGCTTTACTTTTTTATTGAGGTTTCTTAAACTAGCTTTTTCCCTTTCACTATGCATACCACTTTGACAAAGATTTCTTCTATTCTCAATGATTTGAAAGGTTCCATCTGTTATCCAGTGTTTCCGTTTCACAGGATTAGGTGTTGTTAAACAATGTTTAAAAGGCTCCCATATTTCTTGTGATGCTCCGTTACGAATAGAGGGCATTATTTTATGTAATTACTTCTTGCAGAAGTTCGTCGTGCGTTTTTAGTTCTATCTAATGATCTATCTGATTATATCTATTATACAGGTGGTGACATTATAATTGATATATTATAGTATGAGAATAGAAAAATTATATTATTAAAAATATTGTAATAAATAATTATATCTATGCATCTATAAGCGAGGTTCCTATAGCCTCTGCTACTTCTCGCATTTCGACCGCTATCTTTTTCTGTCCATCCATTCGTCTTCTTTGATGGCTTTATCTCTCATGATGTAGATAGATAGATAGATTTATTTAACTACTTTACAAAAAAAAATAATTGTTTGTAGCAAGTCAAAATTACAAAGTCAAAATAAGGAATATAAAAATTACAAGGTATATAAAATCACAAGGTATATAAAACAGAAATATAAAACACAACTTATAAATATGTATCACAAACAAGAATATAGATTAACAAAAAATATTTTGTGTCACGGTAAGCATTTCAGTAGATGTTCTGCAATGAGTCATATATTCTTCCGAGCAATAAAAGCAATGTTTCAACAGATACCTTTTTATTACTTTTTTGAAACTGTTACAGCTTAGCTGTTTAATATCTTTTGGTAAAATATTGTAGTAGTTATAATTAAGACAATTTTTATCTGAAAGACGCAATCTAGAGCGATTTGTTCGTAAATAGTGAGAGTATCGCGTATTGTGAACGTGAACATCAGACTGCTTTGTTAAATGGGACCTTTTTCTGTGAATTTCAGTCAGAACTTGATATATCAACAGAGTAGGTAGCGGCATAATTTTTAATTTGATGAAGAGAGGTCGGCAATGTTCCAGATAACTAACCCCTGCTAAAATCCGGATAGCTTTCTTTTGCATCCTGAAAATTTGAAGAGCATTTGTTGAATTGCCCCATAAGATTAATCCATAGCTTAGGTGTGAGTGAAATAAAGAAAAATATGTCACCTTCAATGTCTCAAAGCTGACAACCCTTGCTAGTTGACGAATAAGAAACAATGAACTAGACAGCTTCGCCTTTACTTGTGAAATATGAGCCGACCAGTTCAATCGATTGTCTATGGTTATTCCTAATAGTTTAGCAGTGTCTTTGTCATCTGGATCGCCATGTAAACCACTTGCAGATATAATCAAGTCCTGCGTTTTTTCAGTATTGAGTTTTAGTTTGTTCGCAGCAAACCATGTGCTAGATTTATCAGAGACTTCCTCGTAAGCCATTTTTAAATCCTCATTTTTATTACCTGATATTATGTATGTCGTATCATCCGCAAATTGTACTGATTTGTACGGAGATATGAAATGAGGCAAATCGTTGACATATATAATGAATAAAAGAGGTCCCAAGACCGAACCTTGTGGGACTCCATGTTTTACGGGTCGAAAATCGGAGAGATAACCTTTAGACACTACAGCCTGGTGTCTACCACATAGGTACGAAGAGATAAGCTTAAGAGGGATACCTCTGATTCCATAATAGTTTAATTTGTGGAGCAAAATGTCATGTGAAACGCAGTCAAAAGCCTTCGACAAATCGCAGAGAGAAATTGCTATGCGATTGCCACGTTCAAGCCCCTCAATCACCTCGCTCACAATATTATATACCGCGTTTGTAGTAGAACGAGCACTTCTGAATCCATATTGCGAGTTGCTAAAATAACTTTTAGACTCAAAATAAGAATATAATTGTTGTTTGATCACCTTTTCAATCACTTTCCCGAATGTAGAAACAATGCTTATGGGTCTGTAATTGTCAGCTTTCGAGGAATCACCTTTTTTATAGATAGGTAGTACCTTTGAGTACTTTAGTGCTTCTGGAAATACTCCAGTTGATAAAATTAAGTTAATAAGATGAGTGAAAGGTGTTAAAACTATTTGGTAAGTTTCTTTTAAAATTTTGCTATTTATTTCGTGAACGTCCTTACAATTGGAATTATTAAGAGATTTAATTATTTGAGAGATCTCATCTTCCACAACGGGTCGGAAACAAAAGGACTTACTCGGGGAAGGATAGTTTCTGTAACTGAAGAGGATATCGTTATTAATAGTGGGAAGGGATGTAATTATATTCTCTGCGATTGTAATAAAAAATTGATTTATTTCGTCTGGAGATAGATCTGGTTGTACCGAACTGGATCTTGTATTGCCTCTTTCGAAGTTTAATATTTTCCAGCAGTCTCTAGGTTTATTATTGGAGTTAGTAATAAAACCAGAGTAAGCCGACTTTTTAGCATTTTGTAACTGCCGATTATATTCATATTTTTGTTGTTTATATAGTTTGAAAATATCGGGATCCTTAGTGACATCTGCAATGTGTTTAATGAGAGAAAGATTAGATCTGTAAGACCTTAATTCGTCATTAAACCATTGCACGGGTGTTATTTTAGCAGTTTGTCGTACTTTTTTTAATGGAAAAAACTTTAATATTAAGTTGTTATAAGTTTCAGTTAAAAAGAACATCAAGACATCGGGATCGTTATTGGTGTCATAGAAAAAGTCCATCTTTGTACTAGCTAGTGCATATTTAAGCTTCTGCAAACCAGAAGAAGTAATAGACCGTTGAAGTGATTGATTAGTGTCAACAACTTTAAGATCAGAATCAATAGATATAAATTGTGCTCGATGGTCAGAGAAACAAGGTTCAAATACGCCCACCCTGTAGATATTTTCAGAAAAGTTAGTCATAATGTTATCGATGCAACTACTGGATTGAGATGTGATTCTAGTATAATCGTTTATCGTTATTTCTAGACCAAAAGACATTAACAGATTTTGAATATCATAAGAAGATTCAGATTTAATTTTAAAATTTATATTAAAATCCCCAAGTATAATCAGTTTGTCTGCTTTGTTAAGTAAGAATGCTATAACATTCTCAAAATTCACCAAGAACAAGTCACAGTCACCATTACCTGATCTGTATACAGTTAAAACATTGGTTCTCATTGAAGGTATATAAATTGCACAAAACTCTGAAGTTTGCTCTACGTTATATTCATTTAGATTAAGAGAAGAATACATAAGATTTTCTTTTACATAAATTGCAACGCCACCTTGCTTCTTTTCAACCCTACAGAAAAAGTTAGCTAGTGAAAAGCCGGAGATGTTAATTAATTTTAGATTTTCTTCAGTTTGCCAGTGCTCTGAAAAACATATGACGTCATAGAACTTTTTATCCGCAAGAAAAGCATTGATCATATCGACTTTATTTGATATACACTGTAAATTGACATGAAACATGCTTACCGTGCCTTGTTGAATTAGGTTATTTTGAAAATTTGATGGAGGGTTAACGGTCGTTTCTTCATCCTTCATTTTATTTGAGTATGTGTTGGACGCTTCATAAAAAACCTGCTTACATAAGAGCCTACGGGCCATAGTTTTGGGTCCATCGCTAAACCAAAATGTTCAAAAATTGAGACTTTAAAGGATGAATATATGTTGGGATGCTTAGCCGTTAAGGACGTACATATCACTTCTGGAAAGTGTTTTTCTAACATCTTCTTAAGATTATCTGCCGTTGTATGCTGGTTTACCCTAGTAACATGAAGATGACTAAATTTTGGGACACCACTGATTTCAGAGTTTTCATTATTGCCAATAACAATAGGTCCATTCCTTCTTTTATACCTAACAGTTTTCCATTCTTGCCCATTATTATTTGGAACTGGAACCGAATTTTTACTCTCAGTATTTATCAAATTCTCATCGTTTGTTAAATTAATGATATCTGAACATTTTGCCTCCGTTTGTATTCTTAAAATATCAGCTGATAATTGTTTATTATTTTCGATTAAGGAAACAACTTGTTTATTTTTATTGGTACTATTTTTAAATAGAGTTTTTGTTGGGGAACTCCTTTCTTTATCAACAACAAGACTTTCATTTACAGCAACATTTTTTGCGGGTGTAGTGTTTTCGTTTTTTGGATATATTTTACTGCTAGACTGTTTCGGTCGTTCAAAATTTGGGTCTCTGTTTGAATGGTTGATTGAATTCGTATTTTGTTTTGTAGATGGCGACTGATCAGCTATTTGCATATATTTAAATAAATCTAGTTGTTCCTTCAATAAATTTATCGTAATTTGTTGATTTGATATTATTGTTTCATTCTGATTAATAATTTTCTTTAAGTACCTTATTTCAGTTTGTCTCGGATCCTCATCGTCAGCCTCACTATCCAAGGTTTTGTTTGGTGGATCACTTAACCTCACACTCTCCTCACAGCATATAACTGTCTCATCATCGATATATTTGATCGATTTTAGTTGCTTCAGGCAGCCACTATGGGATAACGTTCCACAATTCGCACATAATAGACCACTTTGTGCAACTTTATAACACTTTTTACAACACTTAACTTCCGAGTCGTAAACACGACCGTTCTTCTGAGGCGCCATGTTTCTCTCTACTGTACATCTTCTTCCCAGGTAACTGAAGGCCTTCCCCTTCTTCTTCTTTGTTGTGGTATGTAATTTAAAGCTTTATTTGGCCATCTATCTTCATTCATTCGTTTGACGTGACCATACCACACTAGTTGTTTCGTTTCAATTCTATCTACACTGGAATATACAGTTTTTGTCCTCCTTCCTGATGCGATCTTTTATATACCACACGCTCTTCTTAGATAATCTATTTCTACTACCTACTTCTATTCTCTTTCTATCTTTTTTTGTGATCTGCCAAACTTCTGCTCCATAAGTCATAATAGGCTCTACCAAGGTACGATAGATTGTCGTTTTTTGTCTTATCTCTTTAGACCATAGTAGAGAGCTTAGAATGTTTACCGCTATTTTGCCCTGCTGTGTTCTGTTTTCGATGTCTCTTTTGCCTTCTTTAGGTAATATAGATTCGAGATATTTATATTCTTTAAATGTATTTGTTGTTCTAATTTCTAAATCTGGATCTCCTAATAAAGAATTAAGAATTAAATTCTAACACTTCTATAATATGTTACAATTGAGCAATTAGACTACCAGTTTCGGCAACTGGTTATGATAAATTCATCAATTTTAATGAACAACTTATTAATTGTTTTTATTCTTGCAGTAAAAAAATACACTGTTAATTATACAAAGAGAATATCATTAATCTGTCACAACAATAATTGTTTTAACATACTACAATAATCATTTATAAAAATATTCGAAGTCTAAATACCAACATTTGAGGTGGCAACAGCGTAGTAGAAGCCATGAGGACATTAACTGAAATATACGGATTCCGCGACAACCTTAAAATGAATAAATATATATTTGGACGTCATCAAAACCGTTAAAGTGATTTTAGATATACAGCAAGCGAACGTGGCGCGCCTGACGGCAACTGCCTCAAGTAATGTGTATATTATTATACAGATAACGTGTCTGAGGACATCCGGCCAATATTTTGTTCAAGCATTGTAGGAAGTGGTACCTTTCACCTGCGATAAATTTTAGAGAAAATCCTCGTGGCAACCGTATATCGGAGTCCACGAAGACCTGGACGCCACGAGAGACTACAGTTTAACAAGGGGGGACGTCATGAGATGCTAAAAATAAATATATATATATATATATATATATATATATATATATATATATATATATATATTGCATTTGCGTCCCTCGTGGCTTCCGTATAGTTTTGACTCTTCGTGACTTCCGATCAATATACATCGTGTATATTAACAAGATTAATTTCATACAGTTAGCGCTCGCTTTGGCATCCGTTATACTGGCAACAATGTACTTATGGTATCAAGTAAAATATTTAACCTTGGTTGTGTTTACGTGAGAATATAGTTGAAGAACCCAGACAAATTATATTTATAACTTTTGCCAACTAGGTGGTTTGCACGGATATACGATAAGGATTTGCTGTAAATTCTTTGTTTTCGTTTTTATACTCTTAAATCAGGTTAGAAAAACTTATTATTTCTTGGGTGTAGTTATGAATAATGTATTTTCTAGACTTTAAAATTTTCTATTTATTTTGATGGAAGAAGATTATGGATTTCGGAAGATTTCGATGGAATAAGTTATAATGTAATATACCTAACAATACCACTATATACCCTTGACAAATGTTTTTTTTTTGAGTTAATAATTGTTTGATGAGCCTTTCGATAGGTTAGGTTTATTCTTAAATTTTATTTTGATAAATTATCGGTGTTGTTTCTCTCTCTCTCTCTCTCTCTCTCTCTCTCTCTCTCTCTCTCTTCTCTCTCTCTCTTTCTATCTCTCCCTATCTTTCTCTCCCTGTAATACTTTCCCTTATTATGAAGTATTGGGCGCTCTTGCGTTTCTTAGCCAAAAATCAAAGATGGCTGATTCGCAGGATTAGCGCATCCTTTTCTGTTTTATTCTTTCGAAATTTGCTATACAAGTATTTTCCATTGCTCTCTGTTTGACTTCTCTCCATCTCAACGCCAATTCTTACATGATCTCTTGTTACAGTTCTTCTCCAGCTATTAATATTTTGATTTTGGTTAATTCTGATATATCGCGTGTGTTCCAGATTTTCCTTAAGAGGAAACAGTAGCGATCAACAGGTAGCGAAAACGCGTTCCAAGATTGCGGCTGTAATTTTGAATATTTTTTCGAAATATTTGGCACACGTATTCGTAATATAATAAAGAATGACGGTACAGAGCCAATTTGAAAAATATATTAATATGTGGAAATTACTCGGTTATTAAATACAATATTAAAAAAACAAGCCTGTACCGCCATTAAGAAGAACAAAAAATACACTTTCTTCAAATAAACTTTTTTATCCGATGCCTAGATTTTGTGTAATTTTGGAACTACTAAAATTTTTTATTTCATTAGTAGTTCCTAAATGACACAAAATCTAGGCATTGGATAAAAAAGTTTATTTGAAGAAAGTGTATTTTTTTGTTCTTCTTAATGGCGGTACAGGCTCGTTTTTTTAATATTGTATTTAATTACAGAGTAATTTCCACATATTAATATATTTTTCAAATTGGGCTCTGTACCGCCATTCGTTATTATATTACGAATACGTGTGCCAAATATCTCGAAAAAATATTCAAAATTACAGCCGCAATCTTGGAACGCGTTTTGGCTACCTGTTGATGGCTACTGTATCACCTTAATGCATTATATGATTATATAATGAGTGCATATTGTGCCTTTACTATCTTTTTTTCTACATCTGCTCTACTAGCGCCTTTTTTTCTATAATCGATCCCAGATATGTAAAGTTAGCTATCTCCTGTATTTGTCTTCCTTGTATTTTAATTTTAGTTTCTTGGTTGCTGTTTTTTTTAAGTTTGGTTTTTTTGTCTTTATCTTCAGACCCATTATCTTGGAGTATTTTGCAAGCTTGTCGATCTTCTTTTGCTTATGGCTGCTATGTTCGGTTAGGGGACAAATGTCATCTGCGAACTACAAATCGTCCAACTAGTTATGCAATTTCTATCTAATACCTGTTTTATTACCACTTATTTTCTGCATGATCCAGTCCGTTATTATTATAAATATTGTCGGTGTTATTGCTCGCCAATTCTCGCATTTATTGAAATCGCCCTTTTTTGGTATCTTAATAGTTAAACCCACGTTCCATTTCTGTGGGAGCTCCTGGTCGGCCTATATCTTGTTAAAGAGTTTGTGTAACATTTCTACTGATTCGTTTGCGTCCGCCTTTATTAAATCTATCGGTAGTTTGTCGCTTTCAGCGGCTTTGCCATTTTTTTAGTTGATTTAGTGTGTTTTGTATTTCTTCTTTCGTAATTTCAACTGTTCTAATGTTTATTTCCTGTATTACATTATCTCCGTCTATATCTGGTGTTTGTAGTATATTTCCTCGCTGTGTTCTTTTCATCTTTGTATTATTTTATGTTCTGATTTAATTATATTATTTCCTTGTTTATCTTTGATTTGTTTATTACTGTTTAGTGTTTTCCCTGTCAAATTTCGGATGATATTGTACTGTATTTTCAGGTCGTTTTCTTGCGCAACTTTTTCTGACATTTTTACCATATGATTTACGTAGTATCTTTTGTCTTTTCTGGCTTGCTTTTTAACCGCTATATTTTTCTTTGTATTTCCTTTCTACTGCTTTTCCTTCTTCGGTTGCTTCTTTTTGTAACATTTTTTCTTTAAGTTTCTTTCTTTCTTCTCTTAGTTGCAATAGTCCAGAAAAATAAGGTTTTTGTCAGGACACTTGCCAGCCAGGTTGCAAATGGTTTTTTTGGAGATATACCTATTACATTATAAATACAACAATGCCCGTCACAATTCGGACGAGAATTTTAGTTATTAACAAATAAGTGTCAAACATGACAGTTTTTTCGTTTAAATGGCTACAGGTAAAGATAACGTAATTAAATATCTTACTTAGATAATTCATCTTTTAGTAGATAAGCAAAGGTTTAAAATGGAAGTTTTTGAGTTTTGTTCTGATTATTTGTGATTTCAGAAATTGCAAAATAAAACTAAATTTCGAAAATAAAGAAATTGCTATAACTTTTGCAAAAATGAACTTAAGACTTTGATATTGCATGAAATGTTGAGTCAAACAGTCCACATAATGCACAAAAAATTGCAAGACGATTTGTCAATTAGTTTAAATTGCATTCGATTTGTTTATCACAACGAGCTTTTTTTGCAATGTTGTTCAGAAAATAATAATGATACAGTAATTCTGTGGAAACCACAGGAAAGAAGAATACTTACATTTTCAACTTATTTAAAAAATCAATAAAAAGTTATATTTACCATTCTGAAAACATTTTACGAAAGTAGAATCATTTTTGGCTTATAAAGAATTTGAATAACCATATTAACTTATTGACTAAATCTGCGTTGGGATTTGAAAAGCTGATATTTTTACACGAATTTTCAAAAAAAAACTTTTCGCCTAGGTTAATTACGAGGAAATTTAGCCACTTTTATTACTTATTTAATTTACAGTTACTTCTATATACATAAAATTCTCCTGTAACAGTGTTAGTTATCATATTCCTCCGAAACGGCTTGACCGATTTTTATGAAATTTTACACATATATTCTGTAGGACTGAAAATAGATTGTAATCTATTATTTATACCTATAAGTTATAAGGGGGGTTACCCTCTGCCACTTTTTTATTGTTTTAGAAAACATTGTCTACCTTAATTTTATAGTGTGTACCATTGAAACTATATATACAACCCTTAATTTTCACCCTTCTATCACCAAGACCCTATTTTTTAATACCCTATTTATTTACATCTATAAAATTTTCCTGTCGTAGTGTTAGTTACCATAATCCTCCGATACCGCTTGAACGATTTTTATGAAATTATATAGGTATACTCGAAGGTCTTAGAATCATAATTATCGGCCCCATAACGTTTTGTATTAAGCGCAACATATCTTTGAAAAATAAATTTCATTTTTTGAGTGCACGGATTTTAATAATTCCCCTCCACCGACCATGAGTCGAATTCTGTGGAGTTATTTTTAAAGATATATTAACCACTCTGTTCAAGTTTACTCAATATTTTAGATATAAACTGTATACATGCCTTGAACTTCAAAATAGTGCTAGTTAGCTTTCTTAATTGTTAGGAACAAACTAGCTGTGAATTAAATAAAAAAAGTAGCTAACTTTGACCGTAATTAACCAAGGTGAAAGTTTTTTTACATTTATGTAAAAGTACACATCGAAAACAATGTGATAACTACACTGTATTTACTACAGGGGTATTTCCTGTACACCAACAATCAGCAAAATATACGGAAGAACCTTAAAAAACCGAATAGAAGACGAATACAAGAAAATGGAAGCAGAAGAACAAGCAGGATTTAGATCTGGAAGATCTCACTTGATCACCTTTTTGCAATCGCACAAGTCATGGAAAAGAAAACAGCGATTAACCAAGAGATTCATTTCGTATATTATATTGATCTGAAAAAGGCATACGACAGTGTACCTTAGGTAAAGTTATGGGAGGCAATGGAGGATACAAATATAAACATGTGAAAACGAAATGTGAAAAGTGAAAACTACCCCTAACTGTAAAAAATTATAAAACAACATTTCTAACTTTAATAATGTCTACATTTGGTTTTTATTAGGTACATAATGATTGTTGTATGCTTTAAGATATACTTAAAACCACCCTTGTTAGAGCTATATATAAAAAATTTACTTATCCTAAAAGAATCATTTCAGCTTGCATCGATTTACATAAAAATTTGGGATTAGGATCATATCACCCTGTACTTGATATTCTATATCATGCTTAAGGGCGTTGATTATTTTAGGGGTGTAACCTACCTCTTATTGACAAAAATTTTATAAAAACATTGTAAATTTTAATATGGGTAAACTTTGGTTTTGATGGGTTAAATAATGATTGTTTTATACTTTAGGATAAAATATCATATTTCAACCCTTAAAAACCACCCTTAATAACATCACAATTTTTATAAGTAGATAATTTAATAGATCTATACAGAAAAAAAGTAGAATTAAAGAATTACAAAAACATTTATTTACACAAAAATACGAATTTACAAATATGTACAAATACAAATAATTTTTTAGTCATCTTCCAGTATATCAACCGATTCTGTGGTATTATACATACATTGAAAATTATCCATGAGCGGACTATTCGATATTTAAAAAAAAAATCGTTTTTTGAACATGGCTCCTTCATTTTTGACGATAAAAAGTTTTTTCAATAATAATTCTGTAGGATTTTTGACGAGTTCTAAGACCGTGAAAACTAAATTCTGTAAGATCCCTTAGTTTTTAATTGGAGTGAGTTTAAAAGACTCGAATAAGGGGGTGTTTGCTCGTAAATAGAGGCTTTAAATAGCTATAGTATCTCGCTAACTGTTCACTGCAATGAAAATCTATGCACAAGACAATTTTACTTATTAAATAATAAGCGAAAATTTAGTAGTCCAAAATTTTTTTCGTATCTCCAGTATTTTCGGAGATATTTTGAAATAAAAGGTGACAAATAGGAAATTGCAAAAAATCAATTTTTCTTCAAGTCAAATTTTTCTAAAATTAGGCCTTTTAAATAGGTCAAACTTCTTGGGTGTATTGATAATACGAATATAAAGGGAATTACAGAAAGGTGAAGACCAATTTTTAATCAGTAGGGTAGTTAGGGGGTTGTTTTCACTGATGATTTTTTCATAGAGAATAGCAGGTACAAACCTTTTTTTGATCACAAGTCGCTTAATTGTCATTCTAGGAGGTTCATATTACTATTTTTTGATAGGTCTAACAGTATACCTACTTAAAAATATTATTTAAGTTTAATTTAATTTGTGTTACTAAAAGATGCATTTTTGATATCTACAGTTTTTTTGATTAAATGCATATTTTTCGAGGTATTCTCAAAAAACCATCTAAAAAAGTCGATTTTTTCGTCGAAAGACTGTTACTTTCAAGCGCGATTAACTCGAAAAATACTAGTTTTACGAAGAAAATGTAAAAAACATTTTTTTTAGAATTCATTTTTACATCGATTTACATGGTTAAAATATAATAAAACATTCCCGTCCCCGAGATGGGGTGGCAACCACCCCAAGCTTTTAGCGTACAGCCGCATGATATAGAAAATGATCCTTGGACTATTCCCTACCTTTTGTGAAAATTTCAAGTAAATCCATGCTGGACGAAAAAATTGCGAGCCAAAATGCTTCATTTTCTCGACTATGGAAGGTGGAGAAACAATCAGTAAATGTAACGAATATAAATACCTGGGTATGAAATGGATTTCTGGAGCAGAGCTGCAGGAATATCAAGAAGAGAACATGTCACCAATGAACGGATACGAGAAATAATGAAGGTCGCAGATACACATACAATAAATGACGAAATCAACGAAATACAACTACGATGGTTTGGTCACGTACAAAGAATGCATGAAGACAGAATCACAAAACAAGTGCAAAACTAGAAACCGCAAGGTAGAAGAAGAAGAGGTAGACCGCGAAAAATTTGGCAGGCAGGAATAAACAAAGCCATGGATGAAAGAGGTCTGCAAGTAGATCAATGTGCGGACAGAGAGGAATGGAGAACGGGTATCGGAAGACGGAGAAGGTTATAAACCGATAATACAATAATAATGTAAAAGTACCAGGTTTTTAAATCTTAAAGTCTAGGGATGGTGCATGGCGGTTGTTGAACAAAAAACCGGGTTTCGGTTATACCGTTTTTTTTACTTACGGTTTAACCTGGCGGTTATAATCGGTCAAATAACCGGTTGTTCCAAAAACCGGTTTTCGTTTTTTTAATCAAAAGCAAATACTCAATAGGTTATAATGTTACATTTATATTGCACTTTAGTTTGCTCAATTTTCCTCCAGAAAAATTCCCCAACCAATTCAACCTATAAAAATTTTCCCAGGCGCTTTCAAATTACCCTAAAAATGGGCCAAAGTACCCCAATCTCTGATTCGTCGCTCGTTGTAGACGGCTTCGGCGTATATTGCGTTGTGAATAATTGGGATATTCTCAAAAATGATGATCCTACCGATCTACCGGAATGTCCCTTGGATCTATCAACTATCAAGTTTAGAAAAATATTCAAATAACTTATATTTTACTTAAAAATTAATTCGATAAACCAATTCATTATTTACTTCTCTATTGCCATCAAAAAATTTCAGTAGGTAATATTTTTTAATACGTTTGTATAATACCTACCTTTTATTTCCTAATATTTAAAAATTACATATTGGAGATTCCTAATCGTATTTCGGTACATATTCACATTTCATACAAGAGTCTCAAGTCTCAAGTACTCAAATATAAACAATTTTTTAGATGATGGTTGGAATATCGATTTCAAGCAGATCACTTACTTTTTTATGTAAATATATTAACATCTGAAACTATATACCTATTCCCAAAATTGTTTCATAAAAGCTGATGTGACAATTTCGTCCAGTTCTCTATTAGTAAATAAAAGTTGAATTACGGTTGTTTGGGTTAATTACTTATTACTTCGCATATTATTTATAATACACATGATTGAGATCGAAGATAGATAGAACTTTTCTTAATTTTTCTCTAAATAAATTTTTTTTCCACAGGTAACTTATTCGGTTTTTCGCCGGTTATTACTTTAAAAAGAAAAAACCGGTTATAACCGGGAAAAAAACCGGTAAAACCGATTGTTTCGAATTAAAAAAACCGGTTTTAGGTTATCACCGGTAGGTTTTTCCCATCCCTAAGTCGATTAATTTAGTTTGCAGCCAATACTAACAAAGTTATTCAAATTGTTTATAAGCCAAAAATGACTCTACTAAAATATTTTCGGAATGATAAAAATGACTTTATATTATTTTTTTTAAAACTTTGAAAACATAAGTATTCTTTTTTCATGCTGTTTCCACAAAATGGCTATATCATTATTATTTGATGAAGAAAGCATGCTTCATCATTGTAAAGAAAAGCTTTTTTTTATAAACAAATTGAATAAAATGTAAACTAATTGACGAATCGACTTGAATTTTTTTGTGTATTATCTGGACTGGACATAGACTATTTGACCCAATATTTCATGTAATATCAGTCTTAATATTTTTGCAAAAGTTATAGCAAATTTTTTATTTTCGAAATTTAAGTTTTATTTTGCGACTTCCGAAGCAACAAATAATCGTACCAAAATTCAAAAACTGACATTTTTGACCCTTATTTGTTAATAACTAAAATTATCGTCCGAACTGTAACGGACATTTTTGTATTTATAATGTAATAGGTCTATAGTACCTATCCAAAAAATCCATTTGCAACCTGGCCGGTCAAGTGTTCCGAACGTATAATTTTGCCTTATTTCCCTGGAGAACAATGTGTCTCCGGTTATCCATTTTTATTCACTTTTTTTTCATCCCTATAATTTCGTTTGCAGTTTTTGCATAATGTCCTTGAAGTTCTTCCATATTTTTTCCACTGTTTCCTCATGTTGGGAAACTGCTGTTCGGTTTAATTTCAGTCTTTTTGTGAATTCGATTCTTGTGTTTTCTTGTTTAAGAGCTTCCACATTGTATCTTCTTCTTGTGTTTACTTTTCGGTTTTTGTCTTTGGCTAATTTCATCTTTATTTTGGCCCTTACTCGCATGTCTTTGATATGTTTAATTGCAGACCAAATATTTGACTTTTGTTTTCAACCAGTCGTATAAGATCAATCAGCTCTGATTGACTATTTGCAAGAAGGGATGTGTCATCTGCGAAACGTAGGTTGTCTATTTTATGATTATTTATTGAGATGCTTTTTTTCCATCCTTCAAGTGCTCCCTCATAATATGCCCTTCATATATATTGAATAATCGTGGAGATAGTATACATCCCTGTCTGATACCCTGTTCTGGATGAAATTCGTTTGAAAGTGTGTCAAGCACTTTAACTGATCCAATAGTGTGTTCGAATAGTTCAGTTATAAGCGAAATAAGGTGTTGGGGTACGCCTACTTCTTTTAGTATAATAAGTGTCTCCACTTGACCCTGTAGAACGCCTAACGATAGTCTATAAAGCATATGTACAGTGGAATATTGAATTCCCTAGATTTTTCGATTATCTGTCTTATATTCAACAGGTGTTCTCGAGTACCTCTACCTTTGGTAAATCCAGTTTGTTCTTGTGGAATTTCTCTTTGAAGGAATGTTTTTAGTCTCTCATTGATTATATGTAGTATTATTTTACTGGCATGTGATATAAGAGAAATAGTTCTATAATTGTCGCATTTATGGAAGCTGCCTTTTTATGAATTGTTGTTATTGTAGATTTTGTCCAGTCTTCAGGCCATTGTTTAGAATGCCATAATTGCTATATTTGGTTACAGAGTAGATGAAGTAATTTTACGCCAGTTTCTTCTGTGGCTTTGAGTATTTCTGCTGTTATCATATCTGGACCTGGTGCTTTATTATATTTGAGCTTAATGATCGCTAGTCTTACTTTATTTTCAAGTATATCAGGTTCTTCTTCTACCTCATCAAAGATTTGGTTAATAGGTTCTTGGGGTTAATCATGTTTATATAGGTCCCTGCAATTCGATCTCCATGTCTCTGCTATATTTTCTCTGATTGTTCTCAGTGTTCGAGTGTTGTCTTCTATGGCCCAAGTTCTGGCTTTGAATTATTTTGTTAAGTAGCGTATTTTTCTAAATAGATCTCTCGGCTGATTATTCTGATCATGTCTCTCAATTTCTTTGCATATACTTTGATAGTACTTACAGTTTTTTTCTGCCTTGCATCTTCGCTTTACTTTTTAATTGAGGTTTCTTAAACTAGGGTTTTCCCTTTCACTATGCATACCACTTTGACAAAGATTTCTTCTATTCTCAATGATCTGAAAGGTTTCATCTGTTATCTAGTGTTTCCGTTTCACAGGAGTATTTATCTTTGGATGATCAGTTGGTGTTGTTACACAATGTTTAAAAGTCTCCCATATTTCTTGTGATGTTCCGTTACGAATAGAGGGCATTATTTTATGTACTTCCTGGAGAAGTTCGTCCTGCTTTTTTTAGTTCTACCTAATGATCTATCTGATTCTATCTATGATACAGGTGGTGACATTATAATTGATATATTATAGTATGAGAATAGAAAAATTATATTATTAAAAATATTGTAATAAAAAATTCTATCTATATATCTATAAGCGAGGTTCCTACAGCCTCTGCTACTTCTCGCATTTCGACCGCTATCTTTTTCTGTCCATCCATTCGTCTTCTTTGATGGCTTTATCTCTCATGATGTATTCTACATGTTCTTCCCAGGTAACTAAAGGCCTTTCCCTTCTTCTTCTTTGTTGTGGTATGCAATTTAAAGCTTTCTTTGGCCATTTATCTTCATTCATTCGTTTGACGTGACCATACCACACTAGTTGTCTCGTTTTAATTCTATCTACACTGAAATCTACAGTTTTTGTCCTCCTTCCTGATGCGATCTTTTATATACCACACGCTCTCCTTAGATAATATATTTCTACTACCTACTTCTATTCTCTTTTTATCTTTTTTGCGATCTGCCAAACTTCTGCTCCATAAGTCAAAATAGGCTCTACCAAGGTACGATAGATTGTTGTTTTTTGTCTTATCTCTTTAGACCATAGTAGAGAGCTTAGAAGGTTTACCGCTATTTTGCCCTGCTGTGTTCTGTTTTCGATGTCTCTTTTGCCTTCTTTAGATAATATAGATTCAAATTATTTATATTCTTTAAATGTATTTGTGGTTCTAATTCCTAAATCTGGATCTTCTAATAAAGAATTAAGAATTAAATTCTAACACTTCTATAATATGTTACAATTGAGCAATTAGACCACCAGTTTCGGCAACTGGTTATGGTAAATTCACCAATTTTAATGAACATACTTTTCATTTGTTTTTATTTTTGCAGTAAGAAATACACTGTAAATTATACAAAGAGAATATCATTAATCTGTCACAATAATTGTTTTAAAATACTACAATAATCATTTATAAAAATATCCGAAGTCTAAATACCAACATTTGAGGTGGCAACAGCGTAGTAGAAGCCATGAGGACATAAACTGAAATATACGGATTCCGCGACAACCTTAAAATGAATAAATATATATTTGGACGTCATCAAAACCGTTAAAGTGATTTTATATATACAGCAAGCGAACGTGGCGCGCCTGACGGCAACTGCCCCAAGTAATGTGTATATTATTATACAGATAACGTGTCTGAGGACATCCGGCCAATATTTTGTTCAGGCAGTGTAGGAAGTGGTACCTTTCACCTGCGATAAATTTTAGAGAAAATCCTCGTGGCAACCGTATATCGGAGTCCACGAAGACCTGGACGCCACGAGAGACTACAGTTTAACATGGGGGGACGTCATGAGATGCTAAAAATAAATATATATATATATATATATATATATATATATATATATATATATATATATATATTGATACATGTATCCATGTGACTTCCAAAGTAGATTCTCGTAATACGTTGTTACTTCATATATACCGTTATGACTTCCGATTTCGGAAGTCACAACGTTTTGCCTATATTTTTACGAATTTGGCTACTAGATGGTATCAGAAGGCTTATATTAAAAATTTCGCTGGAAGTCATATCGTATCTAACATACTCATAAGATCAGATTTTAGTTCGACGGTATATCACCAGCGCTAGTGTCGCTCCCGTGCTACTATACAGGCTATGTACACAACGCGTAGCGTCTTCCGTATACCACACCGCTCGGTGTGACTTCCGTTTTTTGGCAACCCTGTGTAACGGTTTCCAGACATTTATCTGTTGTAGATTCGCGGTCCTAATCGTACTTAGTGTTTTGTGTGCCTTTTGTTTTTAAACATGAATAATAGCAGATCTGCTTTACTTTTAAAGTTAGCCTTAAATGAAGGTACAATAAGTGATTATATATCTCTATAATTATATATTTTCCCTACTTATTTTAATCTATAATATTTACTTACCTATTTACTTATATAAATTCATTTTTCTCGTGTTTTTGTTTACTTCCTTTTTTACAATGAACTTCTAATTTAATCTACACTCACCGGCACGAAAAACGGGCACCCCAAAAAATGGGTAATTTTTGATGTCTCGTATCTCCCAAACCTGTTGTCCGATTTAAGTAATTTTTTTTAATATGTTATAGCCTTATTCTTTAACAAAATAGCTATGATAATATTGTTGATAGACAGGTAAATTTTCATTGTATACCGGGTGTACCAATCAAACTGGGTTTTTTTTCTCAATTTTCACAACACCCTGTGGAATATTCTAGCCTTTATAAAATATTTAAATAAAAGCCTAACTATAGCTCCAGGTTTTATTAACATTCTGTTTTTTTATTCATTCGCTTACGTTGGATAATAAAAAGTTAAGGACTTTAACAACTAGCCATGTTCTTTATCGATACAGGTGTTTCTAAATATAAGTGCGACAAACTTTAAGGGGTAATTTCTGCATGAAAAAATAATGATCGTTTGGCAAAAGAATTTTATATTTGCAAGCATTTGCGGACATAGCTTTATCAAGTAAACGATCATTATTTTTTCATGCAGAATTACCCCTTAAAGTTTGTCGCACTTATTTAGAAACACCATGTATTGATAAAGAACATCTTTAGTTGTTAAAGTCCCTAACTTTTTTATTATCCAACATAAGCGAATGAATAACAAACAGAACGTTAAGAAAACCTGGGGCTATAGTTGGGTTTTAATTTCAATATTGTATAAAGGCTAGAATATTCCACAGGGTGTTGTGAAAATTGAAAAAAAAACCAGTTTGATTGGTACGCCCAGTATACAATGATAATTTACCTGTCTAGAAACAATGTTATTACAGCGATATAGTTAAAGAATAAGGCTATAGCACAGGGGTGGGCAAAAGCCGGCCCGCGGGCCGGGTCCGGCCCTTTCGCTTACTTTGTCCGGCCCGTTGAAAAACCCCGCAAGTACCTAATCTTTTTATTCCCTTTTATGTGATTTTGTTGAAATCAACAGTAATAGTTTGCATAGTGTTCACATAAATTATTAAATATATAAATAATAGAGAGTATTATAATTACGAACAGCCTTAGCTAACTATATTTTTAAAAACTGTTTAATTGTAACTATTTACTTTAAATTTCTTTTAAAATATAGGGAAATCCCCGGAGATTCATAATTGTTTATTCGGTATTAATAATCGTATTTAACTCTCAAGGTCTCAAGACAAGCACTCGGTGTTTGGGTATCTATTTCAACCATATCACTGACAGTTTATGATCTAAATACCTCAGCACTTTGGTCCCAATAATATGATTCTTTATTTATTAAATCTGAATTAAGTATGGTTGTTTGGAATACCTACTTCAGCATAAAATTCATTGTTACCGATTTTTGCCGAAGTTTTACAACTACTTCGAAAGACGCGTATAAGTTTATTTTGATTTAGCACTGGTCGTATTTCCTATTACTCCTCATATTTCTTTTGATACAGTGTGTGTTATTTTGCAAATATATAATAAATTGAAAAAGTGGAGGACATTTTGTAAGTAAAATTTGAAAACATTGTTTTTATTTTATTGTATTAAAATATTTATTTGTAAGCATTTGCAAAATAATACAATCAAAAAAAAGAAAAGTTGATTTGGAATGCAGAAATTTTAATGAAGCATGGACAGAAAAATACCTTTTTACGAACATTGGTAAGAAAGCAATTTGTTTAGTTTGCCATTAAACCATTGCTGTTTTCAAGGAATATAATTTAAAGCGGCATTTTACATCAAACCATCCAAAATATGCATCGTTTTCTTTAGAAGAACTTAAAAATGCTGCAGACAACTTAGCAAAAAACTTAAATAAACAACAAAATATTTTTAGCAAACAAAGTAACATCGAGAAATCTACCACACAAGCAAGTTATGTTATTGCACACAAAATTGCTAAGTTATGTAAACCTTTTTCTGAAGCAGAATTTGTTAAACAGTGCATGGTAGAAGTGTCGGAGATATGTTGTCCTGAAAAAAAAAAACATATTTTTGAAAATTTAAGCCTGTCAAGGAGAACAATAGTACGACGGATCGAAAATATTTCAGGAAATTTACTCGACCAGCTAAAAACAATAATTGCTGATTTTACATATTGTTCTCTGGCGTTGGATGAGTCCTGCGATATTACTGACACAAGTCAATTATTAATATTTATTCGGGGCATTAACAAAAAATGTGAAATTCGCGAGGAACTTCTTAGTGTGCATCCAATGAAAGATACAACTACCGGTGAAGACTTCTTTAACGCTGTTGAAGAGTGTTTAGTTAAAGTAAATTTACCTTGGAACAAAATAGTAAGCATCACTACGGATGGCTGTCCTAGTTTAACAGGGAAAAATGTGGGCTTACTAAAACGAATCAGCGACAAAGTAAAACAGTTGCAGCCAGAACAAGACATATTATTTTTACACTGCATTATTCATCAAGAAGTGTTATGTAGAAAAGTTTTAAAATTGAATCACGTCGTTACTGTTGTGACAAAAGTTGTAAATTTTATCCGGGAACGTGCCTTAAATCATCGACAGTTTGTTGAATTTTTGAAAGAAATTGAAAGTGACTTTTACGAAATTCCTTACTACACTGAGGTGAGATGGCTTAGCATCGGTAAAGTTTTGGACAGATTTCAATATTTGCTTGATGAAATAGTATCCTTCTTGTCGATAAAAGAAAAACTACATGATTTTCCTGAATTGCAAAATGAGGCATGGCTAAACGATTTGTCGTTTTCTGTAGATATTGTAAAATATTTAAATGAACTTAATGTAAATTTACAAGGGAAAAACCAGTTCGCTTTCAATATGCACTCAAATGTCAAAGCATTTATGATAAAACTAAACTTATTTGCTGAGAACTTTAATAAAAAAATATTAAACCACTTCCCATCATTACAAACACGACGAGAATTATTGAAAAATTCTGATTTTCTTAAATATAGTTCAGTAACACAAGACCTGCATACTGAATTCCAAAGAAGATTTCAAGATTTCAAAGCTATTGAAAAACCTTTGTCATTAATTAGTCAACCTTTCAATTTCGATGTGCAAGAAGCTCCTGTTGAAATTCAGCTAGAATTAATTGACTTACAGGCAAATAATTTATTAAAAGAAAATGTTCAATCAAACGAATTGAGTGCTTTCTACGGTGCTTTGAATACAGAACATTTTAAACATTTTTTAAACTATGTTCAAAAATACCTAGTTTTATTTGGTTCGACATATATTTGTGAAAGAACTTTTTCGTTGATGGTTTCCACGAAAAATAAATATCGATCACAAATTACTGACGAAAATCTACACTCGGTATTAAGGATTGCTACAAGTGATTTGGATCCCAATTTTGAAGAAATAATATCACATGAACATTCGCGATTTCACGTGTCGCATTAACTATTATAGAAGTTATACTTATAATGAGTATTCTATTAATTTTAACGTTTAATGTTTGTCTTTTTTTTTATAATTTTATTTAATATTAGGTATATTTACAAAATATGTATCAATATAAATTAATTTGTATCGTTAAAATATAAATAAATAAGAAAATAAAATCTTTCAATAACTGATTTATTTAATTACCATTAATTTATTATTATTCTTCTAACGCCGACTCCACTAATGAAGGTTGGCTAAAACACCATTGCAAATTCGTCTCTATTTTCTGCTTTTCTTGAAAGCGTCTGTGTGTTTAACCCGGTCCAGTCTCAAATGTTTTCAGTCAGAATATTTGTCGTCTACCAGGACCCCTTTTTCCTTCGAACAACTCGTACATATCATTTCTGAGCATGTGCCGTAAATATGCTGTCTGTCTCCTTTTAATGAAGGTCAAAAGTTCTCTGTCTCTTTCCATTTCGTGCAACATCATTTTGTTCGTATATCATCAAAAAGCCACATCTCAAAAGCTTCCGGCTTTCTCATTAAGTCAGCATTAACAATCCAAGCTTCGGCACCATAAAAAAGAATAGAGTGGATATACAACATTTTATCAACTAATATCAGATTTGCAGATTGAGTCTTTGGTGACTCAGAAATGTCCTCATCTTCAAAAAGTCTACCCTCAATTGCTCTATTCTTGATCGAATTTATGATTTCGAATTTAAATCTTCCGTAATCCAGACTCCTAAGTAAGTATTTCATTTTGTCCACTTGCTCAATATCTTCATTTTTTATCTGGTTCTTTTTCTGGATCTTCTTATGATTTAATATAATGACCATTTTTTTTTTCAATTACGTGACATATTTTACTGGGCACAAGTTTTTCGCATGTATTCCCAAGTAGGACAATTTATTATTACCATTTTCTAATTATCAACAGTCAAATTTCTTTGTCCAAATGCTTTAAAATAATACTTATAGTATTTATTTCTTGGGCAGGGAATAAACTACACCAAAAAAATTCGCGTGGGCACAGCGTACATATCCGGTATAGTCCTCCGGCCCGAGAGACATTTTGAAACTTTCATTTTGGCCCGCGCTTAAAAGTAATTGCCCACCCCTGATCTAAGCGGTTTTTTAAAATTTATGGGTTTTGCAATATTTTACCGTCAGCGAACGGACTAATAGTAGAGGATCCGATATAAGGCCGATCTGCATCGATCTATTTAATGGATAACGTGTGCGTGAAGTAACAATGTATTTTAAACGGGATTTACTTTTTTCGCACTGTTTTTGACACACTTTCATATAATCAAATATCCTTAACTTTCGCGTTGTCATGGTGATGACATAATGAGCAATAAATTACAAAAAAAAAATTGACAGTTTTGTGGTTTGAAAGAAATTAGAATGTCTAAATAAGTTCTAAAAATTGTAGAATAGGAATGAATTCCAGTGATGAAGAGTTACAGTTTTTTTATTTGTTTATCGTAGATAAAATATTGTATGAAACTGTGCGTGAAGTACTTTTTGCGAATTTAAGCGATGTATAGCACTCGCTCCGTTGTCGCTTGTGCTCTAAACATCACGTGCATTCGTAAAAAGCATACTTCACGAACTGTTTCATAAATAACTATTTTCATATATTAAAAAAAATGTTTCGACCCTGGTAGATATTATTCCAGATTTTCAGATTTCAGCACAGTGTTAGATGGTTGCGCCATATATGGAGAGCAGGTAGCGTAACAACTATAAACTCAATTTTACAATGGAAACCCGGAGTTAGAAGGAGACGCGGAGGAACTAGAATAAATGGTTACAGGAAGTAAAGGAAAATTTATATAGGGCAGGAATTACAGACTAGCAGAAAAAGACAGAGGATAGAAAGAACTGGAGAAGCACAGTCAATAGTATCGAGTAGCAGACTGGGACTAAGCTGCTCTAAAAAGATGGATCTAGATAGCTTTTTAGCAGCTCAACCCCACCTGGTGTATTTAGCCATTTAATTTTCTTATTACACATTATTATTGGTACATCAAAAATTAAAAGGACGGTGCCTGTAATAAAATCTAAAATTCTAAATTTAATCAAGAAAAATAATAAATATTAAAATTTCCTATAAGTTCAAATTTATTTATTAAAATTTTTGATATAATTTTCATAAATAAATTACTTACTAATAACACTTTTTTAATTAATTCCAAAAAATCCATTTTGCAGCAATAATAAAATATTAGTATTTGTAAAATAAATAGCAATCATATCATAAATAATACAGGTTTACAAAAAAAAACTAAATTTCGGACTATTTGACGAAACCATGTTACAAGGGGTCCGCTCACCTCTTTCACGCCAGGTAAAGGTCATTTCAAGGTCAAATCAAGATAAATCGACAGTCGCTCTGAGAAAGTATATTAGGGCGTTTTTGGTGTCGCTGATGACGAATCATTAGTCCGCTGACCTCTATCACGTCTAGTTCAAGGTCAAATCAACATAAATCGACACAATCGCTCTGAAAATATAGGGGTTTTGGAGTCACTGATCATGAAAACTGCGGTCCGTTGAGCTCTACCACGTAAGGTAATGGTCATTTCAAGGCCAAATCAGGACAAGTCCACAAAACTGATTTGACCTTGAAATGACCTTTACCTGTCGCGGTTGAGCTCAACGGACCCCAGTTTTGTGATCAGCGACCCCAAAAACCCCCTAATATACTTTTTCAGAGCGATCGTGTCCATTTATCTTGATTTGACCTCGAAATGACCTTGAGCTAGACGTGATAGAGGTCAGCGGACACAAATTCGTCATCAGCGACCACAAAAACCCCCTAATATACTTTTTCAGAGCGACTGTCGGTTTATCTTGATTTGACCTTGAGATTACCATTACCTGACGTGATAGAGGTCAGCGGACCCCGGATTCGTGACCAGCGACCCCAAAAACCCCCTAGTCATATGGTTTCGTCAAATATTCCGAAATGTATTTTTTTTGTAAACCTGTTTAATCAAAAGAATATCAATCTTTTAATTTAAATAGACAACTTTAAAACATAGAACTGCATTCACAACTGTATTCACAGTAAAAGTTTCAAAAGATCACACATTACGCTTAAAGTAAGAGGTAAATCAGCAGACGAGTCGTTGTGACTTCCAAAATATGACAACACCGCTGGAAGTGACAACGCACCTTGAACTACCCTATATATGGAAGCCATAACGTATGCTGTACGCTTCGGTATATACGTATATATATACAAAATTTATTTTGGTAAATCCTTTCCCCTCAATAGGTAGACCCATTTTATAAGCCCCCCTTTTACCAAATACACAATTTTTAAAAAATAATTCCTAGTAGAAAAGGTGGAAGTCGGACAGCCTCTTCTGTATACCGGAAGTCACAACTTAACGTGCATCAATATATATATATATATATATATATATATATATATATATATATATATATATATATATATATATATATATATATATATATATATATATATATATATATATATATATATATATAGCAAGAAAGACCGGTATGCGGCCTTTTTCAACGAATAGCGGGAGAACGATTATGAGAGATGATTTTAGTTTGGAAGCTATTTACGATCTGCTGCGGCGAGGGGTTGAAATGCGAGTCTCAACAATAACCTGGAGTTTCCAGAAAGGTCTACATAAATACTACTTGAATTTTAAGTAATCAGTAGTACAGGGGCGTAACTAATTATTTTAGTGAGCCGTGTATAATATATTTATTGTACAATATTATAAAAAAAAACATGATTATTTTGAACAGGATCTCCATTTTTTTTAAATTTGGCGCTTAAAATTATGTTGGCAGTATTGATACATTCTTGACTAATTTCATGTAGGATTTATTGCCTTTCTTTCTCACATGTTTGTATACACTAATATAACGGTTACACTGTAAGCAAAACAGAACACGTTTTTTTTCTTATTTTGTTTTCCTGTTATTTAAATAATTTATTATAAAGAAGTGTAAAATTTTTTTTTATTTAAATTAACGTGTCTCAGCAACGCAGGCCATTGACACGGTTACAATAGTAAGGTTTACAATATGTTTAAATTACAAGAATTAAGAAAATTAAGAATTTAAATTAAGAAATTACAATATCAGCAAAATGATAAAAAACAACATTTATATGGCGTAGTATAACCGAGAGCCTTTGAGAAACATTATCACATTATTAAAGTTACTATTATCACTAAGAGTGGTGGTTTGGTCTTCATCCAGTTTATGTTGTCTTCGGGTGTTCGTGTATAAGTGGCACTCAACTAGTATGTGTTTGACGGTGACACGAGTGTTGCAGGTATGACACCAAGGAGGATTTCCCTGGCTCATCAGGTAACCATGTGTAAGACAGCAATGCCCAATTCTTAATCTTCTCATGACAACTTTGTCCCTTCTACAAAGTGCTGGTATTTTTAAGGCAGGTATTCTGGTTTGAATATTATGGAGTTTTGAGTTTGTTCTATTCCAGAGGTTTTGCCAGACTCTCAAGCACATTTGGTTTACTGTATGTTGTACCCCTTAATGAAATTATTGACCACGGCTGCCAACTTCTTATGGCTATGTACAATGCCCCGATAAGTTTCAGGAAACCAAATATTCCTGAGTAGTTTAAACTGCTAAGATTGTCATTGGAAAAATTCCTTCATATGTTGATGCATTTACCCAGCATTTAAAAAGGGTATATTTACAAACACAAATTTGGCTGCATGGAGAGGACAGTAACATGAACCCAACCGATTGGAGATGGGAATTACAAAATAATGTATTAATTCCAGTTAGAATGACTCAGCCACCTGGTCCTCCAAATATTTTAAATTTAATATTCTGTAGTTGTAAGTCAGACTGCGGCAACTGCCGCACGGCGTCAGGATTTTTTTTAAATAAACATTAATTATTGGTGCTGCGCGCAGGACAGCGGATAGTTTGCTCTGATTGGGCATTCCAATGACCTTTGATAATGATTGATACATTTTAATTTTTATTACATTTCGATATAAATAAATTTTTTTATTGCAAAATAAAAACACATACTCTATCCTTTGAAATAACACTTTTTTAGCAAAAACTTTCTTTGTTCATATATTTTAACTTAGAGAATAAAAGTTTATTATTTTTAAACATATGCAATCGTTTAAACAATATTTCACAAACAATAATAAAATTAGTTTGATTTTTGTGGAATTAAAATATTAAGATACAACAAAATATAGAGTAAGAAAATAATATATTAGATAAAGATTGGAAGAAATTTTGGTGGAAATCAACTTGTGTGAATCGAACACTGCTGTCCTGCGCGTAGCATACTGTAGTCCTTCTATAAGCAAAAAAAATTCAACTTGCTATCTGCTTTATTTTTAGTCCTGCAACATTTAAAAAAATGAATTTTTTTGCGAAAGCAAAATCTATTAAACCGATCTTAATTAAATTTACAGTGTTGTTTTACTATATCAAAAAGTTTTTCTGGTAGACCAGTGCAAATAGCAAACAAAACAATAAAAAATTAATAGCAGGATGAAACCAATTCCAAATGAAAGTACACATATTAGATAACATGTGGAACATTTTTCACCAAATCTGGATGAGGGGAACATGGGTTGGGGGAGCCCTTTTAGGGGTGAAAACGGTTAATTACGATTTGCGGCAAAACGGCACATCCTATCGAAAAAAGTTAAACCGCAAAGTTGTAGGCTATAAGAAGATCTATAACTTTTGTAAATAAGCATTTTTCACATAACCTCAAAATATCCGAGAAAATTGGAAAATTCGATGTTTTTGATTTTATTTTTTTTTTTCTCAAAAAAAAAAAATTTTTTTTTACAAAATATGGTGGAAACTTACCTCTTTATGTCCCAAACACGCTGTAATTTTTTTGTATAAAAATATTTTTTAAAACTCTTGTTTTTTATGTTTAAGGGAAAATGTAAGCATTTTTTCAATTGAAAAATCTCCCGAAATTTTTTTAGCTTTTTTAAAGAAGTTGGCATTTTTTTTTTGTTTATTGAAACCTCTATTTGCTGATGGTGTAAAAAAATATATACGTTACTGTTGAAAATTTTGTCACAAAAGGCAAAAATCAGAAATTTATTTTCAACCCCTCACCATTTTCAGATTCTCAGATGTAATGTAAGTTGCATAGCGAGTAGGTGCAGCCCAGCCAGACGCCGCGCCGCGCCGCGGCCATTATGTGTACCATGATGACACATACAGTGAATCAAACGTGTACGTGTTAAACATAATTTTGTGAAAAGAATTTAGTGACAAATTTATTTATTTTAAAGGAAATTGTGGAATCTACATAAAAAGGTAAATACTACCTGTGTCTTATTCTCAATTAATCAATGAAATATTATCATTTTCTTTCATAAATAGTATGACTAAAATAACCTGAATTTTTTTTATTTTTTTAATTAACAAATTTTTAATAATAATTTAATACAATATATTTCAAAATAAATTAGAAATAGGTACTTTAGTACAATATTAATTAACAAACAATAATTTCTTTCTTTTGCACAAGAAAATTTAGTTTTACTCAAAGAGAAAATTGTAAAATCATGATTTTGTATTTGTAGATTATCACTATGGATATGGAAGAATCTGTTTGTATAATCTGCAATGAGGCAGATAATAAGCAGTTGTATAAAATAAAAGAAAATGCTTTGAAACGTTTAGTGGAGTCTGGTAAAAAAAGATTTGACAGTAGATACAAAAAATTTGCAAATATGACATCAGCTTTTATTCATAAAAGTTGTCAGAAAAAATATAATGATGATGCTCTAATAACTAAATACCAAGGCAGGTTCTGGTAATATAAAAGATTAATTTTTTACCTCGTACAGTTTTAAATATGAATGCTTCAAAAATATCGTTGCATTTCTGCATTGTTTTTCGGGTTGCGATACAATATCGGGTTTTGCAGGAAAAAGAAAGAAAAACACAGTGAAAGCATTATTAGACAATAAAAACTTGTCACATTTAGCCAATATTTTCTACAAAAAAGATGCAAGTAAAGAAAATATCGCCAAAAATGTAGAAATGAAAATATAAGTTTGAATCAATTAAGATTTAACAAATACCAATTAGCAAGAGTAAAAACTTCTTTTAAACTAGCTAATCTCCCACCAACTGAAGGCGCAGCAGAACAACACTGTTACAGAGCATACCATCAGATTCAATCTTGGATGGGTAACAAACTGACGGCAACAAATTGGGGCTGGAAGCAACATGAACGTGGCATTGTGCCCATATTCACAAATGCAGAATTAATTCCAGAAATATTACTAAAAAGTATTTGCTGCAGCTGTGAGATTGGATTCAATAGTCAAAAATATGGGTGCCGAAAGCATGGTTTGAAATGTACCAATTTATGTTCAAATTATACTTCTGATAAATGCTCCAATGTCGAAAAAACATTTTTTTTTTGATATTAATGAATATGATGACATTATGGATGAGAAACCAACGCCAAATGAAGAAAATGTAGACGAAGACCATGATGGTCTAGAAGATTTAGAGAAAACTGCAGAATCTGTAAGCATTACCGAATGTGATGAAGAAATGCCATCAAAGAAGCAAAAACTTAATTAATTGATGAAAAATTGGCCATTAAAATTATAATAATTACTTTCTTTTGTATTAAATAAGCTTTTTCGTTAAAAAAGTTGTTGTGACTTTTAATTTGGTTCATGAAAAAAAAGTTTTTAAAAAAAATGTAGTTTATAGGTAAGTAGGCCGACTTTTAAAAAAAATATAGTTTAAAAAAAATAAAAAACACGCTTTTAAAGCTCTAAAAATTTAAAAATAACTTTTAAAATTAAAGCTAGTAATATTTTATTTTTAAATTTTTAGTGCTTTAAAAGCGTGTTTTTTATTTTTTTTTTAACTATAATTTATTTACAAAATTAAAAATCACAGACAACGGAATTAGTGTATTAAATTTTTAACAGAGGTTCGTTGGTTCCTGCTCGCTATGCAACTTATATTACGTCTGAGAATCTGAAAATAGTGACAGGTTGAAAATAAATTTCCGATTTTTGCCTTTTGTGACAAAATTTTCCACAGTAACGTATATATTTTTTTACACCATCAGAAAATAAAGGTTTCAGTAAACAAAAAAAATGCCAACTTCTTTAAAAAAGCTAAAAAAATTTCGGGAGATTTTTCAATTGAAAAAATTCTTACATTTTCCCTTAAACATAAAAAACAAGAGTTTTAAAAAATATTTTTATACAGAAAAATTACAGCGTATTTGGGTCAGAAAGATGTAAGTTTCCGCCATATTTGGTAAAAAAAAAATTTTTTTTCTGTGAGAAAAAAAATAAAATCAAAAACATCTAATTTTCCGATTTTCTCGGATATTTTGAGGTTATGTGAAAAATGTTTATTTACAAAAGTTGTAGATCTTTTTATTGCCTACAACTTTGCGATTTAACTTTTCTCGATAGGATGTGCCGTTTTGCCGAAAATCGTAATTAACCGTTTTCACCCCTAAAAGCGCTCCCCCAACCCATGTTCCCCTCATCCAGATTTGGTGAAAAATGTTCCACATGTTATCTAATATGTGTACTTTCATTTGGAATTGGTCTCATCCTGCTATTAATTTTTTATTGTTTTTTTGCCAATGACTTTTAAGTCAGTCCAACTTTTCTCAGAAATGAATAGTTTTAAAGTTATAATCAAAAAACCAATAAACAAATCGAATTTTTCCTTCATATTTTGACATTTTGATTATTTAAACAATGTTCCGGACCATTTTGACTGGGAGGATAACTAAAATTTTATTATGTGAGTTATTTTCAAGTAATTTCTGCAAAAAAATTGAGTCAACTCTCAACGTCCATCTCAAAACAGATGCGCCCTGTACTATTAATGTTTCCGATCTTCTTCTTCTTCTTCAATGCAAATCCACTAATGGATGTTGGCGATCACATTTTCCATTAACTCTCTATTTCTTGCAATGTGGATCAGTGATTGTATGTCGGTAATCCCTGTCCATTGCCTTATGTTTCGGAGCCAGGACATTTTCTTGCGTCCTATTCCTCTCTTGCCTTCAATTTTACCCTGGATTATAAGTTGAAGGAACTGGTATTTTTCGTTTCGCATGATGTGACCCAAATACGCCGTTTTTCTTTTCTTGATGTTTTCGAAAATCTGACGTTCTTGGTTGATTCTTTTAAGGACATCCACATTTGTGACTTTCGCCGTCCATGGTATCTTTAGGATACGGCGATAAAGCCACATTTCGAAGGCTTCTAATCTGTTTATATCCCTCGTTTTGAGTGTCCAGCCCTCTATGCCATATAGCAGCACCGACCACACGTAGCATTTAGTAAACCTTAGTCTCAGTGTAAGGTCGAACTCTGAGCAGCTCAGTACCTTCCTGAATTTTACGAAAGCTTGTCGAGCTTGCTCAATGCGACATTTTACTTCCCTGTCCGATGCCCAGTCTTCAAAAAGCCACGTTCCTAGGTATTTGAATTTGCTCACTCTCTCAATGGACTTAGTATTCAGTGTTATGGTGGAGTTTTCAAATGCATCCAAGTTTCTGGAGATGATCATGAATTTGGTCTTTTTGGTATTAATCTCTAATCCCATTCGCTTACTGTATTCTCCGATTATAGTGACAAGTTGTTGAAGATCTGCTATGTTGTCGCAAATTAAGACAGCATCATCAGCATATCGTATGTTGTTGATTAATACTCCATTCACTTTGATTCCCATCTCTGCATCTTCCAAAGACTCTTGAAATATGGCTTCCGAATAAATGTTAAATAAAAGAGGGGAAAGCACACATCCCTGCCGAACACCCCTTCTTATATGTATGGATTTGGATATAGAATTGTCTATTTTTAATTGTGCTGCCTGATACCAGTACAAGTTTTCAATGCATCTTATGTCTTTTTGGTCTATATCAAGCTTCTTGAGGATCTGCATTAACTTGTGATGTTGGACACGATCAAACGCTTTCTCGTAGTCTAGAAAGCACAGGAATACGTCCTTCCTCTGATCGTAACAATTTTGGACCAACACCTGTGTTGCTACTATTGCTTCTCTTGTTCCCAAACCTTGCCTAAACCCAAACTGAGAATCACTGATGTCCCATTCACATTTTTTGTATAATCTTTGATGTAGTATTTTTAAGAATACTTTTAAAGTGTGACTCATCAGGCTAATGAGTCTGTGATCCTCACATCTTTTTGCATTGACTTTTTTGGGTAGGGGAATAAATGTAGAGAGCAACCACTGCTGAGGATAGCAACCAGTTTCATAAATAAAATTAAATATTTTATGTAAGTGCTGAAATTCCCCTTTCATCTAGTAGTTTGAGTATTTCTGAAGGGATTTCATCAGGTCCAGGTGCCTTATTGTTTTTTGAATATAATATTGCTTTTTCTATTTCCTCTTTAGTAATTGAAGGGCCAGTCAGCTGGTCGTCTGTATAAACTTCACTCATGGGTCTTTCGTCATGAAAGAGCTCCTGAATATAGTTTTCCCATATATGAATTTTCTCTTTTTCACCTAGCACTACCTGGTTATCCTGATTAACTATAATAGTTGGTCTTCGTTTTCTGTATATTCCAGCAGTCTCCTTAAGCTTTTTATGTAAATTCCGATCGTCGTGCTGTCGTTGTAAATGTTCTAGATCGATACATTGTTGCTTAAGCCATTCATTTTTTGCTATTCTTATCTTTGCTTTTATTTGCCTGTTAATGTTTTTATACATATTGCTGCCATCTGGGTCATTCTTGTGTCGTCGTCGTTCATCCATTAGTAATAGTATTTCCGATCTTACCAGTCGAATATTTAAAAGCGAAGAAATAAAATAAACAAATAAAATAAATAAACACAGCTCATATTTCAATTTGAGTGATAGTATTATTGCCGACTTTATTAATGCAAATCATTAGCAACCACCTGTGTCAATTATACGCACGTTAAATCTTGTAATAAAGTAAAATGTACAATACGTCAATATTTTGAGAAAATGTCAACATAAAAATCCATTTGTGCTAATGTAGTGGGAGCCCATAAAGTAGGTCTAAATATTAATTACAAAAAGACCAAAATGATGACGAATTTAGTTCCGAGCCATCCTTTAAAAGTAGAAGACGTCGAAATTGAAGTTGTTGACAGCTACGTATACCTTGGATATATGGTAAAAATTAGCAGAGACAATCAAACTGCTGAGCTGCTAAGGAGAATAACTCTGGGATGGGCAGCATATGGAAGACTGCGTGATATTTCTAAAGGTGATATACCTATCAGCTTAAAAAGAAGAGCATTTAATCAAAGTGTCCTGCCTGTTCTTACATATGTCGCAAAGACACTTACTCTAACAAGGACATCTGCACGAAAATTACAAGTTATGCAAAGTAGAATGGAAAGATCGTTGTTGGGCATAACGTTAAGAGATAGGGTAAGAAACGAAGAAATTCCTAGAAGAAGTGGTGTTGAAGACATTATAAAACATATAGCCAAAATTAAATGGAAGTGGGCAGGACACGTCGCTAGAATGAAAGGTGATAGGTGAACCAAAAAAATCTTGGACTGGAGACCGAGAGCGGATAGACGAAACCCGGGAAGACCATCCACAAGATGGATTGACGACATAAAGAGGATTTGTACCAACTGGATTGCAGCAGCGCAAGATAGACCTGAAGGGAAGTTTTTCGATGAAGCCTATGTTCAGCAGTGGACGACTATGGGCTGATGATGATGATGATGAGTAGAAGTTCAACGCTACATGGCGATCATGCGATAAGATAATAATAATTAATTTTAACAATTTAAATGCGTAGTGTATAGCAAAGAATTATTTTGAACCCTAAACGCCACTTTCATAAATAATAACTGAAGGGTAATCCAAACGAAGTTTGACTATAATCTTTAGTCTATTCGGTGAACTTAGAGAGGTTTCGGATGAAGTAACTATGCAATGATTCAACTATACAACAAAAAAATGGTTCAGGAACTTGAAACTCAGCGATTTTTTATAACGGCTAAATGTGGGGGCAGGAATATACTCCAATATTCCAAGAATTAGCGAAAGATTTTACTTGAGGAGGAAGTGCAGATTTATGCTATACTACCGGCAAAATAACGCAAAAGATGAAACATATTAAGTGGTAAGGTAAAAAGAGATGAAACTAGTAGAGGTGTAAAGTTATCTATTGGAACCTATAAATTTACACTACATCACATAGGTTCCCACCTTTAGACGTCTGTGACAGGAGAAATTTATAAAATTCTCATGTCAGGTGACAGTTGTCATACTTTTCCTATTCAAAGATGGGAAAATATGTAATGTAATGTAAATTTATATGTTTGTATCGATAATTTCCACCTCTATTATTCTTATCTCTTTAAATTTCATAACGATGTTTTCTTAAATTTTTAAATTATGTTTTCCATCTTTTGCATTATTTTGCCAGTTATTTGGGCGCTCATCACTGTATACCGTAACTGGTTTAGATACTGCCTGTTTATGTTAATATGGTTTTCCAATCTAGTTTTTGAAAGATGTTTTCAAGTACTTAGGCTACGGCTCCACGGGCGGGAAATTGACGCTAGTAGTAGCAGTAAAATGAATTTAAGGTTCCGCGGAACGGAATAGGGATAGCCGAACTGTACCGACTACAGGACTTGTGCGTAGTCGGTTCAGTTCGGCTATTCCCATTCCGTTCCGCGGAACCCTTAGGAGGTATAGCAGTGAACAAATTAATAAGCACCATGGAAGGCAACACAGGAACACAAATACTAATAAAAAAAAAACTATCTACAAAGAATTACACATAACAGAAAATATAGTTCAACAATTTTATAAAGGTACAGCTGGTTCCAAAAAAACTGATACGACTCTTAACACTAGAAGCACCAGGGCGGTCATTTTGACTGCTTTCTATTTTTAACACTCTGTATTACCCATTCATAGTTATTTTAGTATCTTAATAATTTATGACTTTTCCTAGATCTATTTGAATATTGTAATTTGTAAAAATAAAATAAAATTTTTATTTTTAATTCAGTTGCAATGCGAAGGCAAAACAATCTTACTTTTCAATTAGAATACGGAGCGCAGTCCAGTCCTCTGAATCGCGATTTTCGGCTCTTATTGGAGCCTCATCGGAGAGAACGTAGGCTTGTTCTCCAATTGTAATTTGTCTTTGACAGCTACTTAGAGTAATTACTTTTTAAGATATGCTAATGTCTACCTAGAAGCACCAGAGCAGTCATTTTGACTGCTTTCTCTTTTTGAACCTCTTTATATTACTCATCCATATTTATTTTACAAAATTTATAATTTGGAACTTTACTATTTATTTGAGGATTATAATTTCTCTTTTACAGTATAATTACATTTTGAATATGTTGATGTCTACCTAGAAAAATGCAGACCTAATGACAAGTTATTCTACTTTTTGTTCTACTTTTCTGGGAAGTTTTTGCTTATTTTATGTATACGTGACGAATGTTGGCGATCATCATGACAATCTTTACCTTATCCGCTGGCTGTTCTTCTTCCTGGACTCCGTTTTCCAAATATTTTTCCTTGAAGGATGGCTTCTAGAAGGGTATATCTGGATTCATTTCGCATAATGTGTCCGAAGTACTGTAACTTTCCAGATTTGATGGTGGTCAGTTCTTCTTCATTTTTTTAAGTATCTTCTCATTTGTGACTCGGTCAGTCCACGAGATTTTAAGTATTCTCCGATATAGCCACATTTCGAATGCTTCCAATTTTCTGCAAATACCTTCGTTCAAGGTCCACGATGTGCAATAATCAATATTCAAAGTGGATTTAAAAAATTATTCAAATTGCCTTGTGAATCATCGATATACACCGCTGAAATGATAGCGATACTTTTTGCTTTAAGACACATATTTAGTAACGAACCCTATAGCTGCATAATATTTACAGACAGTAAGAGTGTCGTTGATAGACTAACTAACGTACATAAGTACCAACAACTCAATCATATAGAACTGGAAATTATGACTCTTTATAATAAAATTGCAAATTTAGGAAAAAACATCATTATATCATGGATAAAGGGACACGCAGGCATTAGGGGTAACGAAATAGTAGACAGGCTAGCCAAATCCGCCCTAGAAATAGGCGAAGAACTTCCCATGAACTTACTACCCATTTCGGATATTGATATTATTAGTAGACGACACCAAAAAGAAAATTGGCAAAGGTATTATCGAAACACGAGAACTGGTAGTAATTACAAACAAATGCGACCTGAAATTCCCATTAAAAGATGGTTTCATTCTGTATCAAATCGCCATTTCATAAGAGTTATAAATAGATTGAGATGTAATCATGCTCTTACCCCCCTTCATATGTACAGTCTGGGTCTCACAGAGTCACCTAACTGTGAGTGTGGAAAAGAAGGTAATCTACTACATATTCTCCTCGAATGTTCACATCAATCAGTAAATATAAACAAATTTTATGATAATCTTAATATATTAAAAATTCCACTTCCTGTCTACCTGAACAATTTGATTTTTTCTGAAGAGATTAATATATTAAAATCAATTTACGAACATATCAAAAATTGTAAATATAGATTGTAGCAATAAAATTTACCCTGTATTTAAGAAATTTTGTTAAAACAAAGCAGGCATGTTTGTTAAAACAAAACAAACATGTTTGTTTTGTTGTTATTTTGTTTTAAATCCTGTAGATTTAAGTAATTATTGTATATTATAATTGAAAAAAGAAAAGAACAAAAAAAAAGAGAAAAAGAAAAGAAAAAAAAAACAAAAAAAAATAAAAAATGCAAAAAAAAAACAAAAAAAAAAAATAAATGCAAAAACAAAACTAAGAAGATGTAAACCTCTTCGAGGATGAATCGGGTTTACGTCTTAGCGTAGTAAAAAAAAACAATTTATAATTTAGTAAAACAATTTAGTAAAAAAATAACAATAAAAAAATTAATAAAAAAACAAATTAACAATATAAAAAAAAGCAAAAAAAAAATACAAAAAAAATAAAAATTTACAAAAAAAAAATGAACAACCAAAACAGTATTATTTAGATAATAATTGTAGATAATAATGTTAGTTTGTTATGTATTTAGAGTTAGAAATACAGAAAAAATTCCTCTGATTGAAAAATCAAATTTGTTTGTTTTTAAAATAACAAAATGTCTGGCTAATTGGCTCGGCCAAGGCCATCAAATTCACTCAAAAAAAAAAAAAAAAAAGGTCCACGATTCAACACCATACAAAACAGAGAAAACGTAGCAGGTGAAAGTGAAAATGTGAAATTTGTCATATATTATGTAAAAAAAATTGTGTGGGTCTTGTACAAAAAAAAAATTGAAAAATTTTGCTACTGCATACATTGTGCTTGAATAATTAAATAATTTATTTAAATTAACTAAATATGTCTTTTATTATTAGTTATTAACTTAATAAAGGTTTTTATCAGTTAAAAATTAATTTAAAAACGGCTGGCAATAGAAAATTCTAATACTCGTCATTTTAACTGCTGCGGTGTTTCTAGGTATGCACAAATGCTGGTGCTTCTAGTGTTAAAGCGTATTTTGTAGAAAATTGAGCAGTGTATTTTGAAGGATAAATACTTATTATTTACATGCTGTCACTGTCACTGCCAAATCTTAAAATTTGTTCAACCTCAAAAAATGGCTGTTTGTTTGTTTATTTTAATATTTGTCTGTCATAATAAATATAATATAATGTCAAACCAATCATACACTGCTCAAAATAATCAAATCTTACTGAGAGTCGTATCAGTTTTTTTATGAACCAGTTGTATATAAGAGAACCAGTACTAAGTAACAGAAAACAAGAGTATGTATAGTCCGTCCGCTATAACTTTTCCGATGCGGTACGATTAATTTTCAATCAAATTAAGTCAAAACAGAAAGTGAAACGTACGCCGATGTGTGTAGTATATAGTATACAGTATACAACATGTATATACACATCGACGTTCGTTTCAATTTATGTTTTGACTTAATTTTATTGAAAATAAATCGTACCTCATGGGAAAAGTTATAGCGGACGGACTATATGTATATGTATACAAAAAAAAAAATAAAAAACCAAGCCTTAGAAGAAGATCCGGATATAACAATAGATGAAATAGATGAAAAGCGAAGATCGAGTTGCAATAAAAATAATAAATAATAAAGACAAAAAACTAAGAAATAAAATATAGAATCTATTTAACCACCGTATACATACATACACAAAAAATTCCTGAAAATGGAATAACGCCATGATAATCATCTTTCACATAGAAGAAAACCCAATTGATCTTGAGAACTACCGATCCCGCAAAGTATGCATTTTTAATCTTGTATTACAAAATTAGATCAAATTAGCAACAGAATAGCGAAAACCGCATGTCGATACTTTTTTTCTGTCTCGAGATATCTTAAGAAACGTGTAAATTTTAAACCTAACCGTTACTGTCACTGGTAAACGAAGTTAAGGGAAGGTAGTGTGCTATGGAAAAAACAAAGAAACATTTTCCAGATCTCAACGTATATAATTAATTAAAACAACAATAAGACAAACAACATTATAAAATATAACAAAGAAATAAAAACAACTACTTAGTGACGACTTAAATGTTCAAATCATTGCCCATCATTTTTGATTCAAGCATTTACTCTTTCAAGAGTAGATTGAACAGCAGTCTTAATTTCTGCTCTCGAAATGCTTTGAATGGGGTTTGGTATTATCTGGATAATTTTTTCTCGAGTAGGCCTAGCTGCAAAAACCAGGTCTTTATGCCATGGAATAACGCCATGATAATCATCCTTCACATAGAAGAAAACCCAATTGACCTTGAGAACTACCGATCCCGCAAAGATCCTTAGGATTGATCCCTCAAAGATCCTTAAGATTGATCCCGCAAATCTCAGCATTGATCCCATAAATCTTAAGATTGATCCCGCAACTGTGACTCGTGACTCGACACTCTATATACAGGCTAGCGACTCACCAAACTACACCCTCCTAGGCTTACGACTCGACACTCCCCACTCTAAACTCGCTACTTGACACTCCACAGTCTTGACAACTTGACAACTTCAATTAACATTAATTATTAATACCCATACTTAACCTCTTCTACATGTAGACCCATATCATTTAAAATTATTTTGTTTTGTTCCCCTCTAAAACGTTTTATATTTTAAATAAAAGACTCTTACTTACAGATTCTCTATTATTACCGATTTCTTCAAGACATTTCCAACCTTCACTGCTCCAAAATCCAAACACTTTTTATGAAATCTAAATCTGGGCAACGATATCGTAGCAGTGATTATGATCGGTATCATAGCACCGTGATTTACTCCCAGAAATAGATAATCCTCGACATACCGATCATCAAAAATTTTATACTCTTTTCTTGGTTTAAATACCACATACAGTTCAGCAATTTCTCCTACTCCTAGTACTTTATTTTTATATTCGACGAACATCTGATTATTTGAGAGAGTTGATATGTTTGACTTCATTTTGTGGACTGTAGTTGGTTCTGGACCTACAAGTAAAATATTGTTATAATTAAACGTCAAGAAAACTCGGGCATATGTAACTATTAAAACAAGAGTTTTTACAAAAAAATATTCCTTATTCATCAAAATAATCTCATTTAGCGGTGATACAATCATTTCAACGCTTTTCTAATTTTTAGATGCCGCACTTTTAAAACGATTTATCTTTCGTAGCATTTTTTTTTCGAAAAAAAGTTGATACTCACTGGGCTAGATCTTGACAACATGGTAGGGGCGGAAGCAATTCAAAGACCAATTTGTGCATTTTTTTTTTCATCGTTTTCATCGATTTGTCACATGGTGCATTGTCTTGGTGAAACAACAATTTTTTGTTGAACAAATGATACCTATACTTTGGAATTTCCGTCTTCGAACGCTCCAATCAACCAAGTAAATAGGCACTGTTGAGTGTTTCTCCATGTTTCAAATAGTCAATGAGAATAATTCCTTGTGGGTCTCAAAATACAGACGCCATATCATTTCCGGCAATTTGTTAAGGTTTGGAAGATTTGGACAGTTTTCTCGGGGTGATTTCCACTCAAATGAAATGATATTTTATTAATTGTGACATGCTGATGCAAAAAGTCAGACTTATTTCGATTCAACATATTAAAACAGCGCATAGATTCATCAATTCGTTGTTGTGTTTCTCTGTTGTGAATTTAATTTAATTCCCAAGAACTTGGTTAGAAAAAATTTTTTCTACGGCAAAAATTGAGTGAATCATAAATGAGTATATCGAAAAACATTGATTTTTTCGATATAAAACATAACACTTTCGATAGCGAATAAATCGAAAACTATTCATTTTATCAAAAAAATTTGTAGAAAATTTTTTGCTTAAAATGAATATTTTTATCAACTTTTGTGGTCAAAATTATAATAAAAAATTTCCACCCCCGAGATGGGATGGCAACCAGCACCATGGCAAAAGCGCCTTTCGGCATCATATTATATATTTTGATCATTGGACTATCCACTACTTATTCTCAAATGTTCAAGCAAATCTATCCATTCCGTAAAAATTGCGAGGTAAAAAGCTTCGGTTCCTGGACTACTTCGCTACTTATGAAATCCTTCCGATTGATTTCTGTGCCCAGATATGTGATGCCATCCAAAGGCTCAATAGTATAATTATTGTTTTTTACGATATTTTTTTCATTGCTAGGTGTTCTTTTGATGTTTTTGGTTTTTGTATGTACCTACGTTTCATATGTATTTATGTATTTTTGATGTAATTAGTTTTTATTTTGTTTATTTTAAGTCCTTGTACTCGAAAGATTCTATCTATCTAATTAGCCTTCTTCGGTCCATCTTTGGACATAGGCCTCCCCAATCCTTTTCCATTCTTCTCTGTCTGTCGCAACAGTTATCCACCTAGAGCCCACGTGCTTCTTGACATCATCTGCCCATCTCATTTGTGGCCTTCCTCTGCTTCGTTTATATTCCCATGGTCTCCAATTTATAAGAATTTTGTTCCATCGGTCTTCTTTTTGTCTTATAGTGTGTCCGGCAAATCTCCATTTCAACTTTGCAACGTCTTGTCTAACATCCATAACTTTGGTTTTCTCTCTTATCCACTCGTTCTCTTTTTATCCATTAGTCTTATGTGCAATCAAAACGGGTAGTGAGTAGGAACTCCTTTGGAGTCCCTTGGATTCTATTGGATAGTCCTATCAAGGAAAGTGAATCAATCCCTGCCCCCTGAAGATCCCAGGAGCTTCCTGACCCGGGAAGCTAGCACCTGCTAAGGGTCTCTTGTCCAGGGTCACGGATGAAGTCCAGAACGGCATCCAAGGCGACAAAGAAAACGGCATCGGTACGGCGAAGATGGCGGAGCTGGCAACCCTTGATTTTAGAGATAGTATAAGATCACAAACCAGTAGCGTCTGTCTCAGAGTGAACGGCTACAAACAGCGTCCGACCCATAATGGGCGGCTGAATAAGAACTCACCAACCCGCATGGCAAGCGTGGTGTTTTAAGTGCAATTACCCCCCCCCCCCCTTCCTCTTTTATGTAAGAAAATTTCTTAATCCCACACCACAAAGGTCTGCCTCACGGAGTCTGGGGGAGGCAATAAAATAATTCGCTCTTGATAGATAAAAATAAAAACCCACTCGAAAGATTACATTTTAATACGTAGAAGATTCCGAAACAGGCACACATCTGTCAATTCTTATCCCGGAGATTACTTGGAGACAGACCACGTCCCACTGGTCAGAGTATTCTGAGTCAAACGCAAAAGAAAGCAGAAATAGGAACCACAATTTTACGATACGTATAGTAAAACATCTCATTACGAAAAAGGGGGTCCAAACCACGTTAAAAGAAAAGAGCAAGTGCCATTAGAGATGAAATGAACGAAGAACAAAATATCAAAAGATATACTACATATATACATAATATACGATATATACTAAATTAATCAAGAAAGTTGTTAGCTGTTACGTGTTATGTATTTTTCTAGTTAGGTATGTGTAGTTTGAGCTTTGAGCTCATTTTTAGCAGGTTATGATCTGATCCACAGTATGCTCCAGGCATAAGTTTTACGTTTATGTCTGAGGTTTTCCATCTTTTCAGCACGAGTTTAGTCGATTTATCTTTTTGTTCATTATTAGGACTACTCCACAATGGTAGCCTTCTTTAGTGTTGTTTATATTTGTTATCAATAGGTTGTTTTAACTGGAAAATTGTAGGAGACGTTTTTTGTAATGGCCAAAAAATGATCCGACAATATCTCTCAAATGGTAGGGGATCCCAAGCGGGGATTTTTGCAGTTACTCGAGGGCGTCAGTTTATCATATGGGGAGAAACCTGGTACCCTGCAGATGTACCTCTACCATATTTATATTGGCTCTTAACACAGGGAAGTTTGTTAAAGGGGACCCGAAAAAAAATGTATCCTTAAAAATACTCGAAATTGTCAGATTAAGATAAGGTAAGTTAAGTACATGCAAAAGAGTGTATATTTCAAAAGTCTGATGATTTCAGCGGGGCGTAAGGAAATGGGTAAGTCAAAAAGTTTCACAAAAAAGCGAATATTTCGCGAAATGAACGTCAGATCGAAAAACTAAAAGATACGTCTTCAATATTTTTCAAAAATTTATAGAATGGTTATGGTAACGGAGAGGGGTGGGGGGTAAATTTAAAATTAAAAAAAAAACCCGCGATATTTCGCAATAATGAACATCAGATCGAAAAACTGCAAAATACACTTTCAAAATATTTTTGAAAAATCTATCGAATGGTACCAAACACCACCCCCGCGGAGGTGGATCGGGCGGTTACTTAAAAATCTTAAATGGGACCCCCAAATTTTTATTGAAGATTTGGATCCTTTACGTAAAAATAAGCAACTTTTATTCGAGACAATTTTTCGAATTATGGATAGATGGCGCTATAATCGGAAAAAACGATTGTCGGAAATGGAAAATTAAATTAAAAAATGGAAAGTCCCCACTAAAATGGAAAATTTTACTTAACTTTATTGGGTTTTAGGACTTAATAATCACAACCCAATAGGTCCCCATAACGCTCGAGTGACTGCAAATTTAGCATAATTTGCTCCCCTGCCAAAATGTGGGAAGCGGGCCGAACCGTTTGCGAGCTGTTCGTTTGTCGCTAGTCAGGAACCGTGGCCTGTCAGTTTTTGGGACGAACACAAAGGATATTCGCAGTTCAGTTTGGACGGCGTACGCAGCGATATTGTCTGTTTCTTTTCGTAGAATCGAGATTGTGCGAATGACGTGTTACTAGAGATTAGAAACGTGAGAAACACAATGCAGTCAATTTTGATTTTATAGTTGGCAAAAAAATAGTTGCTGTTTTTATTTACATTTAGAACGTAACTTTTAGATAAAATTACAAATGAAATGAATCAGTTATAAAGTTTGCACAAGTTGCTTCGTAGTTGGTTCGTCGAACTGTACTGTCGTCACCAAGTTTCGCGTCGAACTGTACGCGAGCAGTTCACAAACAGTTCGACTCGCATATGTGTACCGACCTTAATACTGACTCCTTTTGCACAGTATATCACTAATTTATTTTATATTATGGATAAATGTTATTAATGCTACATTCATGTAACTTGTACATACCGTAATTAATAATAAGAACAGTAAAACACACTGGTCTATCAACAACAACATGACCAAAATCCAGTTTGTAATGTGGCACTTTGAAATCAGGAATTAGTTTATACTTTCTGGAGACAGAGTGATATCGAAGCCGGCTGTAGTTGTTTCGAAGATAATCGTTTATAAACATCCTCTCTATCGCCAAATCTATTTCAACATTAGATGGATAGGAATCCTACAATACATAAAATATAAGGATAAATATAAATATAAATAGTCCCCAGTACACCGTTCTTTTTTGAAAATGATTACAAAAGTCTTAACAATGGTTTTAACTGCTTCGTTTGAGCGAGTCCACCACTCTCTGAAAATTTTCAGAGTGCAGGTTGGACGCGTTTCCGCACGCACAACACCTAAACCTGTAGGTCTAGCGCGGTTATGTTTTGTTATTGCAAAACTATAATTTTTAACAAAGTAAGTTATCAATCGAAGTAGTACAGAAAACGACAATAAATATCGTTCCCATACCACCAGATTGACAACAGGTGGAATACTTTCTTTGGATACAACCTCCCGAGATTTTCAAAAATTATAAATCATACCGGATGCCGAGGAAATTAAGAGAGAGAATTTTAAATAATTCACAACCCATCTGCTCAGCGTGGTAAAAGCTCCAACAAGAAAGATTCTTTAGTACTCAACAAAAGAGTAAATGAATTAAAATGTATAAACATTTTTCGTGTTGCAAAGAAATTGAAAATGTTTTTACATTATATTTTTTAATTGTAATCAAAAGATTGTACGTAACATATTTCTTGTTGCAAAGAAATTGAATATGTTTATACATTATAATTTTTAATTTTAGCCAAAAGATTGTACGTAAAAATAAAATTAATTTTTTTTGTCGGACAAAAAAAAGGGAGCGATCTTGAGTCCGACACCCGCAAGATGTCACTCTAGCGCAGTGTTTCCCAACCTTTCTTGGGCCATGCCCCTCCTTATAGGCTATTCATTATATTCAAAATAAGAGAGCTAAAAGGAACTACAACGTTAACAGGATTTTATTGTCTCATATTGTCAAAGGATGTCTAAATTTGAAAAAACCGCGGAGTGCTACCATTTAAATTGGTGCGTTTTTGAGAAAGGGGTGAATTAGTCCCTAGGCACAGGGTGAATTAGGGAGAGTTCTATGCACTTATGGTACAAACACGTCTACAGTAAAATTGTTCTAGGTTAAATTTTCTATTGAAATATTACATTTTAAAGTCAAGAATATTTTTTTTACAAAAATATATTCAAAAAAAAAAGCAAGAAAAAACACGAAAGAAAGCAATTTTGTTTTTTGCCCCATAACTTTTTTCCACAGGAATATATGTATAGGCATTGCTTTAGCAAATAATAACTTCCATCCTTCCTCTTTAAAATAAAGTTTGGTAACAGTCTCTAGGATTTACAGTTTCCGAAATAGAATTTTCCAAAGTTCGTCACTCACAGCATTTTTGAGCCATTTTCCCCATTATTTCGCAAACATTGTTCTGTAACTTTTTTCTACGGATTTCTAGGTATATGCAATGGTACATTTAGTAGAAAGAGAAGTCAATTACCTTTAAAATGGTCTATTGTATAAGTTTACACAACTCTTTTTAAGCAAGTTATGCTTTTTCAAGGTTTTATACTTTTAATGATTTTTAATATTTGTAATGATTATTTTTTAAATATCTTATTATGACTTTTTTTCTAGTACATTTGGATATATACATTGTGAAATAAAAAAGCTTACTTCCTTTACTTTAAAATGGCTTATTACAAAAAAATTCTAGGACTATTTTTAAACAAGGTATCCGTAGAATATCCAAGAGGGTATCCGTAATTTGAAAAAAAATTTAAATTTTTTTTATTTTTTTCAATTAGAAGAATATAATTGCATATTATAACATAATTTTTAATTCCAAATAACTTTTCTTAATAACACTTTGCGATATTGTGAAACTAAAAGGTACTTTACTCTTGAGTGAAATTCATATTTTTTAACATACCTCGTACACTATTGATAAAATTTTATATCTGATGATTGCATCTTAGGTTTTAGACTATGCATAGCATTTTATAAAGAATAATTTTTTTCATAAAGTTAATAATAAAAAAGTTTTCCATATGGTTCCAACTTAGTGGGACCTATTGCACGTGTATTATATGTCACATTTTAAAAAGCATATTTTGTTTAAAAATAGTCCTAGAACTTTTTACATTATACCATTTTAAAGTAAAGAAAATAAGCTTTCTTTTTTATTGTAAATGTATATACCTAAATATACAAGAAAAAAAGTTATAATGGGAAATTTAAAAATAATCGAAAATATATCAAAAATCATTAAAAGTATAAAAGTTTGAGGAACCATATCTTGCTTAAAAGTAGTCATACAGCCTTCTACAATAGACCATTTTAAAGCTAATTGACTTTTCTTCATATTAAATGTAACATTGCATATACCTAAATCTACGTAGAAAAAAGTTACAGAGCAATGTTTGAGAAGTAACAAGGAAAATGGGCCAAAATCACTGTGAGTGGCGAATTTTGAAAAATCATATTTTGGAAACAGTAAATCATAGAGACTTCTACAACTCGTCATTTTTAAGAAGAAGGGTGGAAGTTTTTTTTCTGTGAAGCAATGTCTATATCTATATCCACGTGAAAAAAAGTTATGGGGCAAACAACAAAATTGTTATCTTTCGTGTTTTTTTCTTGCTTTTCTTTTTAACATTATTTTTGTAAAAAAAATATTTTTGACTTTAAAATGTGATGATTCGATAGTAATTTTAACCTGTAATAATTTTCCTGTAGACGTGTTTCTACCAAAAGTGCATAGAACTCACCCTAATTCGCCCTGTGCCTAGGGACTAATTCGCCCCTTTCTCAAAAACGCACCCATGTAAATGGTAGCACTCCGCGGTTTCTTCAAATTTAGACGTCCATTGACCATATGAGACAATAAAATCCCGTTAACATTGTAGTTCCTTTCTACAATACATAATCAATAGCCTATTAGTTTTTCTAAAATTCCTATGCACCCCTCCTATGTAACGTATATAATTTTTAATATCAAAAAATTGATTTGTCCAAAGATTGTTCTATATTAATTTAATATTATTTACTTTGGTGAGATTCTTGTACTTAATGCTTTCTGCACAGAAATTTTATATTAGGTTCCAATTTGGTTAGCTTCAGTTCCAAGTCCTTAGGTACGTTGTGTTATATCCAGCTGATTTCTTTTTTTAACCGGAAAATCTTTTACAGGACTGAATTTACGTTCAGCTAAATATGAAGATGGAAATGGCAGCAATAGTTTTCTTGCACCTTTGGTTGGATTTGGATATGTGATTTATGTTTTCTCGCAAAGCCAAGCCATCGTTCCTTTTTTGTTAAATAAATTATTTTTATCTGACTCATTATTTTGCAATTCTGCGAGTTCCTCTTGATACTGCACATTTGATATATCAAACAAATCGTCTAACATTGGCTGTCATTCATGTATCCATGTTCAAAATCAATTTGTTTTAAATCAGAAAATGTTTCTTTTCAAACAGGCAATAGAATATTCACATGGTTGACAGTAACAAGTAAAGCGATATCACGTACTTCACATTTTTGGAGTCAATGACACTCTTCAAAGTTTTTCAAATGGTATCAAACAGTTCCACAAATCTTTTCAAGCATCCTAGGTAGCCATCTTACTCCAGTATGAAGTAAAAGTCTCACGGGGTCTTCATTTTGTTCTTCGCAAAATAGCTTGAAGAGACGCTCACATTTGGTATTAGTTTTAATAGCATTAACACACTTTATTACTGAATGCACTACTTCATTTAGAACAGGCGAGATGTTTTTAGCTACCAAGTTTTCCCTATGGATAACACAATACACAACAATCATTTCTGGATTCGTATCTTTCATCAATTTTAAGCAGCCATTTTTCTTGCCCATCATATAGGAGCACCATCTGCAGAACAAGATTTTATATTTTTTATTGGTATATCATTGACGTCAAGCAGTTTTTTAGCTTATTATATATCTTTGGAGGTAGTATTGCTTTCTAATCATTTACAGAACAACAATTTTTCAACAAACTACTCTTTATCAGTATATCTTACGTAAGTTATCAATAGTGCCTCACTGTCTCTCAAAGTTGATTCATCCATTTTCACTGATAAATTTCTTATTTTCAGCTTTTCAACAAGTTGTTTTTCAATATCTTTACTAATTTCGTCTATTCTTCTGTTAACAGTTACTGAGTTACAAAGTCTTACTGAGTCTTACATATTTGTCACCTTTTTCAAGAACCGTTAAAAATGCTGATATTGATGGTGTTATCCAATTCTCCCCTATAGTATAATTTTTTTCCTGTTTAAGCGATTAATAAAGAAATTTGATAACTAGCCTCAAGAACACGATTATTAGTTGAAGTATGAGCAGTAAAGAGAGACTTTAAGGCTAATCTCTTTTCAAAATTTTAAGTTTACTTGACACCGAAAAACATCCAGTCGATATTTTGGTCTAGCGAAATACCTAACAATTATTTACCTCAATTATTTAAGAATTTGTTTTTTCGTTAAAATTGGTACCGAAATCTAGAATTAAATTTAAATGACTAGTAGTGTAAGGGTTAAACTCGTGTCGAGTCCATTTTCGAATTGCCCCCCTTAACAATCAAATTGCCCCCCTTAACAATCAAATTGTCCCCCTGTGGGGCGTGGGCCCCACGTTGGGAAACACTGACTAGCGGGATACAGTTTTGTTATTACAAATAACCTGCCATTATTATCATACCTATTTACGTTGTCAGACTAAAAATGAAGCTGTAAATTTATCGGACAAGAGATCAACCATCTGTTGTAATTAATTATAAGTGCATTCAATTGAAAATTAAGAGTTTTGTAATAACAAAACTGTACGGCGCTAGAATGACATATTGCAGATGTCGGACTCAACGATCGCTCCCTCCTTTTTGTTCGACAAAAATAATTTATTTTATTTTAACGTATAATCTTTTAATTAAAATTAAAATAAAACAAAAAATAACCGCACTAGAGCTACAACAGGTTTTGGTGTTATGCGTGTGGAAAGCGTCCATCCTGCGCTCTGAAAGTTTCAAAAAGTGGTAGACTCGCTCAAAGGAAGCAGTTAACTCCATTTTTAAGACTTTTTATAGTCCGATCAATAGCCATTTTCTCGTGGAATTTTGAGAATCAAGTTCAATTTCGTTGAAGATTTTGATTTAGGTAGTATTTATAACCATTGTCAAAATCTAGTCTACGCCGAAGCGGGCTTTTTGCATTGGGGGTAAAAATCTAGCTAGAGGATGAATCTTTTTTATGAAAATAACTACGGAAGTCGATAGATTGACCAATTCTCAGTAAATTTTTTTATATAATTGTTTTGCAAAGTTTATACTTTCCAAGTTATTAGCGATTGAAAGTATGCATTTTTCATCGAAAAAACTCACGTTTTTTAACTGTTTTTCATGAATAACGTGAAAAACTTTAATTTGATAGAAAATATTATTAAGAACAAAATTATAGCTAATAAAAAGACAAAGAGATTTGTGTCAGAAAGACCTATGTAAATCGAATAACTACCGAGTTATTGCTCTTTAAAGGATGGTTATTTTCGAAGAAGCTTGAAATGGAGAACTTTCAATCTAACATAGCTCGAATGTCGTAAATTTATTGGGAAAACTTCATAGTGATATTTTAAAGCTCGTTAATAAACCTTTCAAACGACCTGTGGCAAAAGGTTTTTAGCATAAGAACTGACTGACTTACATAATGACGGAAATAAAGTCGCTCCCTACGTTCTTTTTGAAATGTAATAATTAAACCCTCATTATTAAAATCATAATAGAAATAAATAGCTTATCACTTACAATTAACTTTATTTAGGCCTATTTGATCCATGCGATTTGACGGGTTTGGAATGATTAGTTTAGAAAAAATAGTTGATTAAATCTAAAATGACATTTTTGAAATTAAAAAAAAGTGAATTTTTCTTAAGTAAACCTAAAAGTATTCATGATACAAAAACAAAGAAAAAAATTAAAAATTTCAGTAAAAAATATCGTACAATGAATATTTGAAACATTTTTTCACATTATGAATACTTTAGATTTATTTAAGAAAAATGAACTTTTGTTTAATAATGAAAATGTCATTTTCGATTTAATCAACTATTTTTTCTAAACTAAGCATTCCAAACTGGTCAAATCACATAGATTGTATCAAATGTGCCTAAATAAAGTTAATTTTAAGTAGGATTTTAATGACGATGGTTTAATTGTTATTTAAAAAAAAGCAGGGAGCGTCTTTATTTTCGTCATATGTAAGTCAGTCAGTTCTTATGCAAAAAACTTTAAGCAGAGCTCATTTGAAAGGCTTTTTGATGAACTTTAATAGATGTTGATGGAGTTTTCCCAAAAAATTGCACCACATTCGAATTATTTGAGATAGAAGGTTCTTCATTTCGAGGTTCTTCGGAAATAACCATCCTTTAAAGAGCAATAACTCACTCGTTATTGGGTTATAGGTCTTTCCGACGCGAATTTCTTTGTTTTTATCAGCTACAGTTTTGTTCTTAATACTTTTTTTCTATAAAATTAAATTTTTTTAAATGTTAGGATATAAAGAGTCTAATGCTCATAATCTTATTGAAGGTTTTTATTTAATTAAACAGTTTGCGGGCGTCCGGTTTCGGTGTTTACAATTTATACGCCATCATCAGGCCCTTCAGAAACTGAACAAGATATCAGTCTTTTGTAAAAAATGATCTGACTGGATAATTTTTAATATTTTTCCTAGATTTGATTAAAAGGATTTTTCCTTTTAATTACACAATTGGCACTACATATATAGTTATTTTTACATCTTGATATATGTGTTGTTAGTTTCTTTTCGTCTGTGCAGTCAAGAACCAACTTTGTTTCTTGTCATAATATATTAAATTTTTTGTGTTTTTATTGCATTGCAATAAAGCAACCAACTTTTGACCTCTCTCACACACACTTTTGATTAGTGAGAGAAAAATCAGAACACCTAGGCAACTAAGTTACATATTTGGATACTCATGTGAGTTTGAAATCGAGGAAGACACTTGGGCTCAATGGTACAATCTACAATTGTTCAGTTTCTGAAGAGCCTGATGATGGCGTATAAATTGTAAACGCCGAAACGGGTCGCCCGCAAACTGTTTAAATAAAAATCTTCAATAAGATTATGAGCATTAGACTCTTTATATCCTAACATTTACACAATGTGCTAATATCAGCAACATGTTCATCATTATAAATTTTTTTAAGTTATTCTTGACAAACAGTTATAAAACGTGAGTTTTTTTTCAATAAAAAATGCATAGCTTCAATCGCTAATAACTTGGAAAGTATTAACTTTGAAAAAAAAATGGGTTAAACAAAATTTACTCAGAACTGGTCAGTCTTCCATACTTATTTTAATTCAAAAAATTCGCATCCCCTAGATCGGGTTGTTTTCAGCTCCAGGGCAAAAGCCGGTTCCGCATAGGGTATATTTTGAAGAAGAGGGTCAACCGAGACTAATCCAAATTTTCATTAAAATCGGTGTTGATTCTCAAAATTTCACGGTTTTACAGTTCTTTGCCCCTCATGACTGGACTATTAATCGAAATTGGTTAACCTTAGAAACTGTACAGTCCGTCTAATTTACTTACCGTTGCACGTCATTATCTACTTTAGAGTTCTAAGTTGGCATTGTTGCCCAATTACAAAAAATTCTTGAATTCATTTTAAATCAAATACATCACACAATTTTTGCGGAAGTGGATTATACAGCAAAACAAATTAATATTCAATGTAAATAAATAAAATCTTTAGAAATAGAAAATAAGAATTAAGTTATAATCTTACGTTAAAGTACATAATAAATACAGTAAATATAATGAAACAAATACTTATAGTAAAGAATATAAACAAATATGAAGTGTCATCACCGCAACTGTCAAATAAATGTTACCAATTTATGCCAAAATATCACCTTCGTTCGATTATAGTTACAGTGTATTCCGAACAAATGTGCTTCATAAAAACGCTTTATAATCCATTTATACAAATTAAATGAAACATATTATTGTGTATTTCTTTAAGTTAACATTAATAGAAATCTTTAAATATTATTTCTACGCGTATATAATAAAATATGTCTAGTGGCTGTAATGCCAGTGTACTCGGCAAAGTGATTCTAAAAAAGAACACACCTACGGCCTAAATATTTCGTGTTGGTATCATGTGACGTCACGGGCTATGACGCGGATGACGTGCAACCACAGCATAATAAACGAAACCAGCAAGGACACTCCCTGATGCCGCCTTTGAAGTTGAAAAGTACAGGGTCGCCGTTTTTCGCGTAGTACATCTCAGTGGTGATGTGATGTGTTAGTTCATCAGTGTTGCCGATGTCACCAACTTTATTACTCGTGAGAGATTCTTTTTGAATAATTTCTGGAATTTATGCAAAAGATTAACAATACAATCGCCATTCATCGTCAATATTTTGTGTTATGTCCCAATTATTGACATAATTCTTACAGGCATACGTATAAAATTATGTTAAAAAATATTTAATATTATCAGAATGTCATAAAAGTTAAGTAAATCTGATAATTATGTACAAATCGGCAACACTGTCGATTTTCTACATTGTCTGGTACTACGCACAAAATGGCCGACGATCTGCGCCGTAATAGTGCGCGAACTTTTCCCGCCTACTAGTGTGTCACTGCTGTTGCGTTTTCTATGCTGTGGTGCAACGGTAAGTAAATTAGATGGAGTATATATACTTACGTCATATCTGATAACAACCCAACCCTTCTCTTCCAGTAATTTGTACTTGTGTTCATCTTCTTCATCCTTAACTAAACTTTCTCTATTAGACTTCATTGTTTTTAGGTATTGGTCAGTAATTTGTGCAATTGCTGTGTAATTTATTTCTTGATTCGATTTGTTCATCTCAGATCTAGGAAGGCTTAAAGCAACTTGAGAGAAAAGGGCACTGCCTACCATTGGTATTGTTACGGTATCTAAATGGTCCATCTGAAATTAACAGAGTTAAGTTAGGGAAAAATATAATAATAGCGATCTGGAACATCATAGCATTGAATTACAGTGACCAAGAGATAATGAAAGAAAAAAAGAAACGCTAGCGAAAGATCTCCTGGTATATAGGAAGTCCCTAAGAACAACATAGCAATAAAAGTCGTAGATATAATAATACATGAATAATAGATAAAGAACATTGAGAGTGTAGACTACACACCAGAAAGAATGCTGATAGTACAAATAAAAGATGAAAACCAAAAATTATGATTACGGAGTGAACAACAGACCTGAAAACTGCAAACCATAAGTAGAAAGTTCAAAATTTTATGAAGATGTCAAAATAGCAGTATACATAATAACAAAAAAAGGTTGCGGTACACAATAAAAAAGTTTAATATAATATGTAACGAAAATGGAGAACTTGTGATAAATTTCTGCACACAGGATAAATATAAAATAGGTATAGTACCTAGTTCCATTTTATCTTTGCCCATCGGTCACGATTAATTTCAAACAAATTAAATCAAAACATAAAGTGAAATGTACGCCGATGTGTGTAGTATGTACAGGGCCGTGCGGTACATCTTTTCAATATGATGCAAGTCTTCGAAATGCCGCCCCTTGAGGGGGTAGGCGCAAAATTTCGCCTGCAATGCTTTTTAAATGCATTCATTTTTTCGAATCCTGAAAAAACCAATAAGTATTTTTGAAAATTTTAAAAGCACAATGAAAGATTATGTTATTACCGAGGCCCAAAAGAACCTGAAAATTTCTGTTTATTTTAATAAGTTACAGGGTTGAAAAAAAAAAAAGAAAATTTAGTGTGATTTTTAATTTCAAAATATTAACATTAAACAATATTTACAAAAATTACAATTTTACCTTTCTGACTTTAATTTTGGCAAACTCGTCAATCAGATGGGTGTACCTAGTCTAAAGTAGCAGCTAGTGAGGACTATTATAGTTAGACTATATATAGACTATTATAGACTATTAATATTGAAATGAGTTCTAAATTTTTTAGTTCGTCTAAAATATAGATGAAAAATTTATTTTAAATTTATCTTCTACTGTTAAGAGCTCATCCACAGACGTTTCGTAATCAACTTATATCAAGATATTTTATCAACTTATATCAAGTTTTCTGCAATTGCGTTTGCAGTAATTGTCTGTAACTTTTCATTTTTTCGCTTAGGCAAAACATTGCTGTAAAAACATAAATTTATAAATCGTATACCTCAATGTTGGAATAACAAAGAACTTATAGAAAAAGATAAGCGTTGTATGTACTTATATAATATTTATACTTTCCGTTGACACTTGATCCTATATATATTTTTAATTACTGAATGCTTCAATTTGTATTTTGATTTTACTGATTATGCCGCCCCACTTGTGACGCCGCCTGATGCGACTTCCTCACCGCATCATAGTACGGCACGGCCCTGAGTATGTATATAGTATGCAGTATACAAAATGTATATTCGCGGTGTGCAAGTACTTGGAGGCGATACGAGAAACGATCGTGCGAGAATAGCGGAGAAATATTGTAACTTTCTTAAATAATTCATTGTCAATTGAAATTGTCAAATTGACGTATATTTCATATCTACTGTCAATGAAGAAGAAAAATTATATATTGCTCCACAATATTGATAAGATATGCAATTATTATATAAAGGTAAATATAATTAATTGTATTTTGCTTGCATTACTGCATTTTAATAACTAATTTTATTTACCACACACAATTGTTTACGTTTTAATAACATAACCTGAATCTTATTTTTTCTTCTTATTATTTTTTGGACTATGGCCTTGACAATTATCCAGCAACCAGGACCATAGGATTGGCCAATATAATTAAAAGTGCGAATAAAAGTGCAGAGCGAAGAAACCAGGTGTCGCTTTTCCGAACTTGCACGGTCCCAATACACATCGACGTTCGTTTCACTTTAAGTTTTGACTTAATTTGTTTGAAAATGAATCGTGACGCATGGGAAAAGTTAGAGTGGACGAACAATACCATATACAGAGAGATTCAAAATTATGGAATAACTTCAGTTTTTCGAGAATAGGCCACTTTGTAGAAAAATCCCGAGACAGGTCGATCTTTATTTTTAAATTATGATTTTTTGGCATAGGAATAGGTATTTCATACTAGTGGCGTCATCTATTTGGGCGTGATGACGTAATCCATGATTTTTTAAATGATAATAGAGGTCGTGTGCTAGCTCATTTTAAAAGTTATTCAATTATCTATTCAGTAACATAAACATTAACATAATTGTATATACAGGGTGTCCAAAAAAATAGTTTTTGAATTAAAATAATTGACACAAAAAAGAATGTATTTAATTTTTTTAATTAAAAATATATTTTACTGCTCTCAGAAAAAAGAAAAAAATGTTTATCTGATAAACATTGCTTTTTGCTTAAAATAAATGTTTAAACTGTCAAGAGGCAGTTTAATTCTTTGTGTACCGTGTATTATATGGTGACTACCCCAGGCTGTGGGTGAAAAAACGTGATATAATTCAGGAATTTTTGAAACCTATCAGGTGTTGTAAAGGACGATGCCAGGAATAACTTCTACTAAAATGTAACCAAAAATATTGTGCGCTTTATTTTTAATTGCGATTTTCATTTGTTAAATTTGCAATTTTGATTAATTTTTAATTTTGTACCTTAGGATATTGATTTTAGAAAAAAACTTTTAAATAGAAAGTTGTAGTAAATTAAAAAACCTACAATTTAAGCTACGGTAAGTTTAATTTCGTTAATTGGTTATTGCAAAACAGCCTGCGAAAGGTCCAAAATGGCCGTTTTTTACAATTGCATTATTTATTGTACAAATAACTTTTTTTTATTTTTTAAAGCTTTAAAATGAAGATCTTTCAATTCCAAACATAAAAAAAATTGTAAAGCTAGATTAACGAATTTTTTGCTTAGATATTATAAATTGTTTATCCCAAGAGGTAAAATCTCGAAGGCTATAACTTTTTGAAAAAAAAAATCGTAGAAAGTTAGTGAAACATCCAATCTCCTTCGAAAGAGTTATGTTTTCATATTCTGATGTAACTAAATGCGTAAAACATTTTTAAACCTCTAATTTTTGGATTTGAAAATAAGGGGGCAAATTTCGTTATAAACATTTAGAGCTGAAGCGGCCCTGTACATCCTATGAGTTTTTAACTTACATAGTATTGTTGCTGAAGATGAAACTAAGGTTTATAAAAAAATAAAAAATTTCTACGACCAACTGAAGCCGAGATAATTTTAGGGTTTGCAAATAAGGGGGCAAATTTCGTTATAATCATTTAGAGCTGAAGCGGCCCTGTATATCCTATGAGTTTCTAACTTACAGATTATTGTTGCTAAAGACGAAACGAAGATTTATAAAAAAATTAAAATTTTCTACAACCAACTGAAGCCGAGATAATTGTTTTTTTTCTTAAATCATAGTGCCTTTATTTACAACAATTAAGAAATTATTTTACAGTCATTGACTAAAGAAAGACTTATATTATCTTAAAATAAAAATTATTATAAAATATAATTATATTTAATTATTAGAAATTATTTTTTATATCGGTGCTTTTGCAAGCGGCCGAATTTTGCAAATCGCCCGGCTCGCTTCAAATCCGCGCGCTCGGAAAATTTTTACGTAACTTGTATTAAATGACAGAAAACAATTTAATAATATTACCATTATAATATACAGTCTATTTCCCACTGTATTTGTTTTTCTTTATATGTGAAATCCAAAAAGAATAGTCACTACAAGAAGAAAAAGTTTTATGTATATTATAGTAAGAAGTAAGATTATTATTATATTTATATAACAATGAAAAAATTAAAAATATAGTTATATATTTCATATATATGTATCATTTTTGTAATATTATTTCTTCAGAAATGAAATTTCACATATAAAAGTTTATCAAGAAAAACAAATACAGTGGTAAATAGATTGTATATTATAACGGTGATATTATTAAATTGTTTTCTGTCAAAATTTAATACAAGTTACGTGAAAATTTTCCGACCGCGCGGATTTGAAGCGAGCCGGGCGATTTGCAAAATTCGGCCGCTCGCAAAAGCACCGATTTTAAAAATAATTTTTAATAATTAAATGTAATTATATTTTATAATAATTTTTATTTTAAGATAATATAAGTCTTTCTTTTGTCAATGACTGTAAAATAATTTCTTAATTGTTATAAATAAAGGCACTACAACTTAAGAAATAAAAACAATTATCTCGGCTTCAGTTGGTTGTAGAAAATTTTTATCTTTTTATAAATCTTCGTTTTGTCTTCAGCAACAATAATCTGTAAGTTAGAAACTCCTAGGATGTACAGGGCCGCTACAGCTCTAAATGATTATAACGAAATTTGCCCCCTTATTTGCAAACCCAAAAATTATCTCGGCTTCAGTTGGTCGTAGAAATTTTTTATTCTTTTTATAAATCTTTGTTTCATCTTTAGCAACAATAATCTGTAAGTTAAAAACTCATAGGATGTACAGGGCCGCTTCAGCTCTAAATGTTTATAACGAAATTTGCCCCCTTATTTTCAAACCCATAAATCAGAGGTTTAAAAATATTTTACGCATTTATTTACATCAGAATAGGAAAATATAAATCTTTCGAAGGAGATTGGATTTTTCACTAACTTTCTACGATTTTTTTTTCAAAAAGTTATAGCCTTCGACATTTGACCTCTTGTGATAAACAACTTATAATATCTAAGCAACAAATTCGTTAATCTGGCTTTACAATTTTTTTTATGTTTGGAATTGAAAGACCTTCATTTTAAAGCTAAAAAAAATAAAAAAAAATTATTTGTACAATAAATAATGCAATTGTAAAAAACGGCCATTTTGGACTTTTCGCAGGCTGTTTTGCAATAACCAATTAACGAAATTAAACTTACCATAGCTCAAATTGTAGGTTTTTTAATTTACTACAACTTTCTATTAAAAAGTTTTTCTCTAAAATCAATATCCTAAGCTACAAAATTAAAAATCAATAAAAATTGCAAACTTAACAAATGAAAATCGCAATATGAAAAAAAAGCGCACAATATTTTTGGTCACATTTTAGTAGAAGTTATTTCTGGCATCGTCCTTTACAACACCTGATAGGTTTCAAAAATTCCTGAATTATATCCTGAAATCGACCTATTTTTCACCCACAGCCTGGGGTAGACGTTTTTCATTGACTGGATGTCTTGAGGTTTTGGTTTCTTTAATAATTTCAATCTTGCGCACACTTTTACAACAACAGAATTATGATCGGAATTGTAACATTAATGTTAATAGTAATACAATAATAAATTTAGACTTGACAGAGTGAAGATGGTTTTTATTTCTGCCTTAGATATTTAATCAACTTACTATCTAATATCAAAAATATTAAATAATTTATATAAATATTCTGCGGCATGGCAGGTTCGTTTTTTGTTATTTGTTGTTTGAGAAATGCGTGGGTTAAATGGAAGGGAAAGAGAGAGAAAGAGAGAGAGAGAGAAAGAGAGAGAGAGAGAGAGAGAGAGAGAGAGAGAGAGAGAGAGAGAGAGAGAGAGAGAGAGAGAGTGAGAGGGAGGGAGGGAGAGAAAATAAAGGATCTAATTTTGATTGAAATATGAAGTGTTCTTATTGTACAGCTGGTTCCTAAAAAACTGATACGACTCTTGGTAAGATTTGATCATTTTAAGCAGTGTATTTGATTGGTTTGACATTATATTATATAATTGATGAATTCGACCGTTACTTGATGGAAGTTCATTTTATCTCACAACGAAACACTGAAAAACGTTTGTTTTTCTATACTTCCACAAAATTTATTACAACTATGTTATTACTACAGCTGTTTCGGCAAAGTGCCTTTCTCAAGTGATATATTTTACAATGTGTTTGCCTTTTTAAGTCTTTAACTGAAGAGGTTAAGGAGTGGGGAGCTGTTTGTCTCGAGTTGGTCATTCAGAATTATATCTGTATTTTTCAATTTATTAATTTCCATTGATTCTAAAAGTGATAGCTTAAGGCCTTTATTTTGAATATGTAGAATTTGAAACTCTTCATTGAAAGAATGATTATGATCTAGAAGGTGAAGTGCGTATGTAGAAGTGTCTGTTTTTCTATTGTTGAAAGCCCTTTTGTGTTCTGCTATCCGTTTGTCAAAAGTTCTGCCAGTTTGACCGATGTAAGTTTTCGGACAGTCACCACAAGTTAGTTTGTACACACCACTCTGTAGTTGCTTTCTCTTTCGGCTTTTATTGTTTTTAATATGTTTGCTTAAGTTGTTGTTAGTTCTGAAAGCTGGTGTTATTCCTTTCTTTTTTATGTATCTGGCTATTTTTGTTGTTATTTTGCCAGTATATGTGAGAGAGCAGAAGGTACTGAATTCTGAATGACCAACTCGAGACAAACAGCTCCCCACTCCTCAACCTCTTCAGTTAAAGACTTAAAAAGGCAAACACATTGTAAAATATATCACTTGAGAAAGGCACTTTGCCGAAACAGCTGTAGTAATAACATAGTTGTAATAAATTTTGTGGAAGTATAGAAAAACAAACGTTTTTCAGTGTTTTATTGTGAGATTATATTATATTTATTATGACAGACAAAAAATAATAAAATAAACAAACAAACAACAAACAACTGATTACATATTATGTTAATTCATAAATGTAATAATTATTACGGTCTAAATTTAGATATTATTTTGAATTCTTGCAGTTTTCGCATCTTCAAAAGGATTCTCTTCTAATCTCTCCAACAGCGTACGATCTTCATGAGTGGTAGATACTTTTGATCTTCCAGAACCTTGCTTTCTTTCGAGAGTTTCTTGTTCTCTCCATCTTTTATTAATATAAAAAACTGTTATTCTGCTTACGTTAAAATGGTTCTTTACGGCAGATAGTGACCAACCATCTTCTAATTTTGTTACAATTCTTGCTTTTAGTTTTTACTATCATGTGGAGCCATTTTCTGACGTTGAACAGAATAAGTTATCTGACAAATTTTAAAATTTGGCAGTGACAGTGACAGTATGTAAATAATAAGTATTTATCCTTCAAAATACACTGCTCAATTTTCTACAAAATACGCTTTAAGAGTCGTATCAGTTTTTTTTTTTAGGAACCAGCTGTACATTAAAAATTAATATTGTACCTTACCTCAAATAATATTAATTCATTTATGTTTCCTACAATCCCGGGAAAGTACCTAATTGTAATAGGGATCTCCTTTCCAGCTTCCAAGTAGCCCTTATCTGGATATATGTTCAGCCATTTGGATTTTAACTTTTTGTCTTGAAAAATTTCCAGACTATCACAGTCAACTTGAAAGCAAAAATCGTAATGCCCAGTGTTGGTTAATATGAGAGATTCTTCCAGTATTTCACAAAATAACTAAAACAGTAGTACAGAGAAATAATTCGAAGGAATAAACTAGAAAAATTAAAATGACTTTCTTATTTAATAATGTGCAAAGATACTTTAATTTTAAAAATAAAATAAAACTTTCATTTTTAATTCAGTTGCAATGCGAAGGCAAAACAATCTTACTTTTCAATTAGAATACGGAGCGCAGTCCAGTCCTCTGAATCGCGATTTTCGACTCTAATTGGAGTCTCATCGGAGAGAACGTAGGCTTGTTCTCCATATTCTAACCGATCAGCACCGAGAGCTTTTCCCACCTATTGCAACTGAAGTGAAAATATTAGGTGACTAGCGTCATCTGGCAATTAAAAGATGAAGTGTTCGATCCTAATAACATTATTAATAATATTTAAAAATATTAAAAATATTACTAAAAGATTTTTAAATTGAAAATTTATTGGTCCATTTCCTTAGTAACAAATCCAAGGTTTCTAAAATTTGCAAGCCATATAGATGCTGAAACGAAGAAGACAAGAGGGAATTCAAAAACTTGCAGTTCACGACCCCGTCTGTTCAGCTGGTAAATTTCAACAAAAAATGGACCTAGTTACTCAAAGGAGTAAAGACCAATATAAAAATAAAATAAAAATTTCATTTTCAATTCAGTTGCAATGCGAAGGCAAAACAATCTTACTTTTCAATTAGAATACGGAGCGCAGTCCAGTCCTCTGAATCGCGATTTTCGACTCTAATTGGAGAACAAGCCTACGTTCTCTCCGATGAGACTCCAATTAGAGTCGAAAATTGCGATTCAGAGGACTGGACTGCGCTCCGTATTCTAATTGAAAAGTAAGATTGTTTTGCCTTCGCATTGCAACTGAATTAAAAATGAAATTTTTATTTTATTTTTATATTGGTCTTTACTCCTTTGAGTAACTAGGTCCATTTTCTGTTGGAATTTACCAGCTGAACAGACGGGGTCGTGAATTGTAAGTTTTTGAATTCCCTCTTGTCTTCTTCGCTTCAGCATCCATATGGCTTGCAAATTTTAGAAGCCTTGGAGGTGTTACCAAGGAAATGGACCAATAAGTTTTCAATTTAAAAATCTTTTAGTAATATTTTTAATATTTTTAAAATTATTAATAATGCTATTAGGATCGAAAACTTCATCTTTTATACTTTAATTTTAATTTAAGTAAATTAAACATCTTTTTTTCATCAAACAAAACGAGAAAGTATATTAAGTATGGTACAGTTGATCCAAAAAAGGCATAACCCAGACATCCAAAGTGAAAGTTTTCCTCCAACACCAAATTGTTCTATGTGGTCCATATATTGTTCAGTAAAAAGTCACACCATTTTGAGCGTCCAACACCGTTTGGGGGGGGGGGGGGAGAAGTTGGTAAATTAGGAGTCTTTTACGGTTTTCGTCAATATTTCTAAAACTATGCGGTTTAGCGTGAACAATGTTCTATACAAGAATGTTCTACATTAAATCTTAAACAAAAAAAGTTCTATGCATAATCCTTCTAAAATGAACGGTTCCAAAGTTACGGAGGTAGTATAGTATAATTGGTCAAAAAAACGGCCTAACCCCGTTATCCCAAATTAAAGTTTTCCTCCAGTTCCAAATTGTTCTATATGGTCCACATATTCTTCAGTAATAAGTTACACCATTTTGAGCGTCGGGTTTGGGAGGTGGGGAGGGGAAATATCGGTAAATTAGTAGTTTTTACGTTTTTCATCTATATTTCAAAACCTAAGCCGTTTAGCGTAAACAATATTTTATACAAAAATATTCTACATTAAATTTAAAATGAAAAAGGTCGTATGCATAATGGTTCTAAAGTCAACGGTTCCGGAGTTATGGAGGGTGTAAAGTTGAGGTCTTCCATATTTTTTATATTGCTTGGACAAATTTTATTATTATTACTGGAGAAACTATTTTTTTAACAGGATTGTGTTTTCTAAAATATAATTTTTTATTTTAATTGCCGGTGGTATGTTACTGAGATAAGCCCTTGAAGGAACGTCAACATCACCAAGAGGCTTCTACAGGCCTAGGCCATATAAATCTCTGGTACGGATAAACCCAATCTGAACTTTCTTTGGATAATGTCGCATGAATATCTTTCCAACAGTAAAATTTTTGTTTCAAATTTAATGTAGAACATTTTTGTATAGAAAATTTTTCACGTTTAGGTTTTGAAATATTGACGAAAACGTATAAAATCGATCTAAATTGCCTTGAGGCTTTCGAAATGTGGTGCTATAGAAGAATTTTAACAGTTTCCTGGGTGGACAAGATTCGAAACTCCACAATACTAGAACGTCTCAACAAGACTACTGAGATCATAAATAGCATCAAGCAGAGAAAGCTGGAGTACTTCGGACATGTAATGAGAGGTCCCAAATATAGGTTTCTACAAAATATTATGCAAGGAAAAATAACAGGCAAACGCGGTCCAGGACGACGAAGAACCTCATGGTTGACGAACTTGCGAGATTGGTATGGTGTTGATACAAGAATGCTATTTAGGGTGGCAGTGAATATAATTAGGATAGCTATGATGGTAACCAACGTTCTGAAAGGACATGGTACATGAAGAAGAAGAAGTAAAAAACTACTAATTTACCGACTTTTCCCCTCCCCTCCCCCCAAACCCGACGCTCAAATTGGTGTAACTTTTTACTGAAGAATATGTGGACCATATAGAACAATTTGGTGTTGGAGGGAGTCTTTAATTTGGGATGACGGGGTTAAGTCTTTTTTGGATCCATTATACCATACTACCTCTGTAACTTTGGAACCGTTTGTTTTAGAAGGATTATGCATAGGACCTTTTTTATTTAAAATGCAATTTAGAACAATTTTGTATGGAACATTGTTCACGGTAAACCGCATAGTTTTAGAAATATTGATGAAAAACGTAAAAAACTCCTAATTTACCAACCTCCCCCCCCAAACCCGACGCTCAAAATGGTGTGACTTTTTACCGAACAATATATTATGGAACATATAGAACAATTTGGTGTTGAAGGATAACTTTTACTTTGGATATCTGGATTTGGGGCTAGTTATACCATACTAATTGGTAACTTGTAAACTATGAGGCCTACTTATTTTATAAGTAATCGTAAAATATTGTTACGTATGGTGAAAAATATTTTGTTATATATAACTATACTCATTTACTGAGTTTTGTACTCTTTTTTTAGCAAACCGTACTCTTTTCATATCCTGTACTCTGAAAGTACTCATTTGTATACTTTTAGATTTGTAATGAAGGAAGTAAAAGTTATTGTTATTAACGTTATTAATATTGTTATAAATTCGAAGAGTAAATTTATATTTAAATGAAGAAAAATTGAAGAAATGGAACGATGAGAAAATAGAACTTGACAATAAATGGGTAGAAATATTTCGGCATTTTAGAGTAGAACATATCCCACATGAAAATTTAAAAGTTTTAATTAAAATTTCATTATCTTGTCCAGGCACTAATGCTGCTGATGAAAGGGTATTTTCACTAGAGAATGATTATTATTAAAGCAGTGAGAAGTCGCAACTTTCTGTAAAAACATTATCTGCCGTCTTAAGGGTCAAATTTAATATGCAAAATGAAAGTTTTTTGGATGTGGCTACATTATTAGACAAACATCATCATTTAGCAAAAAAAAAACCACTCCGAAGAAAAATATGTTTTTTTTTTAAATAAAGATTTTATCGTTTTTTCTTCTTTTTTTTTCACCTATGAAATACTTGCAAAGTGCATACTTGCAATACTTGCAATACTTTTTGAACAAAACATAGTTGATCACCTTACTAGGAAGACAATAAGCAAATTACAAAATAATGTACAAGGAATATACGAACAGGAATAGTTAAATCTTGTCTACTTGCCACTGTATTATAGGTATTTTAGTTACTTCGCATCATCAGATACAGCTTGCCCGAAGACGATAAATATGAGAAAATCCAGTCGTACCTATATCGCTTATCAATACAATAATCTCTCAGTCTTTATAGAAACAAACCTAGTACTTCACCGGAGGGACCGCAGACGTTCAGACACAATTAGCGTCTCTTTGCAAAAGACAATGACGTCGACTTTGCAAAGTAACAAGACACTTACTCAACACACACTACACATGACACTAGGTACCTAACTACAAAAATTCACCGTACCTACCATGCCAATGGCCATTATTTGTCGAGGAACTAGCTAAATAAAAAAAAAACCTAGTACTATTACACGAGCGACACACCCTCAAAAAAGCGCTTAGTTTTCGAGATACTGACCACGGAGGGGTGAATGGCTAATTTTATCCATACTTTATGTTCTCGAGAGTGCTTAAAACGAAAATGAGGTTTATTTTGAATTTCATGTGGGGGAACATTGTCAAAATCGCAATTTTACCCCAAAAATAAAAAAAATAAAATCACGTTTTTTTGCGTTTACCTCGCTACAACTCTACTTTTTTTTGTAAACAAAATGCTGCCCGAAAATCGTGTTCTTTTGTTGCTCTATAACTCCAAAGATTTTAACTTTGCACCAAAAAACTCAAATAAAATTCACCATAATTAATTTCTGCATGGAGACGTGTTTTTCCCGATTTACTTCGACTAAAATTTTCCCTGGAAAATGCGGGTGGAAAATATTAAATTAAATTAAATCGTGAAAACGGTATTGAAAAAAAAACGGCAGGACGCTTCTTTTAAAAGAAAAAACGTTTAATTGTGATGAGTGGTTCTTGAGATACAACAGATCAAAATTGCCCAGCCATTACCGGAAAGATATAACAATAGGATAATAATTTTCGAACAATCACCTTTTTATTTCGGTCCTCTTTCTTCACAAAAATTTTCATATCTTTAAAATACTCATAACATATATATTATTATAATAAAATCTATCGATATTACGAGTGAAAATTGCCAAAAATAGCAAAATTCCAATCAAAAATTAGGTTGGAGAAAATGTAACCTCAAAGTTCAAAATTGGTATTCGTTAAAAAAATGCATTTTCTCGGCTTCCCATGGAGCCTTCATTCTTTCTTTTTATTTCCAAGTAACTCGAGTAGAGCCATCTAACTAAGGCATTATTAAATGTCAAAGTTGCTTTTGGTTTGTTATAATAAATTAATTTATTTATTATAACAAAAAATTTTAATTTGTTTGAGATTGTTTAAATAATTTTACAGCTTTCAAATGAGAATATTTGTGTTTTTAACGTAAAAAGGTACACTTGTAGTAAGTTTGTCTAAACTTACTAAAAAAAGTCTACAACTGGAAAAAATATGTAGTTTTCTTTTCTTATAAATTAATAAATCCATTATAACAAAACAAAAGCAAGTTTGACATATAATAATGCATTAGTTAGATGGCTCTACTCCAGTTACTTGGGAACAAAAAAAAGAATGAAGAAAATTGCTCCATGGGAAGCCGAGAAAATGAATTTTTTTAACGTATACCGATTTTGAACTTTGAGATTACATCTTCTGCAACCTAATTTTTGATTGGAATTTTGGAGAAAGATTGGAGAAAGAGGACCGAAATAGAAAGGTGATGGTTTATGATCCTATTGTTTACATCTTTGCCGTAAATGCCGGTCAAATTTGATTGGTTGTATCTCAGGAACCTCTCATCACATTTAAACGGTTTTTCTTTTAAAAGAAGCGTCCTGCCGCTTTTTTCCAATAACGTTTTCATGATTTAATTTAATTTAATATTCCCCGATATATTCTATTTGTTTATAAGCTAAAAAATTGTTTATAATTTTAAAATATTCCGGGGCCAAGGCAGCTAAAATAGTCAAATTTCAATTCTGTAAAGTACAGTTATAGAGCAAAAATTGAAAAGAACACGATTTTCGGGCGCCATTTTGTTTATAAAAAAGTAGCGCACTATCTGCGGACTTTGCATACCTATATTATTAATATATACGATCATAAGATTCGATTTCAGCAATAAAATTGCTGGTAAATAACTTTTCCTTGTATTTTGCTAATTAGCTCAAAACAAAATTAATTATTTCGAGTATGGGCGATTTTGAAGACAAATCTCGAAACAGGTCGATTTTTATATTTTTTTAATTTAGCTTAATGCCTCGACAACTAATGGCCATTGGCATGATACAGTTGAATTCGCAATCTGATAGTATAATGTGCAGTGTGGGTTGAGATAAATTTAAACTCGACTTAATTTATTAATTGTGAATAAATGCAAAATTCTATCCAGTTGAAATTCGAACTCACAACCCTTCAATCCAAAGGTATACTCTCTTACCATTAAGCCACAGAGGGAGGATTTCTATATTTTAATTATCATTTTTTTGGCATATACATCATACTTAATGTGACCAACTCCAATTCAGTCGAATCCGGGACAAGGCTGAAAAAAATACCTGAAATTCGGGACTCTTCAATGAAAATCGGGCCATTTTTTTTAATATAGAACCTTACTATTATCATCATTTTATTGATTATTTAACATTTTTATTAACCACAATTGGTTGTAACGGTATGTAATTACATTTTTTAGTCGTTGATGTTTCGACTTCCAATCGGGAAATCGTTCACAAAAAAGGAAAAATTAGAAAATAAACTGATGTTGGATTTGCATGTAAATATAACCTTAGGTTAATATAAAATTATAATTATCATTACAGCCGATTATGGCTTAATCCCATCAAAAATATAGTCTTTGTCAAACATCCCACAAGAAAACAGCTTCAGAACATTTTAATGTTGATTAATTCTTACTAGGTATCATATTTTTTTGTTCAACGATTGAATTTGCTTAAAAATGAGAAGGAAATCTTTAAAAATCAATCGTCCGTTTTTGAATCATCTCTTCAGAAGACGATAATAAAAATACAGAAACGAAAAAAGTCCACAGTTTGAGTTTTCGTAAAACTATAATACGACATAAATGCATGTGTTTTGAATGGGATATTATTACACTCTAGAAATTGTCGACTTTTTTCGTCCCACCAATTCAATTTCATGTGAATTCTTAGAAGAATAACGTATTTAAAATTGCAAAATAGAATTTTACCAAAACGTTGAAAATTCGGATGGCCCGGAAGCCTTGTCCGGGACGCCGGGATACGACTTCGTAATTCGGGCCATGTCCCGGATTTTTCGGACTAGTTGGTCACACTAATAGTGACTTTATCCATTTGGGAGTGATGAGGAAGCCGATGATTTTTTCAAAGGGATCGTAATATAATGAGAATAGGGATCGTGTGTCAGCTAATTTGAAAGTTTATTCAATGGTCTATTTAGTAATATAAACATTAACATAATTATTTATACAGGGTGGCATATTTCTGCTACTTACTCTGTTTCCGACATATATAGATGATTTGTTAAACTTAAAACTCAAATGTGAGCAAGATCCAGTAATTTCAAACTCTAATTCTTCCCCTCCATTAATCTTGCAGACGCAAATGCAGTTAATAATTACATTTGGTGGGGGAGAAAAATATATACTAATTAGTCCATGTTCATAGGCTCTCAAACATCCTTTCCATGGTTCTATTGTAATAATGTCACGTAGGCTACAAAAATATGACAAATTATATCTAATCTATACAATGGCGAATCCAGAGGGGGTATCAATTCAATAAACCTAAAAAAAAAGAAAACTCGAGAGCTGTCAAAGAATAACCCACTTATCCTAGGGGTGGTAATACTAAGTGACTGATGTGAGTTTTTATTGAATCTCACCCCAACAGTGGCGAAAAAGGTTTAATTATTATCTTTTGCCTAATAGGACAAAGGTGAATATTTTGGGACCACAAGCATATGTCCCAAAGCAATAGAGTCCTTAGACATTAACAAACAAGTAAACTTTTAGGGCGAATGGTTCTGAGAATTTATTTGTTCTGGTTTTATAGTTACTAATAAACACGATATGAAGGATTGTGCAAACGAGAAATAAAAGTGTTAAGCCAACAAAACATTTATTAACAACATCGAGTTTAACAAATGCATGGAATAGGGAACTTGCACATTTTTTTTATTACATAATAATGTTCAGTTTTGTTTAAAAATGAGATTTCCAAAATTTCACCCTTTAAAAACTCGTAATAACTTAGAATTACATATTTTTAAAGTCTTTTGCGGTATAAAATAGTTCACACGACCAGTGACGTCACGTAGTTTTACATTAGTTGTTATTATGGTTATATTTCGCTGTGTCTAGGTACACGCTAACGTGTACGCAAATTAAAAGTTAGGTACACGCGAATTAAACTTCATCAAGCCAGTGACGTCATTATTTAGCGTACGCAGTGACTGTATATAATATTTTGGTACATGCTATTTTGATATGTTTAGTGTTTGTTTGATAGAAAAATATTTGTTAAGGGAAGGGAAGCAAAACTATTCAGATGTTTCAAACTTAATTGTAATAAATCAATGTATATATAAAAGTATATACAGGGTGTAACAAAAATACAGGTCATAAATTAAATCACATATTCTGGGACGAAAAATAGCTCGATTGAGCCTAACTTACCTTAGTCCAAATGAGCATACAAAAAAAGTTATAGCCCTTTGAAGTTACAAGATAAAAATCGATTTTCTCCGATATATCGAAAACTATTAGAGATTTTTTAATGAAAATGGACACGTGGCATTCTTATGGTAAGGACATTTTGAAAATAAATTATAGTTAGATTTGTGCACCCCATAAAAATTTTATGGGGTTTTGTTTCATTAAACCCCCCCCCCAAACTTTTTTGTACGTTCCAATTAAATTATTGTTGTGGTACTATTAGTTAAACAGGATGTTTTTAAAACTTTTTTGCCTCTTAGTACTTTTTGGAAAAGCTAGTTTTTATCGAGATATTTTGAATATTTGTCAAATCCACCACATATTTGTATACTGTTACGTACGATTGTAGAGACCTGGTAATAATATGAAATTTTTTTATAAATTACAGTTGGAGGTATATTTTGAACCATATTAGAAAAGAAGCCACATCTCGATAAAAGGTGCCTCATCGGAAAAATACTAAGAGACAAAAAAGTTTTAAAAACATCCTCTTTAACTAATGGTACCGCAATAATAGTTTAATTGGAACGTACACAAACATTTGGGGGGTTTAAAGGCACAGAACCCCCATAAAATTTTTATGTAAACATATTAAAAAAGAAGCCGCATCTCGATTAAAACTGGTTTATCAAAAAAATATTAAGAAGCAAAAAAGTTTAAAAACATTGTGTTTAACTAAGGGTACCACAATAATAATTTAATTGGAACGTACAAAAAAGTTTGGGGGGTTTAAAGGAACAAAACCCCCATTAAATTGTTATGGGGTGCACAAGTTTAACTATAATTTATTTTTAAAATGTTCCTGCCATAAGAATGCCACGTATCCATTTTCATTAAAAAATCTCTAATAGTTCTCGATATATCGGAAAAAATCGATTTTTATCGTGTAACTTCAAAGGGCTGTAACTTTTTTGTGTGCATATTTGTACTAAGGTAAGTTAGGTTCAATCGAAATATTTTTGGTCTCAGAATATGCAATTTAATTTATGACCTGTATTTTTGTTACACCCTGTATTTAGGTTAGCAAAATAAATATATGACTTTAGTTGACATGACACGTACAAAATATTGTTAAAATAAATTTTATACGTAAGTTAATTATTATATTCAACTATACTAAATGGGAAATAAGCCACAATTAAACTAAAAAAATGATTTTATTAACGTTTCGACGTCCAAATTGGATGTCATTGTCAAAATACAAAAATTAGTTAGATTAAATAAATTATTAGAAAAAATTTTTTACTAAGCAACAACATTTTGGTTTAGTTTAATAATATTTTGTATTTTGACAACGACGTCCGATTTAGACGTCGAAACGTTAATTGTGACTTAGTTCCCATTTAGAATAGTTGATTACAAAAATGCCACTAGGAAATAGCTCCAGAAGAAGTTAATTATTATTGTGAAAGCTTTAGGTCTTCCTTTTATTTTAATTTTGGACGGTAATACTATTTCACTTATAACTAAAAAATATATATTAATTTATAGTCTCTTAACTTTTTCATACTGTTTTAAAATGTTGTTAAACTCATTAAAACAACTAAATAATTGTCCACACTGCATAGTTAATTTAAAAACAAACACTAAACAAATAAAAAATAAGAATTCTCTTTACTAATCAATATTAAAATTAAAGTGTAAACACAACGCGATTAAACAAATTCCAACACTCTGACACTCCAACACAAAACTTTTTTTATTTGCGTACACGTTAGCGTGTACCTAGACACAGCGTTATATTTAGGTATATTCTTCTTCTCCTTCTTTAGTTTATTGGCGTCCACCTACTTGGGTATTTGACCAGCTCGTCGTCGGGTAACAAAAATATTTATATTCTAATGACATTTATCGTATGTCGTTGTAATAATATATACCAATTTGTTGAGATTGGAGTTTGATACAGCTTTTGAAGGAAACGAAAAAAGGTTTACTATTGAAAATAAAATCATTTTGTAAAAGCACAAATTTTCTATGAATAGTTTAAACGATCAAAAACACTTTTAACGTCACATAACATAGTGATAACCCATATTGCGCCTGTGGTGGAATGGGAGATTTACAGCACCTCATATTGGAGTGTGGACAGTACAGACAAAATATTAAAGTAATGTATGAAGAGCTAATTGATCTAAATTTTCCTTTACCTGTCAATTTAAACGAAATTCTTTTTCCAAAACCTAAGCAGACGTTACAATGTCTTTACGAATATGTATAGAATAGAATAGAATAGAAATATGCTTTATTGTCATGGAAAATTGTACAAGTTTATCGACAAAGCTTATAAAAAGTCAAAAAAACAAAACAATAACAATCCAATTTACTAAAATTACATAAATCGTCAATATATTTTATAATAATAACAATAATAATGAAGTTAAACAGAAGTAATCAATTGCAAAATTTAAGTAAATTGCAAATGCATAGTCTACCTAGTAATTAATAAGTTTAAAAGTTAAGCTGCTGCATATGACACCCAAATATAGACAAAGAAATGATAATAAAAATACTACTTGTGCAAAGGGTACTGTAATTTCTTAGTTATTGATTAAGAAAATCTTCTACTGAATAATATGGTCTTTCAGATAGGTAGGCTTTTGTCAGTTTACGGAATTTGGGGAAAGATGCTGCAGATTTAAGTTGTAGAGGGAGATGGTTGTAAAGTTTTTTTGCGGAATATAATATAGATTTCTTTACTAACTCAGAGGACTGGGTCGGCATATAGACGTCAAACGTAGAATTTCTCGTGAAGTAGTCATGATTAGATCTTGGTGGAAAGACATGTAGATGTTTACGAATTAAGCAAACAGTTTCTAAAATATACAAAGATGGAAGGGTTAAAATTCTGTGATCTTTGAAGTAACTTCTGCAATGTGTTGTTCTTCTGAGGCCAAACAGATATCTAATTGCTCTTTTTTGTAATTTGAAAATAACATCGAATTGGGCAGCTGTACCGGAACCCCAAAAAGGAAGACCATAACGAAGATGTGACTCGAACAAAGAAAAATATGTTATTTTGGAAGATGCTAAATTGAGTTCATTCGAAACAGATCTTATAGCATAGCAAGCTGAGGATAGTTTCTTCCTTAACAAATCGATATGGTGGGACCATTTAAGGTTGCTGTCTAAAAAAATAATAAGAAATTTTACAGAATCAACGGTACTGATCTGGCTGTTATTAAGAGATAAGGGTTGAAGGACTCCTTTATAAGACAATGCTGCTGTTTTATCTACGTTAAACGAGAGTAAATTAGAGTCAGACCAGGTTTTTATTGTAAGTAGATCAGAAGTTATAGTACCATGAAGAGTTGCAATATTTGAGTTGCTCCAAGTGATACTGGTATCATCAGCAAAAAGAAAGACTTTTCCATCGATTTTTAACGTCCTGTAAATTTAAATTTTAAATAGGCTTAGATAATAAAATTAAAAATTGTAAAAATATCACACAAAATTGAAAAATGTATCCATTAATATATTATAACACCCTGTAAATTTAGATAATAAGTAGACTTAGATATTTTAATTTGTAATACCATACAAAATACTTTTTATTGTAATACCATACAAAAAAAAACAAATAGTCTGGCTAATTGGCTATGTCAAAGCCATTAATAAAAAAAAAGTCACGTAACTGTATTTTTTACTGACGTTTATAATGTCTAATTTAAAATTATATATACAATTGGTGTAAAATGTAAACATACAACGGCGTGACGTCACGACGCGTTTTGGGGTGGCTGGTATAAATTGAATTTTTAGTCGTCTTTAGGGGCCAAACGAAAGACAAACAAAACTTTTTTGTCTTTGATCATCATCATTCTCTTTGCCTTATCCCTATGCGGGGTCGCCTTCCCTAATTGCATTTCTCCACACAATTCTATCTTGGGCCATATCAATGTTAATCCCCTTTACCAACATGTCCTGCCTTATCGTCTCCCCCCAGGTCTTCTTTGGTCTTCCTCTCCTACTCCTTCCAGGAATCTGCACTTCAGCTATTCTTCGTATTGGGTGGTTAACGTCTCGACGTTGAACATGACCAAACCATCTTAACCTATGCTCTCTCATTTTGGCGTCAATTGGTGCCACACCTAGACTTCCCCTAATATACTCATTTCTAATTTTATCCTTCTTTGTCACTCCACTCATCCATCTAAGCATTCTCATTTCCGCCACATGCATTCGCTGTTCCTCTTTCTTTTTCACTGCCCAACATTCAGTTCCGTACATCATAGCTGGTCTTATGGCTGTTTTATAGAATTTTCCCTTCAGCTTCATTGGAATTTTTCTGTCACACAACACACCACTCGCTTCTTTCCACTTCATCCATCCAGCCCTAATTCTACTGCATGCATCTCCATCTATTTCTCCATTACTCTGTAATACCGATCCTAGGTACTTAAAACTATTGCTTTTTACAATCATTTCACCATCCAAAGATACCATTTTATTTGTAGTAGCTCCATCTTTAAATAAACATTCCAAATACTCTGTTTTTGTCCTACTAAGTTTTAAACCTTTTTCCTCCAGAGCTTGTCTCCACTGTTCCAGTTTTTGTTCTAAGTCTCTTTCACTATTTCCTACTAACACGACATCATCAGCATACATTAAGCACCATGGAATGTTACCCTGTATTTTCGCTGTTATTTGGTCCAAAACTAATGAGAATAAATACGGACTAAGCACAGAACCTTGATGCAATCCTACTTTCACATGAAATTTATCAGTCTCTCCCACACCTGTTCTAACACTAGTCGTTACTCCCTCATACATATCCCTCACAATCTTTACATATTCACCAGGGACTCCTTTCTTATTGAGTGCCCACCAAAGAATCTCTCGAGGAACTCTATCATATGCTTTCTCAAGATCAATGAATATCATATGAGCGTTTGTTTCTTTACTCCTGTATTTTTCCATCAACTGTCTTATAATGAAAATTGCATCTGTTGTTGATCTACCCTGCATAAAGCCAAATTGATTCTCGGATATTTCGGTCTCTTCACGTATCCGTCTATCAATTACTCTTTCCCATATTTTCATGGTGTGGCTAAGCAGTTTTATAGCCCTGTAGTTTGTACATTGTTGTATATCTCCCTTGTTTTTGTAAACAGGTACCAGTATACTGCTTCTCCATTCGTCTGGCATTTGTCCAACTTCCCTAATTCTATTAAATAGACCTGCTAGCCACCTTGTTCCTGTCTCTCCCAATGCTCTCCATACTTCCCCAGGAATATCATCTGGTCCTACCGCTTTTCCTTTCTTTATTTTTTGAAGCGCTTGAGCCACTTCCTCGTTGGTTATTTTGGTGACCATTGCTGCTACTGTCTCCGTTGACTCTACAGGCTGTCTGTCAAATTCTTCATTTAATAAGCTGTCAAAGTACTTTCTCCATCTCTTTTTGACATCCCTTTCGTGAACTAGTATTTTATTATTTTCATCTCGGATACATCTAATCTGATTAAAATCTTTTGCTTTCTTTGCTCTCCGTTTGGCTATTTTATATATCTTCGTTTCGCCTTCCCTGGTATCAAGTTGATCGTATAGGTTTGAATACGCTTCTGCTTTAGCTTTTGCTACTGCTACTTTCGCTTCCTTTTTGGCGACCATATAGTTTTGAAGATCTATGTCCGATCTGGTTTCTTGCCACTTTTTATATAATTTTCTCTTCTCTTTTATTTTTCCTTGTACTTCATTTGACCACCACCAAGTCTCTTTATCTTCAAACTTCTTTCCTGACGTTTTCCCAAGTATTTCAATAGCCGTCTCTCTAATAATATTGGCCATTTTTCTCCAAATTGTGTTAGGGCTTCCTTTCATGTTCCAACATATTTTTTCTACTATTCTTTCCCTGAATAGACCTTCCTTCTCATCTTTTAGCATCCACCACTTGATTTTTTGTGGTCCTCTCCGATATTTTTGTTTAGTTTCGCTTTTTACTTCGATGTCCAGAACAAGCAGCTTATGTTGTTGGCTTACTGTCTCACTAACTATTACCTTGCAGTCCTTGCATTCACGTATGTCTTCTTTCCTTATCATGAAGTAGTCTATTTGGGATTGATGTTGTCCACTTTTGTAGGTAATAAGTTGAGTTTCTCTCTTTTTAAAGACTTTTTTGTCTTTGATACAGGTTCTAAATTATGTTCTGTTGTGATTTATAAAATTTTTTTGAATTTAAAATTTTATGCAAGTTCTATTTTTGTAAGTTTCTCTATTAACGATTAATTGTCTTAGTAGCGAAAGAGAGAGTCTATTATACACATTAGGTACCGTCTTAAAATTTAGCGTGCGAGGTAATTATTGCGAGTGGGAGAACAACAGAGAAACACACGAACTAGTCGCCTTGGACCCTCAGAAGCAGGGTTGCCAGGTCAGTTTTGATGTCTTCAGTAGTTTTGCTTTCAAAAAATCAGTAGCCATCAGTAGATTTTTTAAGCCATTTATAATACAGTAAAACCTGTGTTAATGGCCACCTCTTAAAATCGGCCACTTCTACTAACGGACAGTTTTTAAATAACGGCCAGTTTAAAATTCTCCAAACTAATTATATTATGTAGATTCGCTTATTTATGAACTGGTATCTACTATCTACTTCTTCTTTACGTGCCATCTCCGCGACGAAGGTTGGCAATCATCATTGTTATTCTCACTTTCGACACTACAGCCCGAAAGAGTTCAGTTGAGCTGCATTCAAACCATTCTCTGAGATTTCTCAGCCAGGACATTTTTCTCCTACCTATGCTGAGCCTTCCTTGAATCTTTCCCTGCATAATTAATTTTAGGAGTTCATATCCCACCACGTGTTATATGACCCAAGTATTGAAGTTTTCTTATTTTGATGGAATCCAGTATCTCCCTGCTGTTCTGTGTTCTCCTTAGTACTTTCTCATTGGTTATTCTGTCTGTCCAGGAGATTCTCAGCATTCTTCGATACGTTCCACATCTCAAATGCTTCCAATCTATTCTATTTATAGGTCTGGATCCCGCGTATGAAAAAAAAAGTTGATTAATAGCAAGTTGAAAATTTGTTAATAGCTTAAGGGTGTCTAGTCGGATAAACTTTGATATATGGGAACACTGGAACAGAGGCAGTTTTAATTGTGGAACAGGTTAAAAATTTGAAACGCTCATGCAAAAATCAGACTGCTATTTATCACCAAACGGGCGTTTTAATGAGTGGAACATGTAGAATATGTCATATGACAGGAATTATGACAGGTGATAAATAGCAGTCTGATTTTTGCATGAAAGTTTAATCTCTGTTCGGAGAGTTTGTCTATTCTGTCGGACAAAATAAATGTGCCGTTTTCGTGGTCTGACCGTTTCAAATTTTTAACCTGTTCCACAGTTAAAACTGCCCCTGTTCCAGTGTTCCCATATATCAAAGTTTATCCGACTAGACACCCTTAAGCTATTAACAAATTTTCAGCTTGCTATTAATCAACGTTTTTTTCATACGCGGGATCCAGACCAGGTATCTACGGTCACCTTTATATTACGGACGCAGCCAAGTAATCTCGTATTTTTAAAGCCTTCACAGACATTTACATACTATGTATATTTATTTATTTGGTCTTTTATATTAGAGTGAGCGCGTAAAAGTTAGAATAAAATAATTTTGAACATTTATTGCTAATAAACATTTATTGCTTCAAACATTAAGATAATTATTTATACAGGGTACAAAAAAATTATTGAATTAAATTAATTGACACAAAAAGGAGAATGTAGGTATGTCGTATGTCATTTACTTAATTCAAAATACATTTTTACTATTGCCAGAAAACATCAAAAAATATTTATTTGCTCAGGGCCGGCGATAACGGGCCTGCAAGGGATGCACTGCAGGCGGGCGCCCCTTTTTGGGGGGCGCCAAAATGAGTTTTTTTGTGCTGGTGTTATACAAAATACTAATTAAAAAAAAAAACCTAAAAGGGCGCCTAAACTAGTTTTGCAGGCGGGCGTCTCATACCCTAGCGCCGGGACTGTATTTGCTAAATAAATAGTTTTTCTGCACGCTCTGAACTTTTTGGAAATTGGAAACAGAATAAGTACAAAGTACTAAAGACAAAAATTACCCATTTTTTTTACCAAAAAATAAAGCACCTATCTATTCATCAGATACTCATAAATCACCTCATAAATTATATCGAGGCGTCGCAATACCGGATGGGTTTGGTTGTATGAGTAGTCCTAAATTGGAAACACGTGACACATTTTTTTCTCTCAACGCAAGAGTCCCTTTGTTATCTTAAGGCTAGCCACAGTAGCCACTTGACATCATTATTGATGACCATGACAAATTCTAAACATCCCATATACCGACTATTTTTAGAAATTTAGGTAAAGTGAAACCAAAGAAGATTAACACGTTGTTGGATGTTGGGTTTTAAATTTTTTAGATTTGTTAGTAGAAGTTTTCAGTAGCTCGGTAAATTTGAGTTCAAATCAGTAGGTTTTATACAGTGATCAGTAGATCAGTAGATTGGAGTTCAAATCAGTAGTTCTACTGAAAAATCAGTAGACCTGGTAACCCTGCTCAGAAGGGACTGCCGTTCTAAAAACTGCAAATATTTTTTGATTTACACTTTTCTGCCTAAAAAAGGGCGTCTCACATGTTTTTCTTCGTTCGGTAAGGGTAAGAAATGACACTTAACAAGAGCGTATCCACATGCACACATGTTTATACCCTTGCGACCACCGAAGACGCTAAACAGCAAACATATTATGTCCGTTTTATCTTTTGTGCCTAACACAACACTAAGCGTTTGGCCACACGAGGCCATCTACTATTCTCACCGTGGGACCCATTTTCGCGCTGATTTTTACGGCTCTTACTGCGGCCGTAAAAAATCGCCCGTGTGGCCAAACGCTTAAGAACAAAATTCTTAAATTTTACTACCATATGGTACAGATTGTCCCAACAAATTTAAAAGCGATATTTGTACATAAATGCGAACCAATTTAACTGTTGTTTTCACAAAACAGTGACCTTGCATCAGAGAAAAGTAATTAAATCACCCTCAACATCCATGACCTGCCCCTAAAAATTCTGAATCCGCCACTGAATCTATATCGGAATCTAACTGTTAAGATAAAAGTTGACAACCACAACACCCAAGATATCGAAATAAAGATAGGAGAGGAGTCCAGGGTTGCGTGTTGTCCCACTACTACTCTTAAATATCTACAGTAAAGCGGTATAAGCGCTCTCAGATAACGTTTTGCAGACGATACAGTAATGACAGATAACAATGATTTACAGACGTAATGCAACGCCTTGATGAATGCTGAGATGAATACGGACTGAAGATGAATTTGAAGAAAATTAAATGCCTGATCATGACTAAATCTGCAGATGCAAACATCCAGTTGAATGTTAAAGATTCTGTTATTGAGAGAGTGGCTACCTACAAATGCTTACTTGGAGAATGGATAACATCAAATATAGACCAAAGCAAAGAAATTAACATTTTAGTAAAATTAAATAAAGATTAACATTAAATTAATTTTTTTAGTAAAATTGTGGCTTATTTTTCATCAAAACTAGTTAATTGCAAAAATGCCACAAGAAAATAGCTTCAGAACAACAAAGAAATTAAAATAGGTTATTGAAATAGCACGTGCATCATTCAATAAACTTAAAAGTTTCTTTGTTGTCGGAATATAAGGTCAGTAGTATGCCTAAGGATGCTTCGGTGTTATGAGTTCTTTACCTACTCTTCTTTATGGCTTGGAATCATGGACGCTAAAACAAGCCCATCTGAATAAATTGGCGCCTTTGAATTTTGGTATTACTGAAGAATCATTAGAATATAATTGATTCAAATAATGTCAAATACGAAAGTAACTAAAAGGATAAGAAATGAAGCAAAAATAATGTTGATTATCTCAAAAGACGAAACCTTGAGTACTTAGGCCATAGACGAGTAATATCCTGAGTTAAATTTAAAAAAATAATAATAATTTTATTAACGTTTCGACGCCCAAATCGGGTGTCGTTGTTAAAATATAAAATACTACTAAATTAAACAAAAATGTTGTTGCTTAGTAAAGAATTCTTCAATAATTTATTTAATCTGACTCATTTATATCGTCAATTCAGACGTATATTATACATTTTAAAGTAGAAGACTTTAAAATGATATTGCTAATATTTATGAGTTGCGTTCCTGAGACGACTTTACTGAAAGATAGTTCTTTCGATTACATGAAATCAACCCCAAACTCAAGAATATCCGCCACAAAAAATCATAGCATGTGATCTGTCTTTAAAAAGACGACCAAATGCAACGGTGATTGACAGTAAAATTCTCGCGTTAGAGATTCCATAGTAAATCACGAGGGAAAATCAACGTTAAAAAGGGAATCATTAAATCCTTATATGATGATAGAGCCATTATTACTTATTTTAACGAAAATTCATTTTTAGAAGAAAAACAATTGTTAACATCTGTTTTATTAAAAAATGATTATCCTTTATCGTTTATAAATAAGGAATTGTGAAGATTGGATCGAATGGAACAGAACAACTTAGAACGGGACACTAAAACATTCACAAGAAACAATACGAGGAAAATATCAATACCATATATAAAAGGACTATCCGAGAAACTGAAACAATAGGAAATAAACTCAACATTTCAACAATATTCAAAACGACAAACACATTAAGATCTATTATATCTAAAACTAAACCTAACAATGAACGAGAAAGAACAAAGAATTGTATTTATAAAATACCTTGTGAATGCGAACAATTTTATTTAGGTGAAACATCAGGACCATTAAACATTAGAATAAGTGAACATCAGTCTTATATTAAAAATAGAGAATTTGACAGATCTCAAATATGCCAACACGCATGGGATAATGAACATAGAGTTCAGTGGAGAGATTCAAGTATAGTCCTGAAGGAAGCAGATAGTAAAAAGAGAAAAATCAAAGAAGCTGCTCTAATTATTATGCTAAATGAAGCCAATTGTGTCGCAAATTCCTCGGTAGAATGCAGTAGGATGTGGTTACCCATACTGAAAGAGGAAGTCAGTAGAAAGAAAATACCACGATTAGTAAGTCAATAACATATTGAGTAAGTACATATTTTATATTTTAGTATTACTTATATATCTATGTACTATTAATCTTATTTATAATTTAAACAACCTAATATATATTATATATTAAAGTCAGAACTTGGTATTAGTTTTGAGAGTAAACTAAATGTAAGACCAAATACTTACGATGTCGGGATTTTTTCCTGGTTTTGCTTCGTGATTTACTATGGAATCTCTAACGCGAGAATTTTACTGTCACCGTTGCATTTGGTTGTCTTTTTAAAGACAGATCACATGCTATGATTTTTTTGTGGGGGATATTCTTGAGTTGGGGTTGATTTCATGTAATCGAATGAACTATCTTTCAGTAAAGTCGTCCCAGGAACGCAACTCATAAATATTGGCAATATCATTTTAAAGTCTTCTACTTTAAAATGTATAATATATGTCTGAATTGCCGATACAAATGAGTCAGATTAAATAAATTATTAGAATAATTTTTTACTAATAACAACATTTTTGTTTAATTTAGTAGTATTTTGTATTTTGACAAAGACATCCGATTTGGGCGTCGAAACGTTAATAAAATTATTTTTTTTTTCAATTTAATTGTGGCTTATTTCCGATCTAAATAGTTAATTATGAAAATGCCACAAAGAAATAGCTTCAAAATCCTGAGTTAAGTTAAGATCTTGATGGAATTGTTTAAATTCAGTAGTGCAGAACTATTTCAAGCAGCAGTCAACAGGGTCCGCATAGCCATGATTATTTCTGACCTTCGATAGAAGATGGAACTTGAAAAAGAAAAAGAAGGCTATAAAAACAAAAAAAAATTATCAATCTAAATAATAAAAATGGTTGATATCAGTTACCTTAAAGAATCTCCCGCTACGGGCATATATTTCTTTTCATTCCAAAACTCTATTTTCTCCTTATCATATTTGTCACAAAATACCTCTTGTAAAATATTTTTCGCCCTTTCTTCAACTTTATCGAACTGAGAGTAAGACGAATGTTGTATAGAGGATTCCTGACTTGCAAAACTTTTTTTAGCTTGAACGTGTACTGATGTGTCTTGTTTACTTGCGTTTTCTACAAATATTTTCATAATTTTGCTTTGAACTGGTTTAATTTGCTCCGAATCCGGTGTAGGTTTAACAGAATTAAATATTGTTTTCCGACTACAAAACAAAATGTCTCATTTACTAACTATAGGTTGAGTCAAGATAATATTTGCGAAACAGTCTCTGAGATCCAGACCTTCAAGATTTTTAATTTAAAGAAATTTACGGGCGAGAATAAAAGAGAGATAATACTCCAATCAACAGCCATTTTCTCGTGAAATTTTGAGGACCAAGGTCGATTTCCTTGAAAATTTGAATTTAGGTAGTAATTATAACCTTTGTCAAATATCTTCGATATATACCATCGCAGGTGCCGCCAACAGGAAAAATCCATCCACTGTAGAGAAACCTTGGCATGATCTCCCAATTGATTTAATGGAATCATTCCAAAGATCTTCAAAGCAGCATTTCATTTGTTGATAGGCATCCAAGACCGGTTTACGAAATGGGTTATCGTACAACCGATAAAGACCGCACTATTAAAGTCTTCACAGTGCTAAATGGAGGCTAATTTTTTCTTTTCCAAAGAGGAGTGGGTGTAAGGATGACACCATCAGCACTTGCCGCTGGCTGTCCCTCACTCTATATGCCCGCACTCCCAGCAACAACCTACAACTACCATCGATGCACGCTGGAGACGCTACCGGCAAAGGTAGAAGACGCGCTAGATAACGACAACGAACCGAGTTCCATCCGGAGTATTTATCTCATGACAGCTACAATCCCGGATCTCTGAGTATTGATCATATTACAGTCACTGTTTTATAATCATAGCTTAAAATAAATATACTCACTTTTCCGCACTAGGTGGAGTCTTATTCTTTGGTAAAAATGGACTAGATTCTGCCTGTAAAAGTTAATAATATAAAAGTAAACCATGGTTCTTAAATATTTTAAATAATAAATACGGAAATATTTAAACTGAACATCTCTGTAGATTTAAAAGTACACCTTCAGTATACAAGGTATTTGATAATAAAATGTTGATATGAGAAATAAAATCGGACGGGGTCGAGTTCGCTCCCAATGGTAAGAATTTTACCTGAACTAAAAAAGGTAGAGTCCGAATTGGCTCCCATAAACAAAATTTATTTTACCTAAACATGTCGAAAATATCACCCAGCGTTGTCACTTCTTTCAAATTTTCTCTTTTTGTTAGAAACAGGTACCTTCCTAGAAATATTTATGGGAAAGGAGGAAGACCTAACCCTTCGGTCCTAACTTAACTTTCGGGTATTAGAGTGTAGAGCGCAAACCGGCCGATTTCAGGTAAGAGCGCAAAACGCTCGAGCGCATACCGGCCGACACCGATAATTTGTGTTAAAATTGCCACATATGCCAATGTTGAACTAAAACAAACTCTAAAAGTATTTGTCTAAAAGTATAATTTTCCTATAAAAAGTCTATATCACTATGTAAATTACCTAAGCAGTATAAATATTACACGATTTGGCAACAATGTCTAATGTTTCCGCGATTATATGAGAGCCTACCCGCATTAATGCGGGAGCCAATTCGTACCCTTCTAAAATATACCTGAACGAACCGGAGCGAACTCGACTTCACGCATAAAATCAGTTCTTTTCATCCATTTTATGTAGGTACATTATTAAGTTTCTGTCACCGATTTCAAATAATTTCTAAAATCGATGTTAAATACTTATTTTTTGAACATTCTTTTAGACTTTAGACAATTGTTGTGTACATCTTTTTCTTATTACATATGACTTATATGTCTCCATGTGAGAGATGCATATCTGTAGTATGATACTGCTTATAGATCTAAATTTTGTTTTCATTGCTCATTTGCTTCTTATTCCTGTGAGTCCTTTCATCGAAGCTCTGGCCGTTGTTGTTTTCTGAACTGTTAAACCTTGGCATATGATTCCTTGGTATTGAACTTTGTTCTGCCATTTGATAGGTCCGTCTTGCACTTTTAGTGTTCTTTTGGGCTATCTCTTTTCTCTTTGAAGATGACTGTTTGGATCTTCTCTGGACTTATGGCTATTTTCCATTGGCTACTCTTCTCATTCATGTATTCCCAGATAGCACAAGTACGTTTTATGGACATCCAATGGACGTACATTTGTGTACATTGAAACGTCCAATGGACGTCCCGCTAAGGTACAATGGACATCCGATGGACGTCCAACGAATGTCCAGAGTTCACAAAATTGGACGTCCATAGAACGTCCGCTACAAACGTACATTGTACGTTGTATTGGAGCTTTCAGTGTACACCTTATGTACATTCAATGTACGTCTTATGGACATTTGTAGGGTACTTTTCAGAAAGCAATCTAGTATCCATAATTTTGTGAATACATAGCAAAAAGCCTTTATAGGGAATAGTTCCTTATAATACTAAACTTATACTTAAAAATATTACACAAAAGACCTTTTTTATTTCTCTTTACTATAACTTCATTATAATATATACTTTGTTATAGGAACTAGGAACTTCATTAATGCACGACTGCACTTGCACGATAAACAGAAAACACAAATATATCACAGGATGTATTTTCATAAAGACGAGATTCAGATAATGACGCCCTAGGAAGCATGCACATTATCTCTGTTCTGTTTCTGTTCCAAACTATTTTTAGAGTCAGTACCGTTGTTGTATATTACAAGCGCGTTTGCCGTTCTGTGAATTATCATAAATAAACCATCCTTCAGTATTCCACAACAATTAACAGCGATAATCCCCTAAAAGTACCTGTCTAATACTACCTTTCACGACCGATAGCGCGAAGAGCGACAACGTTGTCAAGAAGATTCTCATTTAGTTTGTATTGGGACTTAATATAATAGTCGCGTTTTGTGTAAAATATCCATGGACCACAAATGGATGTCCAATGTACGTTGAAATCAAACGTCCAATGGACGTCCCGTAATGTACGTACATAGTACGTCCAGTTTTGGTCCATGGACGTTTGGACTTTAAATGTACGTTATATGGACGTACATCGGACGTTGTGTGCTATATGGGTTGTGTCCTGTTCCGTCTGTAGATTTCTTCCGGCTATATCCAGATTTCTATGTTTACAGTTTTCTTGTGCCATATCATAGCTAAATCCATGTTTATATGGGATTAAGTCATAATATGAATGTTCACTAATTTTTAAATATAGTTAAATTCAATAGATTACAAGGTATATAAAAACGTAACAATCATAAAACTATTTAAAAATGTATATTTTTTAAGATAAATGAGTTCGTTATGTTGATTTTCTTGGAGGCTAGAAAAACGGTACCCTGCAGCGAGGCTACGGTCTGTGACGTCAGCAGTCGTAACGTCTTTGATCGACGACTAGTTTTGTATACTTATTTACTCAGTGTATTTGAATGTGCGCAGTTTTTTACGTATTTAATTATTAAAAATAAAGCCAAATAAGTGGTGTTTTGTTCCTGGGTGTGTAAATACATCAAAAAACAGTTCTGACAAGATTTTTATTGCCGTTCCAGCCAATTTAAAACAGAAAAAGAAATGGTTTGTTGCAGCTAGAACTTAAAATAACTAACTTAAAGAACTAACTTAATAAAATAAATATTATAGAAGTTTTCCAGAGACTTTCGGCCCTTGGTAATAATGTAATTGTTCTTTCTGCATTTACATTTTTCAAAAATACTTATTAGTTTTTTCAGGATTCGAAAAAAATGAATGAATTTAAATAGCATTGGACCAAAATTTTGCACCTACCCCCTTAAAGAGTAAATGAAAAAGTTTCGGGACCTCAAATTTGTATTCCTTAAACTGGGATATTCCTAAAAACGGGATTCTAATAATACATGCAGTAAAAGTAAACCTTGAAATAACTATATGTGGATGTAGGTATGACATTATATTATATTAAAACCATTAATAATTTAGTGAAAAGATTGGTTGAAATGAAAATGTATAATACCCAAATTCAAAAATAATTTTTACCTTGGAACAGTTGTCAACTCGAAATACGAAATAACCGAAATAAGATCTAGAGTTGAAAAGGACATAGCAACATTTAACAACATGCATGAGAAATATTTTCACCCATTGCGACATAATATCTCTCCCACTAAAAATGCGGCTGCTAAAATGTTATTATTTCCGGTCTTGCTATATGGCGCAGAGGCCTGGACAATAATGGAAACATTAATGAAAAAGCTAGAGGCATTCGAGATGTGGGTGTACCCACGTATCCTCAAAATATCCTGGGCGACTTACACCAACGTACAGGTATTGCGTCGAATGGGAAAACAAAAAGAAATCTCTTTTACAAGTAAGAAACGAAATCTTAAATATTTCGGTCATATCATGAGGCATGATAAATATCGTATACTCCAACTGATAACGCAAGGTAAAATAGAGAGCAAACGCGGACCCGGAAGAAAAGACACTCATGACTTAAAAACTTACGCCAATGATTTGGACAAAAATCGATCGAGTTATTCAGAAACGCCTCAAATGAAATTAAAATTGCCATGATGATAGCCAACGTCCACAACGGACAAGGCACATAAAGAAGAATAAAAATATTTTTAATACACCTAACCAAGGTAAAGTAATAACCAGCCAATGTATGTATACAATATGCATGCGTACAATGAATGCATACAACTTTCTCTATTTTTTTTGTGGAGTATTAAGCATTTATTTTTTTAGCTTAAAGAAGACATGGAAAATTATATGGAATATACACTCAGTAAAGCTGTGGTAGATTTATTTTTTTACAAGATGCCAATAAATCATACACCATTGTTACATCTACACTACAGTCGGTAGTTTATACGAATCGGCTTTCTGAAAACCTTCTTCCATTTTATTTGTTTATTTTTGTAAAACACAAAATGTGTCCTTACAAACAGTCTATCCACTTTAAACTAAACAAATTCACTATAAAACTCCACTTTAACCCTGATAAAACAAAGAAGAGAACAAAATAAAATGACCTGAAACGCCAAACAGGTAAACAGTAACACTATGAGAATGGCGCGCGCTTGGGGTATGCAACTAGTGACGTCAGGCCAATAGACAAGCGTTCTTGAAATTTAAAATAATGCTAGATTTCTAATAAAGATTTTTTATAGAAAGGCTTTTTCAATTTTGTTGAAATTTTGGACAATTATTCCTAGGGTGTTTCTTAATCGTTTTACATGTTTAAAATGACTTTTTAATTTTTTGTGAACATCCCTATTGACTGTAATGAAACTTACATTTTAAAATAATTGTTATTTAATGTTTCGAATTTCACTCCAGAAATCGGTTCCAAAAAAGATTATTTTGAAAGAGTGAGCTGTCATTATGACACCTTAAGACAAAGTTTATGATCATTAGTAAGAAAAACATAACAAAAGGTCGACTCTACGTCAACCAAACCCCTGTAGAAAAAGAGTGAGGCACTACAACTACCTCGGCACCAAAATAAATAAAGAATGGACCAACAACCAAGAGATGGGAGTGCTCATCGGCAAAGCTAGATCCACCTTCAACCGGATGGACCTCTCTCTTGGTATAACAGTAAGAATGCTACGATGCTGTGTCTTCTCCAGTGCCGGATTTACCACTAGGCCGACTAGGCCACGGCCTAGGGCCGCAAGCAAAAGGGGGCCGCAGCGTTTTGTAAAAAAAAAACTTTTTTGGTAAAAAACTTTTACTAATTGAATTGAAATCAGTAAACAATTTTTCAAATAAGAGAATGGCTATTCTACTAAACACGTGGTACGTAAACCACGTAAACCACGTAAAAAAGTGGTTCTACTAAACACGTGGTGTATTTTACAACATTTTGACAAGAGTAGCAAAACATTAACTGCTACAGACTTGAATGTGACTTGCAACATACAAATCTCTAAAGGAGTATGCATTGAGTCTGAGAGACAACTTTGATTCCTGTGAAAAAAAGAGGAAAAGAGTTGTCTAAAAATGAAACCCATATTCTTGAAATAAAAAGACGCCCCAAAAAAAAACTCTCCCTGGCTAAGACAAAGAAGATAAATCCACTTAACCCCACTATAATGGCAAAGAAAACTTAAAGATTCAGTGTTGTAATTGACACGCTTTATTCAGAATTGACTGAAAGGTCCGAAGTTTATTTCAGTTTTAATGAAGAATATGGGTTTAAAACAACTTATCATCAATTTACAATGAAGAAATCGGGGTAAACGTTTCTATTTTTACTAAAAAGTATGGAATCGACATAGATGGCGACTTTGGAGAAGCGTGTGTACAGTTCAAAGGCTTTTTTGAAGGTATATTTGATGAAGAAATAGAACTTCATGACAACAAGATTAGCAAGCCTCAGAGAAATACACTTTTGGAGTATCTGAAAATCATTCATGAAAAACAGTTAACAACATTATTTCCGAATATGGACACGGCTTTGCGCATTCTACTATGCATGATGACATCTAATGCATCTGGAGAAAGATCATTCAACGTGTTGGAAAGAATCAAAAACTAGTTGAGTAACTCGACTTCTTACGAAGATTCTAGATTGTCTAGTTCGGCTAGTTTTGTTTCAAATGCTGAGCTTTTTCAAGCCTTAGACTTTAAAAATTTGATTAAAGATTTTGTAGCCAAAAAAGCTAGAAAAGTGAGTTTTTAGAGTTTAGATATGATATTTATTATAAGAGAATAATGAATTGAACGATCTAGATAATCTAGAAGTTTATTTGTTGTATTCTTATGCCTGGTTGCACCAACAGATCTTAAGCTTAAGGCGTGCATTAACGCACCATTAAGTCTTAGATCAATTTTCAGCTTGCCACAATGGATTGTCATGTGGATTGCATTGATAAGAATTGAAAATTATGGTGCAACGTATGTGACATTTAAATGGGCCCTATCTATAAGCTGAGCTGGGTTAAGCTGGAGCTTAAGATTTGTTGGTGCAACCAGGCATTAATATTTTTATTTTTCAGTACCGTAGCCCATTACTAGTACAGTTTATATTATTTTGCTTGTTCTTTTACTTATAATGTCTTTTCAACTCGGCTTTTTTTAGTTTTTTGTTGTCATCTGTACTTTTCCCTCCAAATGAAACAAATGGTATTTAATGTTAACAATTAACTACAATACTAATTATTTATAATATAATCATTTTAGCAATATTAATAATTTTACAAATAACTGCTGTTTGCTAACGTTTTGAATTATATATTTTCTATCTTCTTAAGGTGCCTTCTCCATTATACTCTGGGCTAATTAGCAAAATACAAGGAAAAGTTATTTACCAGCAATTTTGTTGCTAGAATCGAATCTTATGATTGTATATATTAATAATATGGGTATGCAAAGTCCGCAGATAGTGTGCTACTTTTTTTATAAACAAAATGGGGCCCGAAAATCGTGTTTTTTTCAATTTTTGCTCTATAACTCCATAGATTTTAACGTTACACCAAAAACACTCAAATAAAAATTCGCCACAATTAAATTCTGCATAGAGACGTGTTTCTCCTGATTCACTTTGACGAAAACTTTCCCGGGAAAAAGCGGGTTTTTCCAACAAAATCTTTAATTTTCAACTAAAATTTTAGATAAGTAATTGTTAATCAATAATTAAATAACTTAGTAATATAAAAGCCATTTTCGTATGGATTATAATTCCAGAAGTCGATGGAAATTGAATGAACAGTTTAGCAACAATTGAATTGTTAATTAAAAATTTACGGTCACTATAATAACGACAATAATTATAATGCATAAGAATAACTATGATTTTTTTATAAAAAGACACTATACCTGTCTAATGTACTTTACAGAATTGAAATTGGACTATTTAAGCGGCCTCAGAAATATTTTAAAATTATAAAGAATTTTTTGGCTTATAATCAAATAGAATATCTCGGGAAATATTAAACTAAATTAAATTTTGAAAACGGTATTCGAAAAATAGCGGCAGGACACTTCTTTTAAAAGAAAAAACGTTTAATTATGTTGAGCAGTTCCTGAGATACAACCGGTGAAATTTGACCAGAATTTACGGCAAAGATATAAACAATAGGATCATAGTTTTCAAACCATCACCTTTTTATTTTTGTCTTCTTTCTCCACACCAATTTTCATATCTTTAAAATACTCATAACATATATTATTATAATAAAAACTATCGATAATACGTGTGAAAATTACCAAAAATAGCAAAATTCCAATCAAAAATTAGGTTGGAGAAAATGTAACCCTCAAAGTTCAAAATCGGTATACGTTAAAAAAATGCATTTTCTCTGCTTCCCGTGGAGCAATTTCCTTCATTATTTTTCTGTTCCCTAATAACTAGAGTAGAGCCATCGAATTAACGCATTATTATATATCAAACTTGCTTTTGTTTTGTTATAATAGATTAATTTATTTATAAGAACAGAAAACTACATATTTTTTCCAGTTGTTGGCTTTTTTTTAGATAAACTTACTACAAGTGTACCTTTTAAAGTTAAAAACATAACTATTCTCATTTGAAAGCTGTATAATTATTTAAACAATTTTTATTTAAACAAATTAAAATTTTGTGTTATAATAAATAAATTAATTTATTATAACAAAACAAGAGCAAGTCTGACATTTAATAATGGGTTAGTTCAATGGCTCTACACGAGTTACTTGGGAACAAAAAAAGAATGAAGGAAATTGCTCAATGGGAAGCCGAGAAAATGCATTTTTTTTAACTATACCGATTTTGAACTTTGAGGGTTACATTTTCTCCAACCTAATTTTTGATTGGAATTTTACTATTTTTGGCAAATTTTCACACGTATTATCGATAGTTTTTATTATAATAATATATGTTATGAGTACTTTAAGGATATAAAAATTGGTGTGAAGAAAGACGACAAAAATAAAAAGGTGACGGTTTGAAAATTATGATCCTATTGTTTATATCTTTTACGTAAATTCCGGTCAACTTTGACCGGTTGTATCTCAGGAACTGCTCAACATAATTAAACGTTTTTTCTTTTAAAAGAAGCATCCTGTCGCTGTTTTTCGAATACCGCTTCACAATTTAATTTAGTTTATTATTTCCCGAGCTATTCTATTTGTTTTTAAGCCAAAAAATTGTTAATAATTTTAAAATATTCCTGAGGCCGATTAACTAGTCCAATTTAAATTCTGTAAAGTACATTAGATAGGTATAGTGTCTTTTTATAAAAAAATCATAGCTATTCTTAAGCATCATAATTATTGTCGTTATTATAGCGACCGTAAATTTTTAATCAACAATTCAATTGTTGCTAAACTGTTCATTCAATTTCCATCGGCTTCTGGAACTATAATATATACAAAAAGGGCTTTTACACTACCAAGTTATTTAATTATTGATTAACAATTACTTATCTAAAAGTTTAGTTGAAAATTAAAGATTTTGTTGGAAACCCCGTTTTTTCCGGTGAAAGCTTTCGTCGAAGTAAATCGGAAAAAACAAGTCTCTATGCAGAATTTATTTGCGGTGAATTTTTATTTGAGTATTTTTGGTGTAAAGTTAAAATCTTTGGAGTTGCAAAAATTGAAAAAAAAAACGATTTTCGGGCGCCATTTTGTTTATAAAAAGTAGCACACTATCTGCGGACTTTGCATACCTATATTATTAATATATACAATCATAAGATTCGATTCCAGCAATAAATTGCTGGTAAATAACTTTTACCAAAAATGGCCTATTCTCCGATTATCAGCCCAGACTATTACTGAAGGTTGGCTATATCTACAGCAAATTGTTCTCTATCTTGAGCGGTTCTTAGTATCGAATGTATGTCCATGCGTGTCCAGTCTCTCACGTTCTTCAGCCAGGAGCATTTTATTCTTCCTGATCCTCTTTTTCCTTCCACTTTCCCTTCCATTATGAGTCGTAAAAAGTTGTATCTTTCTCCTATATAAATTATTTCCTAGATAACTTGTTTTTCTGTTTTTTACAATATTTAGGAATTCTCTCTCAGTCTCCATTCTTCTCAGCAACTCGTTGTTGGTCACGTGATCTGTCCAAGAGATCTTCAACATCCTTCGAAAAACCAACATCTCAAAGGCTTCTATAAATATAGAATTCTTTCTATAAATTTTCTGTTTCGAAATTTGTATCAATATAGAAATTGTTAGAACTGTTTTGGAGTTTTAGCCAAATTTGCAAACCAAGATTATTTAATTAGTAAATACATTTCAACCTATTTATTTCCGTATTCAAATAGAACATTGAAAGCATTTCTATTCATTTATGTTATACTTTGTATCACGAATTTTAAAAAGTAAAATTGAAATAAACGTTATAATTATTATTAAGTCTTTATGCTTTAATTACATAATCGTGAAGTTATCGGGGGCCGCTCGGAGTAATTAGGCCTAGGACCGCAAATATCCTAAATCCGGCACTGGTCTTCTCTGTCCTTTTTTATGATGTTGAAACGTGGACCTTAAATGAAGATAAGTCCAGAAAATTGTAAGCATTTAAGATGTGGCTATATCGGAGAATACTTAAAATCACGTGGACTGACTGCGTCGCAAACAAGGAGGTCCTCAGAAGAATGAAGAACTGAGAGGTACTGACCACCATAAATTCTCGAAAGGTACAATATTTGGACACAGTTTGCGAAATGAATCCAGATATGCCCTCCTACAAGCCATTCTACAAGGAAAAATATTTGAAGAGCTGGATCCAGAAAGACGAAGTACGTCGTTATAGATACGTCGTACGTCGATAAGATAAATATTGCCATGATGATTGCCAACATTCGTCACGGATACTCTACCCAGGATAGGCACATCAAGAAGAAGAGCTGTTATTATATTACTAATACCAATATAATAATATTATATTCACTATAATATTATTATAATATCACTCGTCAATTTGAAACATTACTATTAATTAAAATTATCTGTTTCTCTCGATTAGAACTCTTCTCTTTGTATTACATAGTTCGGTAATGTTTATGTTCATTATCCTGATCCAAAATAATAATTTTAAATTTGATCTTTAAATACAGTTATTAAAACAAAAATCCACGAGGAAAATAAAATTCCTGTAGCTGGCTGTATACCATAAATCACAAAAAATACTGGGTCCTTTGTAAAAGGTATATTTAAAAGACCCCAATAAGGGTCTTAAATAGCGTGTTAATAAACAAAACTTTTTCGGATTAACAAATAATCCATCATCAGTGTTTAAACGCCAATATTATGCATGCGTGAGCCACCAAAAACAAGTTGTCACTAAACTCTCAATATGTGAGGTTTTTCCCTCATTATATCCGCGTGAGTTAGAGTCCTGTATTGCCCTGGGTAATATCCAGGAATATTTGTAACACCCATTAATTTTATTTATCAAATGTAGTATCATTTAAGATCTTGTAACATTTAAAGGGTTTTGACCCATAACTTTTTGGTGGCTCACGCATGCATGCTATTGGCTTTTAAACACTGATGATGGACTATTTGTTAATCCGAAAACGTTTTGTTTATGTGATGTAACCCTTATTGGGGTCTTTTAAATATACCTTTTACAAAGGATCCAGTATTTTTTTAGTTATTAAAACGATCAAAAGTCTTTCGCTTCATTATTGTTTGCACGTTCCCCAAATAAAATATCACATTAGTAGATTATGTGTATATATAGTTTATTATATTATAAGATTTATATTATATATGTATAATAAGATTATTAATGTTAAAATGTAGGCAAAAATTCATATCGCACCCTTAGTAATACAGAGGCACAATTCAAAAAAGTAGATTTTTGGGAAATCGCGTTTAAAGATTTGGGTTTCCTACATTGCAGCAATTTTTTTAAATAACATGCTTGTTACTTAAGTTATAAATGTGAAATTTCACACATTTGTTATTTGATAGCTGTACAATAAATAGCAATGACAAAAAATAATAATATCAATAAATTAAAATTAATTACAAGTAATGGAAAAAAAATACTTTCAAGTTAGTCCCATATAGTACAAAAATACGTAACCGAAATAAGAAACTGTTTAAGTTTGATCCTTTATATTGTAACCTCGGAAACCTTTTTTTGGATGGTGCTAGAAAGATCACCAATGGAGACACTCCGAACGGTAGCCAGATGGTTGGTGGAGAGCCAGTCGTGGGTTCGAAACTAGCTTTTGTAACGTGGAATGGGGCCAATAGAAGAAATAGGTAAAGATAAGACAAGAGAAGGTAGATTAGAGAAGAGAGAGAAACAGATAAAAAGATAGATAGGTAAAATTACCTAAGATAAGGGAAGAGAGAAAGAGGGCGCCACTTAACTTTTTGGGGTTACAATGGGAAAATTAAGAAACCTTAGAAACGAAAACAGGTAAGGAAAGATAATTAGGTTCTGAGACCAAATACAAGAAAGATAGGAACAGTTAATTAGTAAAAAAATAAATGTCAACACACTATACAGGGTGTCCAGAAACTCTACCGACAAACGAAGACAGGAGATTCCTCAGATAATTTTAAGACAATTTAACCCAATTCACCTAGTCCGAAAATGCTTCCTAAGGGAGCTAGAGCTCTTTGAGGATGGCGTCATGTAATTAGTTTTTCTTAAATACCTCCAGAACGCTTCTATTTAGAAAAACGAAAATTTGTATACATATTTACTTTCCTAAAATGAATCGATTCCTTCCATTGCAAATTTCTAGTACAGGTCATAGGCGTCCGTTTTGGGTAGGGCAACGGTTATTTTATCGCCTAACTTTTTTGTATTTAATTTTTAAGCATTTTTGACTCTGAATTATTAAATTGTGAGTTATTCTAGTACTAAAAGGTACTCTTAGTTTAAGTCGATAGGATACACCGTTTTCTAGAAAAATCGATTTGAAAATTTTTCGTTCCTTGAATTAAAAAAAAAAAAGATTCAAAAAAAACTATTTAGAAAGATGAAAACTGGTACATTTATTTATATTCCAGATATTAATCGATTTCATTAATGGCGAATTTCTAGTACCGGTCATAGGCGTCCGTTTTGGGTAGGTCAACAGTTATTTTATAACATAACTTTATTGTCTTTAATTTTTAAGTATTTTTGACACTAGATTATTTAATTATGAAATATTCGAGTACTAAAAGTTACTCTTGCTTTAAGTTGGTAAAATACATCGTTTTTTTTTAATTTTTTTTAACTTTTTTTTTCAAATTCCCAAAACTGAAAACTTTCAAATCGATTTTTCTAGAGAACGGTGTATCCTACCGACCGTACCGACTTAAAGTAAGCGTACCTTTTAGTACTAGAATACCTCACAGTTTAATAATCCAGTATCAAAAATGCTTAAAAGTTGAAGACAAAAAAGTTATGCGATAAAATAACCTTTGCCCTACCCAAAACGGAAGCCTATGACCGGTACTAGAAATTCGCAATAGATGGAATCGATTCATTTCAGGAAAGTAAATATGTATACAAATTTTCGTTTTTCTAAATAGAAGCGTTCTGGAGGTATTTAAGAAAAACTAATTACATGGCGCCATCTTTAAAGAGCTCTAGCTCCCTTAGGAAGCATTTTCGGACTAGGTGAATTGGGTTAAATTGTCTTAAAATTATCTGAGGAATCTCCTGTCTTCGTTTGTCGGTAGAGTTTCTGGACACCCTGTATAAAGAAATAATAAATACATTCGATGACAGTCGTCCACCTACTTACCTACAAAACTTATTCTACGTGATTTTTCTCCTGGTCGAAGATAATATAGTGATTGGTTATGTTACTTAGCAAATATTTAGAATCTCTTATCATGAAACTTATTAGGAGTAGATAAATAGAAATCAGGAACACAAAAAAACAATATATTGAGCAAATGGTTCACCAGAAGGGTGAATCCCAAAAAACAAGTAATAAACAGGAAACTTTATACACAAGTCAAAACTGCACCAACAATTAATGTGTGGTTGGATACATGTAGAAATAAACAATAAATATGATAAAAGAATTACAAGTATCATATGGTAAAATCAGGCACAATTAAAAGAACAGTAAAGACAGCCTAGTCATTAATAAAAAAAATTCAATCGAGCATCTATCATAACAGATACTCTCTTTGCTGTTTACTTCTTATCTTGAGATAACTAATATTATAAATTTAATATGGATAGAAAATATAAAGGACAAATATACAGTGCGGTGGAATAAGTGTTACCCCCCCCCCCCCCGCCCCGTTAACTTGTTTATTTTAAGAATATAAGCAAAACGATCGGACAGGTAGATTTTTAGACTAATCATAGTATATTATAGCATCAACGTTTCGAACTTTACGCGATCCTTCTTCAGGTGATAGACATAACTTTGATTTTTTTAAATGGTAAAGTACATCATGTGACACCTCATTTAACAGCTTTTGAAATACTTATTACAAAAATGTATAATATTTTAATCCTTTTTGAGAGCGTAGGCGCAAAATTTTTTAACGCATTTTTTATTTTCGAATCCTGAGAAAACTAATAAGTATTTTTGAAAAATTTAAACGCAGAATGAAAGATTAGATTGTTACCGAGGGCTGACAGTCCCTTAAAATAAACGAAAAGTTTCTTTGAATGATATATTTGAAATTAAAAATCACACTAAATTTTCTCTTTTTTTCACCACTGTGACTTGTTACAATAAACATTATAAGAGTTCTCAGGGACTTTGGATGATCGGGAATACTGTAATATTTCATTCTGCGTTTAAATTTTTTAAAAATATTTATTAGTTTTTTCAGGATTCGAAAAAAATGATTGCATTTAGAAAGAATTCGACCGAAATTTTGCGCCTACGCTCTCAAACAGGATTAAAGTATTATACATTTTTGAAATCAGTATTTTAAGAGCTTTTAAATGAGGTGACACATGATGTACTTTCCTATTTAAAAAAATCAAACTTATGGCTATCACCTGAAGAGGGATCGCGTAAAGTTCGAAACGTTGATTCCATAATATACCATGGTTAATTTAAAAATCTACCTGTCTGAGCGTTTTGCTTATATTCTTAAAATAAACAAGTTAACAGGGGGGTAACACTTATTCTACCGCACTGTATAATAAAATTACTTGCAAAGCATACAAAGTTAACAAAAGTTTATAGTTCAAAATTCAAAAACCACCCGCACTCGGTTTTATAAAATAAGCCATTCGCACAGCTTTTAATTAAATAGTGAATGTTTGTAATTAATGTTTGATAATGAAAAGTTCTTATTTAATGATTAAAAAGTTCTATTAATGAAATCGCTGTCCTTAAGTGAACTAGATTACATCGGTGGTTAGCCTTAACCACAGATGAAGAAAGGTTTGAGGTAGATTAGCTCTACTTTTGAAGATAATTGGATGTATGTTTAATTAAGACACTTAAAGTAACTCTGATGATGTTGCCTCTTAAATTGCACTGAATCTAACTTTACTTTAAATAGTAATCAAGCACTGAAGTTACTTATAGTGTGATTTGGATCTAATCGGATGTTAAATCTAAATCAGGAAGATGATAAAGTGAATTCACACTCAGATAAGATAATAGAGTGACTTCTCACTCCCAAGATATATTGCAGATAAGATATTAGATACGAGACAGACACGTCTGCACTCGAAGATACTCAGCCACCAAGACCTCTCCTATTCGCAATATTTTCGATGCTTTTGCTTAAAAAAAGTGGGGATATATCTTCTCTAAAAAAAATAGCAACTTCTTAAAAAGTACCGACCTATTTTGGTTTTTAGATAAGGTAACGGTATTTTAGTTCGAAAAATATAGATCCTTTGAAATAGAAATTAAACAGAAAATAGTTATAAAATATGGCAATAAACATCCCCGTTTTGAATAGGGTACCTAACGGGATTTTAGTAGACTGGTAAACGGTTTTTAACGCTATATCGGTAAAGAGGCTTTTATTACACTATTTTCTAACGTTATAAAAACGGGACTAGTTTTATGATGCGATTACTCGATTACTCGTGATTAAAATTGGCTTTATGCAGAAAAATTCTAACAATACTAGTTTGTTAGGGTCTCTATAAACTATTTGCGTTTGTCATACCGACAACGAAATGTGCAAGAGCCGCTAGCTCCTGATCGTTATAATAATAAAATTAGCCAAGGGTAGTTATTTACGGATACGGCCATAGGCGTACCCGTATTGAGTGCTAGTGGGCTTAAAAATTAATCCAAAAGGTATATTAATTATTTATTATTTACTAATCCTATTATATAAAAAAATGTTAAAATATTATTAATGTCCCTGTCACTGTTTATGTAAATAGCGATTTATTATGAATTAGACCCAATTATTAATTACATTTTGCATAATATAACGGCTCAACTAAAAATTGTTCTATATAATACAAAATGTTTAAATACGATCTCACCAGGATTTTCGTCATAGAAAGACAAATTATTGCTGATTGCTACCTTGTAGTAGTAAAAACGATAGGTGGCCGGGGAGAGTGAGAGAGAAGCACAAATTATAGTTAACGAACCATTAATGTCCTTGTTCTCTCTCTGTCAGCGGCAATCGGTAGAGAATTTCATTTTGTGCCCTTATCATTTAAAATTATAGTTAATAAAAAATTTGAATTGAGCCCTTAGATTACTGAGGGTGCGATATATCTATATTTATTACTTTACTTACTGCTGCTTCAGTTTCCTCCAACTTCGTTATTCGAAAACTATCCATATCTATCTCCCACGTAAAATCTACCGGTAAAAAGGTAATATTTTCCAAAACCACGTACCGATATGCAGTGGAATCAATTGGTATGCAACCAAAATCAAGTTTCTGTGGCTCGAATTTAATTGTTGGAAAACATACTTCTCCTATAAGTGAAACAATTTCCTGTAAACAAACATCAGGTTATAAGTAGGCATTTATATCGAAGAAACCCGCAACTATAGCACAGCAGGTTAATATACAATAATAAGATTGCCAATTTTGGTTTATGTTAAAACTCTTAGCAGACTGAGCAGACCAAGAAAATTAAAAACAAAATAAGATTAAAAAAGTTATCTAAAGTTTTATGATGAAAAACCGTAGGTGGGTACGAAAAAACCGGTGATGAAAAACCCGTTAACTTAGGTAAAATGTCCTTAATCCTAGATTTTTTTCACTTTTTTAAGCTCTGTGTGACTAAAAAATAAGACTAAGCTTATAAGTGACAATTTTAACACAAAAGCCCCCCCCCTTCTCCTATCACCAAAAACATAATTTTTCATTTTTATGTTTTAAGTGGGATGCAATCAATTTAAACATTTTCAAAAAATTCACATGGATAGACGAGGCTTTTCAAAATATGTAGGCACGTCTATTTTTATAGACCCGTGGGTTGAGTGTACATAAACTTTAACAATATTTTTTCGAAGAAAGCGTTTAACTTTTTATCGTTTAATCTGCCGGGTAGAGTATCCCTCCAGTGAGAGATATCCTTTAAAGGACTAGCTAAATTTAAACTTAGTGTTTTTTTACAATGAGAGCACCTACTGGTGTCTATATTTCCTTAGAAGCTAAAACTTATCTGAGTCCTGGAGACAGGTCGACAGGCAGCAAGCTTTAACATCGGCCACATTTAGGTGCTTGGCCAACACGTTAGGGTGCACTGACACTCTTTCACTGTAACGAACACTGAACTGGTAGATCACTTGTTTCATGGATTCCAACTTGACGTCGCGTAGAATGACCCTATTGGGAATGTAGAAAGGTGCATTAACGATGGTTCGCAACACTTTGTTTTGGAATCTTTGTAGGATGTCAATGTTGGAATTACTGGCGGTTCCTTAAAGTTGTATTCCATATGTCCACACAGGTTTGAGAATGGCCTTATACAACGGTATGTGTGTGTGTGTGTGTGTGTGTGTGTGTGTGTGTGTGTGTGTGTGTGTGTGTGTGTGTGTGTGTGTGTGTGTGTGTGTGTGTGTGTGTGTGTGTGTGTGTGTGTGTGTGTGTGTGTGTGTGTGTGTGTGTGTGTGTGTGTGTGTGTGTGTGTGTGTGTGTGTGTGTGTGTGTGTGTGTGTGTGTGTGTGTGTGTGTGTGTGTGTGTGTGTGTGTGTGTGTGTGTGTGTGTGTGTGTGTGTGTGTGTGTGTGTGTGTGTGTGTGTGTGTGTGTGTGTGTGTGTGTGTGTGTGTGTGTGTGTGTGTGTGTGTGTGTGTGTGTGTGTGTGTGTGTGTGTGTGTGTGTGTGTGTGTGTGTGTGTGTGTGTGTGTGTGTGTGTGTGTGTGTGTGTGTGTGTGTGTGTGTGTGTGTGTGTGTGTGTGTGTGTGTGTGTGTGTGTGTGTGTGTGTGTGTGTGTGTGTGTGTGTGTGTGTGTGTGTGTGTGTGTGTGTGTGTGTGTGTGTGTGTGTGTGTGTGTGTGTGTGTGTGTGTGTGTGTGTGTGTGTGTGTGTGTGTGTGTGTGTGTGTGTGTGTGTGTGTGTGTGTGTGTGTGTGTGTGTGTGTGTGTGTGTGTGTGTGTGTGTGTGTGTGTGTGTGTGTGTGTGTGTGTGTGTGTGTGTGTGTGTGTGTGTGTGTGTGTGTGTGTGTGTGTGTGTGTGTGTGTGTGTGTGTGTGTGTGTGTGTGTGTGTGTGTGTGTGTGTGTGTGTGTGTGTGTGTGTGTGTGTGTGTGTGTGTGTGTGTGTGTGTGTGTGTGTGTGTGTGTGTGTGTGTGTGTGTGTGTGTGTGTGTGTGTGTGTGTGTGTGTGTGTGTGTGTGTGTGTGTGTGTGTGTGTGTGTGTGTGTGTGTGTGTGTGTGTGTGTGTGTGTGTGTGTGTGTGTGTGTGTGTGTGTGTGTGTGTGTGTGTGTGTGTGTGTGTGTGTGTGTGTGTGTGTGTGTGTGTGTGTGTGTGTGTGTGTGTGTGTGTGTGTGTGTGTGTGTGTGTGTGTGTGTGTGTGTGTGTGTGTGTGTGTGTGTGTGTGTGTGTGTGTGTGTGTGTGTGTGTGTGTGTGTGTGTGTGTGTGTGTGTGTGTGTGTGTGTGTGTGTGTGTGTGTGTGTGTGTGTGTGTGTGTGTGTGTGTGTGTGTGTGTGTGTGTGTGTGTGTGTGTGTGTGTGTGTGTGTGTGTGTGTGTGTGTGTGTGTGTGTGTGTGTGTGTGTGTGTGTGTGTGTGTGTGTGTGTGTGTGTGTGTGTGTGTGTGTGTGTGTGTGTGTGTGTGTGTGTGTGTGTGTGTGTGTGTGTGTGTGTGTGTGTGTGTGTGTGTGTGTGTGTGTGTGTGTGTGTGTGTGTGTGTGTGTGTGTGTGTGTGTGAAAAAATGGCTTGGATGCGAGTCCGTTAGCCACAGATTTTTATTTTATTTTTACCTCAATTTATTAGTTTTGTTATATTTATACGTATTTCACTTAAATGATTATATTTGTTTCTTTCAAGTAGTTTATGAGTAATTTTAATATTTCCATTTTATGACAACTTAGTAGACATTCTATACTAATTGGAAAATGAACTTGTGTTTGTCGTAAATTGTAATATAATTGATTTATATATCTCTCGTTAATTTTGCATTCCAAGAAAATATGGTTTAAATCTCTAATCGAAACATTATCACAAAAACATACTGATGAATTAATTATTCCTAATTTGTGCAGATGTACCTCATATTTCCCGTGTCGAGTTTTTAATCTGACGATAGTAGAAATATCTTGCTTTGGCAGGTTATATTTAAATATGTATTCAGGTGGCGGAGGAAGTTCTTGATGTAAAGAAAAATATAAATTTTTTGACATGCTTGTAATATTTTTCCATTCTTTTTTCCATATTTTATTTATTCTAACTTTGACGTCATTTATTGCATCTGTCGATAAGATGTGAGTTAGTACCTCACCTTTTTTTATTGCATCTTTGGCCAACTCATCCACTTTCTCATTACCCAGTATACCGGCGTGCCCTTTTGCCCATATAAATACTACTTCCACTTTAGACAAATTATTTTTTATATTACATAAAATTTTTGATTTGTATGAACTAAAATCAGTATTTTCCATTGCATATATTGCAGATCTGGAGTCAAGATATATATACAACGGTATTTTGTTGTCCAATGATAATTTAGATTTGCGTCCAATCAGCCAATACATTTTGCTAAATTTAAGGCCTAGCTGTTTTCTTTTGGTGAATATATGTTTCTTCCAAGTCAGCCGTCAGTCTAAATGCATACCAAGATATTTAGCATCGTCAGCTTGTGGGAGGTAGCAGTCGTTGATTTTTACTGATGGACATCTTTCTCTGCGTAAAGTGAATGTCATTTGTGTAGATTTCGTTTCATTAACTCCGATACGCCATCTTTTTAGCCACTTTTGGATTTTATCAAGGTTTGTCTGAAGGTTCTTTGATGCTGAGGCCGGATTGGTGTGGGATGCCAAGACCGCTGTGTCATCAGCGAATGTTGCTACAGTGGTGGTTCTTGTTCTTGACAGATCAGCTGTATAGAGGAGAAACATTCTAGGTCTCAAGACGCTACTTTGGGGAACGCCAGAATATATTGGATGTAATGCAGTAAGTTCACTCCCTTGTTTCACGAAGAAATGTCTGTCTGATAGATAGGATTTTAGTAGTAGATAGTGGGGATAGGGTAAGAATTCTTTTAATTTAAATTGTAGGCCGCTATGCTACACTTTGTCAAATGCCTGGGATATATCCAAGAAGGCTGCTGAGCAATATATTTTACCGTTCAGATCCCTGTAGATTTGGTTTACTAATCTGTGCACCTCCTCATTCGTTCCGTGCTTTTTTCCAAATCCAAATTGATGATCTGGAATTAGTTTATTTAATTTTATTATTATTTCGAGGCTACTGGCGTAGAGCTTTTCGAAAACTTTGGATAACATTAGGAGCAAACTTATTGGTCTATATTAGGGATCATGATGATTTGTGCAACCTTCCAGGTGTAGGGGAAGTAACTCGTGCGTAGCATTGCGTTGAATATGAAGGTTATGAGTTTTTAACATTTTTCAGGTAACTTTTGTAGGATTTTTTCAGAAATGAGATCGAATCCAGGTGCCTCTTTTATGTTGATTTCATGCTTTACAATGTGTTTGACTTCTTTTACAGTAAATTTAGGTAGAGGCAAGTCCATTTTAAATGGGACATCTAGATAGTCCATTATTTCTTTTTCTTCTGAGGTGGATATCTCGGAAGGAAATGGTTTAAATAAATTTGTTAGATGTTCCGCGAAAACTTCAGCTGGCTCATGTATTATTGAAGTTTTTGATAGGTGGATTTGGAAGTTATTGCGTTTTGAGTTTCCTTGTTGCTTTCCATAATGAGTATTTCGTTGCTTCTGTAGGTATAAGACTTTCCAGATAGTCTTGAATGCCTTGGTTTAGCTCTTCTTGAATTAGTTGTTTCAATTCGTTGGTTACTTTATTAAGTTTCTTCTTGTTTTCACCAGTCCTTGCCTGTAGCTATTGTTTCCGTAATTGTCTTTTGACAGCAATTTTTTCTTTAATTGTGGGAGATATTTCACTTTTGCCTAAGGTGTTTCATAGTTTGTAGTGGCTAACCAAGCTGCTTCTTGAATATTATTTGTTAGGTTTTCAACTGCTGTTTCGATATCTAGTTCAGTTTTTAACGATAAGTCTTGGGAAATTAAATTATTTAATTTGTCCCGGAATATAGGCAGGTCTAATTGAGGAGCAAAACATGTTCGAACCCCAAATGATCCCCACTTTTTGGGGGGTTTGAATGTGTTTCCCCCATTTTTAAATGTCGTAAAGGACTCGCTTATTTCAAATTACATAATATATAACCTATAAAACCTTAATTTGATCTAATTTGACTAAAACTCCTAAAAAACAGTTTTTATGGTTTTTGAAGGTGGCGCATTTTGAGGAAAAATCTGAAAAATAGAAATATAGTTTTTGATAAAACACACAAAATACAAAAATTTGACTTGCAGCCATCTACAAAAGAAGTTGTTTCAAAGTTATTTGTCGTCTCGAAAAAGAAAGTTGCATTTGAGGTTATGTAAAATCAACCTACGGGTATATAAAAAATAGATATATATTTTAGAAGCCTGAGATATGACTGGGAATGTTTAAAAATTTTAAATTGCTTACACCTAAAAAAAAACGAAAAAATTACGTTTATTATGGTGGGGGAAGGAGGATGGTGGGATAAAATACCTTTGTCTTATTTTTCAATTGCAAAAACACGTAATAAAATGTAACGACTGATTTAGGTTTTATCGATGTCAATAAATATGACTAACCCCATAAAAAATCTCAAAAGTCCTAAAAACCAGGTTTTTGGAGGTTTTAAAACGTGTTTCGCTTAAGTTACTTTAAATTATATATAACCTATAACAAATCTTGATTGACTTGAGCTATTGTAAAGTATAAAAAATGTAGAAAATCCACTAAAACCCCCAAAAACCCAGTTTATCTGGTTTTGAAGTTAGCGCATTTGTCGAAAAATCTGGAAAAAAATTATAAATATCATTTTATATATAATATAAAAAAACTAGACCTACAGTCATCTCCAAAAAAATGTGTACGCTTTTTTCGAAAAAAAAAATTATTTTAAAGTTATGAGGTACACTCAACTTATATAAGGAGAAAAATTATACAATGTGAGCGCGCTAATAACCTTCAAAATAACGCAAAAGATGGAAAACATATTAAGTTGTGAAATAAAAAGAGATGATTCTACATTATATTGATTGTTTCAGAAATAATAAATATAATGTAAATTTATTTTTTTTTAAGTTTTTATCGCTAAATTTTCCACCTTTACCAGTTTCATTTCTTTTTATCTCACAACTTAATATGTTTTCCATTTTTTGCGTAATTTTGCCGGTTATTAGCTCGTCCGTCACTGTATAAAAAGTCTATAAAAAATTTCATCAATCAATGACAGACTGATGTAATTGTTATATCTTATATCTAATATAACTGGTATGTTATTGTCACCCTGGGAGCCTAGGGGTGGTTGACTCTCAGGTTCTTTTCAATGTTAAGTTGCTAAAGGAGAATGAAACTTATTTACCCGACGAACACCAGGTTTATTATGTCTTTTAATTATGTTATTTTCAACAATCCAACTATGTTCTTGCAATTATCCACGGGTTGCTTATTCGGCACCCATGGCTCAATATTTAGAACTCTTAACATTTAAATAAACAGTGAAGGTAAATGTTAGTCGATATTACATAAACTTGACCCAGTTCAATATTGGATATTATTTAATATTAATTAATCTCATAATATCTAAAAAAAAACCTTAATCTCTCTTATTACACCAAAGGGTCACAGGGTCACGTACCTACTATACTCGAATAGTAAACCCATTTTCGTCGACTTTATGTCGTTTAATTTAATACGTTTAAGTATTATTATATTATTCCTCCCCTCCATAAACCAAATGGTGAATGGGCTCGTTCCAACAAAGAAAAAGCGGACGTCTTTGCTGAACATCTTACGAGTGTATTTCAAACCGAGCCACCAGACCCTGATGAAGAATTGGAATAACTAATTAGCGCAGCATGTCAAATGTCCCTTCCAATTAAAAGTTTTACTCCTATAGAAGTCAAGAAAGAAATAACCAAACTCAACTCACAAAAGTCTCCAGGTTATGACTTAATCTCGGCACAAGTACTAAAACTACTTCCTCGTAAGCCCATTATTATGCTAACAGTAATATTTAATCGCATGCTAAGTTTATCATACTTTCCAAAAATATGGAAATTTGCAGAAATCATAATGATCCTTAAGCCAGGCAAAGCGCCCAATGAAGTAACATCTTATCGACCCATCAGCCTACTCCCAATCGTTAGCAAAGTTTTTGAAAGATTACTGCTACAAAGAATATACGCAGATCATGAATTCCTAACATTACTACCAGAACATCAGTTTGGTTTTCGGGAAAACCACTCTACTACACAACAAGTCCATCGAATAGTAAATGGAATATCAAAAACTCGCAGAGAAAAATGAAATATCAACGCTGTATTCCTAGATATCTCACAAGCGTTTGACAAAGTTTGGCACAGAGGTTTGCTTTACAAAGTAAAATTAGCACTATCTAGTAACTATTTCCTCCTAATCAAATCCTACTTATCAAATAGACATTTTTTAGTAAAATTCAAAGACCAACAATCCAGCATCTGTCCTATTAACTCCGGAGTTCCGCAAGGTAGTGTTCTCGGGCCGCTGCTTTTCTCACTCTACACAGCCGATATACCAGAGTCTCATAATACTACGATCGCTTCCTTTGCTGATGGCGTAGCAATACTCGCTGTAAATGAAGATCACATACAAGCCTCGCAAAACCTGCAACACCATCTGGACATACTCAGTGAGTGGTACACAAAATGGTGAACAAAAGTAAATAAAACAAAATCATCTCAAATAACGTTTACAAACCTTCACAACACATGCCCACCTGTAAGAATGGAAAATGTACGAATACCAACAGTAACAGACGCTAAATACCTTGGCCTCCATCTTGACCGACGTCTTACTTGGAAAAAACATATACAGACGAAAAGAAGACAACTAGACTTGAAATTTCGGCAAATGTACTGGCTCCTTGGACGCAGATCAAAACTCAACATCCAAAACAAAATTCTTCTGTACAAAACAATACTCAAACCTATTTGGTACTACGGACTACACCTCTGGGGCTGTGCAAAGTCAACATCACTCAATATCATCCAAAGATTTCAGTCTAAAGTTCTAAGATCAATAGTGGATGCACCATGGTATGTAACTAATCAAACACTTCACGAAGACCTAAATATAACTTCATCAGAGAAGCATCTGAATCACAAAACGAGCGTACCATTCACCATGACAATGAGTTAGTAAGGGAATTATTCCATAATGGCCCTGCCACAAGGAGACTAGATCGAACCTGGCCTCAGGACCTATTTTAAAACTTAAACATAAATAGAATAAGATGAGACATCATTGGAAGTCTCTTCTTCATGCCCAAAAACATGGAACAAATTTACTTAATACTCTTTTATTGATGTAGATTGTAAATAAACATAATTACATAAAAAAATGATGTAGTCTTCAAATTAGTATGTAGTCAGCCAGTGTTCGATTTTGCGGTTATTAGCGCAATTACTTCAAAGTTGTTCTGAAGCTATTTCCTTGTGGTATTTTTATAATCAACTATTCTCAATGGGAAATAAGCCACAATTTTACCAAAAAAATGATTTTATTATCGTTTCGACGCCCAAGTTGGGTGTCGTTGTCAAAATACAAAATAATACTAAATTAAACAAAAATTTTGTTGTAGCAAAAATTAGTAAAAAATTCTTCTAAAAATCATTTTTTTGGTAAAATTGTGGCTTATTTCTCATTGAAAAAATAGTTGATTACTTTAAAGTTCTTTGAATATGGACTGATAAGTCCGAAAACGTTCATTCTGCATAATATTCAACTATTGTAATTGATTTGGATTTTTGATTTAATTTCGTAAGTAAATATATATGTTACAGTTCAAGTTGATTATCCAGTTGGAGTTGACTTTTCCTAGTTCGAGTCGACTCAAACGGCTGGTTTTAGTAAAAGTTGATTATAACAATAAAATGAAGATTTTTATTCAACAGTTACTAGTGTAGACTCTAACTAGTTAAAGTATACTCTTCCCAATGCCATTTAGTAAAAGTTGATTCACACAAACAACCGATTCTAGAAATCAAAATGTTACTGTATATTATGTTCAAATCGTGATATTTATAGTCCAGGCTGTATCGTCGCCCCCGTTAGGTAAATTATTCCAGTTCGATTCTTTTGCAAAAACTTACTCAAAAAGAGGTCCTTATAACCAATCAACAAGGTGTCAGGTGGTACCGTAATCGAAAAATTGTTTAGACAATTTTTTTTTAGACAAATTCACAAAAAAAAATCACTTCGGACATTTTTTTACATCATTTGGGTCATTCGGAGCAAAAGAGTTCTTTTGTGATTTTTCTGCAAAACTTATTGTTCTCGAGTTATACGCGATTTAAAATTTGAAAAATGCGAAAATGACCATTTTCAAGGCTTAATAACTCAGTTAAAAATTATTATTATGAAAGTCAGAAAGTCACCAAATCAAATTTTACCGACCCCCTACAAGGTACTGAAGAAATATTTGTCATTATTGTATTACTAAGCTGTTATCTTTAATTATTAACAATGAGCGCTAGGAGCGTATTGAAGCGGCTGTCAATGTGAGTGCGACTGAGATGCACCATTGGACGGTCGGAATGGAAGATCTTACTCGCACTCACATTGATGGCCGCCTCAATACGCTTTTAGCGCTCATTGTTGATAACTAAAAATAACAGCTTAGTAATACAATGACAAAAATTTCTTCAGGATCTTGTAGGGGGGGGGGGGATAAACTTTGATTAGGTGACTTTCTGACTTTCATAATAATAGTTTTTAATCGAGTTATTAAGCCTTAAAAATGGTCATTTCGCATTTTTCAAATTTTAAATCGCGTATAACTCGAAAGCTATCAATTTTAGAGAAAAATCACAAGAGACCTTTTTTGCCCCGAATGACCAAAATAATCTAAAAAAATTTATCCAGAGTGAAATACTTAGTTATTTATAAAACAGGCAAAAAGTGCTTCACGCACAGTTTCATACAATATTTTATCTACCAAAAAACAAATAAAAAAACTGCAACTCTTCGTCACTGGAATACATTCCTATTTTACAATTTTTTAGAACTTTGACATTTAAAAATTCAAACTTCTGTCAAACCACAAAACTGTCAAAACTTTTTTTGTAATTTTGTAGAGTGTGCTAAAAACAGTGCGAAAAGTAAATCCCATTACTTCAGGCACACTTTAAACCCTTCATGTACAGTACAGTATGCCCATACAGTATGCCCCATACATGTACAGTATATTTACAATTTTCACACAATAAAAAATTATACATAATATGAGGTAGAGTAGATAAGAATTATTTTTGTGAATTTGGTTAACAAAAATTGGTCAAACAATTTTTCGACCGCGGTACCGCCTGACACTGTGTATTTGTTATAAGGATGTATTTGTTTGAGTAAGTTTGTGCAGAAAAATCGAATCAGAATAATTTACCTAACGGGGGCGACGTTAGAGTCTGGACTAATAAGTAGTTGAAACGGTCAAAACCAAGAGACGCACACTCATCAAAAATGCACGTGAGATTATACTCGTATACATTGTATAATCTACTTTTTCGTACTTCCGGGCCTAAAGTGACAACTTCACTCCCTTGTGACAGGTACTAAAGTGTCACATTTAATCCCTCCGGGATTAAATATTGACGAAACTCCCGGAACGATTAAATCACAAACAAACGAATTTAAGGGATATTTTATTGAAAAATATAATTAATTAGAATGGTAATTAACGTTAATATTCAAATTAATATTGTGACAGTTCGTCATATTGACCAGTCTTTCCTGGGTTAATGCAGCAGGTAACTGACGAGTAACAGATAGGTCCTTTTCATATTGAACTGGTGTTTGTTTCGAAGATCCTGCGGAAACAGGAAGCGAGAATGAGGACTGTGGCATAACTATAGTGGACGAATCGGCGACTTGACCAAATATTTTATCTGAAATTTTTTGTTTATTTTTAATAGACGATTCAATATATCCCTCGGCCACGTTGGAGGATTTCCATCCTCCATGTCTCTTCAGCACGTCTATTGTTGCTCCCGAATCAGCTAACAAAGACGCAGATGTGCGTCTAAAACAATGTCCCGTATAAGACGTCGCATTTTCTAATTTCAAGAAAGCTGCTATTTGCCGTGGAATTGTACCAAACATGTTTTTTCCTACTACTCGCGTAGTACATTCTTTGTTGATGTATTGAACAAAAAATTTTGAATGAGTTGTCCCTGTCTTTCGCAATGCCACATATTTCCGAAATATCGCCACAAAACTGATGGCACTGTTTTCTGAATTTTTGATCACAAAATTTCGGTCAATTTTATTTTTGGTGTTTCTAATCGCAATTAGGAAGGAATCGCCCAAATCTCTCACATCGTCGATTTCTAAATCAACCAACTCTTTTCCACGACAAGCTCCCGCAACGCCCAAAATAAGTGCAACCTACAAAAAAATTGATTTCTTAAAATTTCTGAATATAAACAAATTTCCAAATTTACCTTAAGCATTAAATATTTATCATCCGGAGCCTCCCGTAAGAACTGATCTACCTGCTCAGACGTGAGAATTCTTGACTTCTTTGGCTTAAATCCCTCATTTCTTCTCTTCAAAAAAGCTAATAATTTTGGAAATTTACTTATATCAATATCTTCTCTAATGTTAATAACCGATTTCAGCATTGAGTAATGTGCCCAGAGAGTTGAGGCACAAACCGCTTTTGATTTATCATCGAAGTAGACTAACAGCGCATTTTCAGTAGGTTGTCTCACATTTTTTAAGCGGCACCACTTTTTAAAAGCATCGTACTGCTGCTCGTATAGTTTTCTAGATTTCGGTGGTAACAATTCTTCACCTACTTCGGCTGCTCTTTTATCAATATCAGATACACCTTCTTCACTCATGATACCAATAATTATCAATAACAATGTTTCTTTACAATGACACTAGTAATGACAATGTTTCTAAATTATAACTGTCACAACGCAATGTTACTATGGTAACTTATTTTAAAGACAGTTTATTAAATGAGTTGAAGAGAGAAAAAACTGATTGAAATTATTGAAATAATTAATAAAATCATACCGGAAGTACGAAAAGTATCGTATATACCTTGCGACTGAAGTACATTTAATCCTTCAGGTAAATTATGGCCCTCCCTGCGGTCGGGCCATAAACTTTACCTTCAGGATTAAATGTACTACTTCAGTCCCGCGGTATATAATGTACTATTACTAACAAGGGTTAGGAAGAGTCAACTTCAACTAGTAAAAGTTGATTTAAATTTCTCAAATCAACTTTTACTACTCGTTTCAGTTGGAGTTGACTCGAACTAGGAAAAGTCAACTATAACTGAGAATCAACTTGAACTGTAACATATACATTTAATTTATACACAAATAATTCAATCGGGTAGATCAGCATACCTTATAACTAGTACCTTATAACTACTAGATGTAAGGAATTTAAATTCCGATGAGATATGCAGTTATCCTATAACAATTTGTGACAAAAATACAGCCGAATATTGTAAAGAAACATCTAAACAAACCACAAATGTTCAATACTAAATTTAAAATAGAAAAATCACAGGACGTAAAAATTGGCTCAAAAACCATTTTGGAAGAGCAGCTATCAAATCTGCGAGTTGCTTTTCTCATGGTGTAAGGTGTGCTATAGCTACGGTGACCATATCTTTTTAAAGAAAAAAAAGTACAAAAAACAAAAATGTATTAAAAACGCAAAATGTATCTTGTTATTGGACAAATATAACTTTTTGGCAATAAAAATAAATCAACTATGTAGCTAAACATAAAAAATTCTATCAATTAAACTAAACATAACACATTATATTAACTTTGAAAAAGTTGCAAGCCTGTAATTAAGAGTTTTTAGATGAGGGACCTGGAATAGCCTCATCTTCTTCCGGTTTTTTGCATCATTCATATTTTTCTGAACTTAAAATTAATTTAAGAAGGTCCGGCTTCGACTAAAGTAAATGAAACATTTCATACAAGTCTCATCAAAATTTGCGTACACCAGCTGCCTTGAGAGTGGATATGGACATTTGAGACTTTTCCGACGTCCAATAATAATTATTTATTAGAGAAAATAAACGCTCGATAGCCGGACCAGTACCCGGAAGACAAAACATAAATTCGCATATTTGTAAGTTTTTCAGTTTCAATTGATCTACACATTTAAAAACTTCAAGTTATCGATCCTTACTATTTTTTTCTTCTCTGTTCCACTCAGCAATTTTTTCACTTGTAGCCCACGCCTTTCAAAATTCCCAGTTCGTCAAAGAGTTGATCTTCATTTAACATGGTTGCCTTGATATACAATTTAAAAGTTTCGAGACAATAATAAACATCATTCCATGTTATTTCACTTCTTAGATCTATCCTTTTGAATAGTTTAAATTCATGAAAATTTGTACTCAGTTGTCTAGGTAGGTTACACATTTTGTGTAAAAATATTTCACTTGTGCAGTGAAGTTTTGTGCACGACCACCGCACCATAAGCCTGATGTCTCATACACTTAAAATGTTTTTAAAGATCATTCATAAACGCATTTACCAAACACTTAATATGGATATTGAAGAAACCCACTTTGGATTCCGTAGAGGCGTAGGTACCCGTGAGCTCTGTTTGCATTCAACGTACTAATCCAGAGATGCTTGGATGTGAACTATGTACGTCTGTTTCATAGATTACAACAAGGCTTTCGATAAAGTCCGCCACAAAGAGCTAATGGACGTCCTCAAAGCAAAACAATTACAATACAATGACCTTTGAATTATAACAAATCTATATTATAAACAGCAGGCACACATACGCATTAACGAACACACATCAGAAGAGTTCGAAATTAAAAGAGGAGTGCCATAGGGGCGTGTATTGTCACTACTACTATTCAGTGCATACTCTGAAGAAATTATGAAAAAAGCTCTTGAGGGAGGAACAGCAGGAATAAAGGTAAATGGAACGCCAATTAACAACATTAGATAGGTATGCAGACGATACTATCATAATAGCGGACAACCTCCAAGACCTCCAAAACACAAGATAGTTGAGTATGGAGAAGAATATGAATTATCAGTAAACATCAAGAAAACTAAACACTTTATGAGGATATCAAAAACCCAAAATAATGATAAAAGCCTGACAATTAAAGGTAAAACTTTAGAACAAGTTGAAAACTACAACTATCTTGGCACAATAATTAATCACACAAACGATTACTCCAAAGAAATCAAAGTTCGAATAGAGAGGACAAGAACAAACTTCAATAAAATGAGAAAGGTAGTTTGTGTAAGAGAACTGAAATAATTAAGACTTGAGAGTTAGGCTGGCAAGGTGTTATGTTTTCTCAACTCTGCTTTACGTGATAGAAGCATGGTCAATTAACGTGTCGACTACTAAAAAGTTGGAAGCATTTGAACTGTGGGTGAAGGTACCTGAAGATAGCATGAACCGAGCCTGTCACAAACAACGAAGTCATGAGAAGAGTCAACAAAAGAATGGAAATATTGGAAACCATCAAGACACAAAAGCTGCAATACCTGAAACAGTATACAAAGAAATTTGTTTAAAAGTACATAGTAAAATATAAAAATATTCATTTTTTAGAAAAAATAAGTACATTTGCGTGTCCTTGGAAAGGCTTTAAAGTACTATTGTGTTTTCAATTTTATCAATCAAAGGCAAAATAAAAATTAAATTAATTTTTTTTTTAAATAACGCGGGCACATAAATTTGATACACCCTGTATATTGAGCTGTAAATATTTATTAGAATTTAGTTTGGATGTAAGTGGATTTCTCTTTTTAATGAGCTTTCCGATGAACCATTAAAGACTTTTGTGAATAATTAAAGTGAAAAGGACGATGTATTTAGATTTAAAATGAAAATAGATTGTTTATTACGAGAACTATAGAATCCACAGGTAGATGTAATTATCACTTTCTGGGAAAGTGGTTTAAAAAGAAAGTTTGGAATTTTAATATCTTTGTTCAACACGAGTAAATGTTGTAGGGTTTCCCCGAAAGTAATTAGGATGGTCGAAATAATTTTGAAAATGAATGTTGTTTGTCGAATGGAAAAGATTGTTTCTGATTCTTGGCAAGTTGGAAGGGGAAAGGTAGTTTGAATGATTGAGAGAGTTTGAAAAAGAGGTTATTATGTTTTTGGCATCGCTGGCAAATAAAGGACAATTCTGTATGTTTATTTTAATATTTTGCTTAATTTCTTTTCCCTATTTTATCCCGATTAGGATCAACTAAGAGATACTGAACCCACGAGAGAAGATAAGTATAACGTGAGATAATTTAGATTTTTTTAATAGTATAAAAAGGCACCCTGAGATTTTTTTATTCATTTTATGTATGATTTGCGACAATTAAATAATTAATCAAATAAATAATAATTAATATAAAACTAATAAGAAGCAGATCATAACAACATGGCGAACCAACGTAGGACATAAAAGTATCTCTGGTTGTGAATTTGAAGGGAGTAGGAAACGGAAAAACAGGTGAAGGAAAATTTATTTGCCCGTCGGAAAAAGTTGATATATTTAAAATTTTTGAAATATTTGTTTGACTTAATTTTTTATCTAGGTACAGTTTTTACATATTTATTTTATTTTTGATTGATTTGAATTTTGAAATATTTAAAAATTTGTGGGATAATTTGATTATATTTTTCGGGAGAAAAAATTTTCGTCTCGACAGCATACAAGGTATTTTCGAATTTCATATTAGGCGGGGATAAATTTTAAATACATGTCGATAACAACCAGAAGCAAAAGCAAAGAAAACAAAAAACAAGAAGAACATTTCGAACAAGAAGAACATATAGAACAAGAAGACATTTTCGAAACAACAATAATGGCATCAGAACAACAGGAATTATCAGGAATAGATAAATTATTACAACTGATGCAACTCCAGTCACAAAAAATGGAACAGAAAATGGATGAAACACAACAAAAACTGGATAAAAATCAGGAAGAAACATAAAAAAAATGGATGAATCACAACAAAAAATGGATCAAAAAATGGATGAAACACAACAAGTAATGAAAGAAAATCAGGAGGAAACAAAACAAGCAATAGAAGAGAACAATAAGAAAATAGAGGAACGCATAGAAAAGTATGAAAAGGAAATAAAAAGATGTTTGACAACAATGAAAAACGAGATAGAAGAACAAGAAATGAGAATGAAGGATCACATGAAAGAACAAGAAATGAAAATTCAAAATAGAATGAAGGAGATAAACAATTGCCAGGAAAAGGAACTAGAAAATTTAGAAACCAAATTTGAAAATGCTTTGCAAGAAGATAAGAAAGAAATAGAAGAAAGATTCCGAAATAATGAAAAACTAATTGATGATATCAGAAATCAACAACATTCCGGAGAAAGAAGGGAAACGATTATCCATAGTACAGAGGATGTAAAAATAAGATTTGGCGGGGATGTAAAAAAATTACACCCAGTAATTTTCATAAACAATTTAAAAAAGAAAGTACGATACATCGGTAACTTCGAGACAGCCAAAGAAACGATAAGGAACCATCTTAAAGATGAGGCAAGTTTATGGTTCGATAGCAAAGAAGAAGAATTAGACAATTGGCATAAATTTGAACAAAAGTTCCTGAGTTATTTCTGGGGGAAAATACAGCAGCTAGAAATAAACAAAGAATTGCAAAATGGGAGGTACCATGATAGAATGGGTATTTCAGAGAAAACATATGCACTACAATTATATAATAATGCAATCGCGTATAACTCGAGAACAATAAGTTTTACAGAAAAATCACAAAAGACCTCTTTTGCTCCGAATGACCGAAATTAATGATGTAAAAAAAATGTCCGAAGTGAATTTTTTTGTGAATTTGAAAAAATTGTTTAAACAATTTTTCGATTACGGTACCACCTGACACCCTATGGATTCGTTATAAGGACCTCTTTTTGAGTAAGTTTGTGCAAAAAATCGAACTGAAATAATTTACCTAACGGGAGCGACGATACAGCCTGGACTATAAATATCACGATTTGAACATAATATACAGTAACATTTAATTTATAGAATCGGTTGTTTGTGTAAATCAACTTTTACTAAATGGCATTGGGAAGAGTATACTTTAACTAGTTGGAGTCGACTTTTACTAGTAAATGTTGAATAAAAATCTTCATTTTATATTTATAATCAACTTTTACTAAAACCAGCCATTTGAGTCGACTCGAACTAGGAAAAGTCAACTCCAACTGGATAATCAATTTGAACTGTAAAATATCTCTACTTTGTGTACTACTAGTCCTGTCGCCAGGGGGGGTACAACGGCCTCCTTAATTCAGATGGACTTACCCAAGTTTTTTTTATATATTTTGACCCGCAGAATACGAATTTTTTGGGTAACAGTTGATCCGGATGTCGATAAGATTGTTATAGACAAAGAACTTGAGGAATTACATAACAGTGATTTCTCGCAAAACAAAATATCTTTTTGTATTTTTTGGATCATTCTAGGCAAAAAATGCTCTGACAAGTTTTTTCGTAGGATACATACTTTTCCAGATAACTGCGGTTGAACTTTCAAAAAATCGAAAAATTGCAATTTTTGAACCCGAATAACTTTTGATTAAAAAATAAAGTAGCAATTCTGCTTACCGCATTTGAAAGTTTAAGTCAAATTATATCGGTTTTGATTATTTGCATTGCTAAAAATTTATTATTTTATTGGTCAAAAAAGCTTTAAACACCTAGTGCGTGAGTGATTTTTCAATGATTTCTCATTTAAAATCGAACGAGTAGGTAGAGTAGCTACAAGTGAAAGCGAAGCAATTTCTACGTAGCATGCGTTAAAACGCATGCATTAGGCACGGGAAACACTATGTGTTTATAGCGTTGTTTTACAGTACAAAAATTAATTTTTAGCAATGCAAATTATCAAAACCGATATAATTTGACTTAAACTTTCAAATGCGGTAAGCAGAATTGCTACTTTATTTTTTAATCAAAAGTTATTCGGGTTCAAAAATTGCAATTTTTCGATTTTTTGAAAGTTCAACCGCGGTTATCTCGAAAACTATGCATTCTACGAAAAAACTTGTAGGAATATTTTTTGCTTAAAATGACTCAAAAAATACAAAAAGATGTTTTGTTTTGCGAGAAATCGCTGTTATGTAATTCCTCAAGTTCTTTGTCTATAACAATCTTATCGACATCCGGATCAACTGTTACCCAAAAAATCGTATTCTACGGGTCAAAATATATAAAAAAACTTGGGTAAGTCCATCTGAATTAAGGAGGCCGTTGTACCCCCCCTGGCGACAGGACTATACATATATCTCTACTACCACTTTCTATCATAAAACTTTAGATAACATATTTTTCTTTTTAATTAAAATTGAACTACTTTGCCTTTTCTAATAATTTTTATTTATTATTATATTAAACTTTTGAAAGTGTTAAAATAATCTTACGGGGTTGGGATAATCTTCGATATTTATTGTTAATTTACCGCAATGCTTCCTATAAACTTTATTCTCTACGACGGGTCGAAAAGACACAACAATATTTAGACTTTCAGCAATATCCAAAGTATATTCTACGCATTTCATAGGTTCATCTTCGTCCATTATGAAAAATTCTGAGCTAGTGTGTATACGTAAGTGAAGTGGGATTTCGGATTCATTTGTCATAGTTACTTCACCTGAAATTGTAATTTGCAAATTAGATATCTAGGTATTCTACACGTAGTCTACATAATTGTTCTACACGCACACACACATATTCGTATAACCCGAGCCCCGGGGAACATGTGTGTTCCAATGGAACAGTGGGATCCACATGTCTGAAGATCAAACCGGTCACACTCAATAATGGAGTAGTAGCTATCTGACCCCCAAACTATACCACCACCCCTCCCCATAGAAGGGCTAACCGAATGGGGAGTCTTTGTACTTAACGTTACTTTGGATTTCTTCGGTAATGAGCATACTCTGTATTACTTCATGTGGTTAAGCCACCTGATTTTAGGGGTAGCTAGAAGAGCTTTTCTCCCTATTAATGACCGTGTGTGCTCGGTCACTCAGCCGCCGAATTGGCAAAATAAATTTTGTGTAAATTTGTCTTCTTCAGAGCTTCCTTGACAACAGGTAGACCTAGGAATAGTACTATCGGGGGATGGAGGGAGACAGATTTAAATCAAAACGAAACCGTAGATTTTCTTAGGTTACTAATGCCATACTCTGTATTAGAGTACACAGACTCGTTTTATACAGGTTTTAAAGGTTCTAACGGTGCCTTTTGGTATTGTCATACCTGGGTTAAACAGAGGACTTGAATCGAGTCGAAATTCATTTCACATAAAATAAATTTTGTTCTCCTCGATGGCTGAGCGCCGGAAAGGTGTGGCCATCAAGCCCACGTCTGTCGGTACGTGACCTCGATGCTCGACTTCCACGACTATAATCCATTTGATCTACCTGAAGGGTATTTAGTGCCTAAAGGGCGAGGTCTTTGTTTGCAGTTAAAGTATTTGTTTGTTGCTTGATCTAAGTTACATCATAGTAGTGTTGTCAGACTACTGTAACAGAAGGCTATTACATTTGACTATCTTGTGGCTATCTCTATTCTTCATTCTTAAGGATTTTCTTTATATCCAGCTAACTGCTGTCTGGGCCGTCTATGTACCGTTCTTTGGTTTTCGTCATAGTAAGTCAATTCTTTTAATAACATGCTCGGATGGTTCCTGATATTGTTGAATATTTCGTATGCACTTTCGTCTATCATTCTCAGAACTTTTGTTGCATATGTGCAAACACGTATCTTAACGGGACATATCCAGGTATATTCAGACTTTCCCTAATCATGTGGTTTTGTATGGTTTGTATTTTTTTCTTGTCGGTTTCGTGTTTCGAGTTATTTAACTCTCATCAGGAACACTTGTCGTATAGTTCAAACTGAAATAAAATTCAATCTATTTTGGTATTTGTGTCAAGTCTCCTGACTCCTTGTTTCTTCTTATAGAGGTCGCTGCTAGCATATTCAGGTCTGTTTTATTACTAAAACGATCAAAATATATTGCATTCCATTTCAATTGCAACAAACCACAAGTGTTCCTGATGAGAGTCGAATAACTCGAAACACGTGTAGAACAATGGTGGTGTTGGAATTAAAGGGAATTAAAGGCTGATTCTCACTAGCATGCAAGGCAAGTGCTCGGCAATACCAAGTCAGTACCAAGGAATACGACCTATCTAAGCGATAGATTTATGATGTGAGAACTTGAACGATCTATCAAACATACCAGAAATAGCTCTCCTGGTATAGATAATATTTCATAGTATATGCTTTATAATTTGCCAATGAATCAGAAAAATCTCTCTTAGGTATATATAATGCAATATGGACAGGGCAAACAACAATCCCTGAAAACTGGAAGGGGTATATTATCATTCCAATAAAAAAACATGACAAACCGGATTCCATCCCAACCTCTTATAGACCCATATCATTAGCTTCATGTGTGCTGAAAACTTTCGAGAGGCTTATCAAAAATCGCCTTGAACAATGGTTAAGAAAGAACACATTTTACCTGATACACAATATATTTAGTTTCAGAAAATCTAGATTAACATTGGAAGCATTGACAGTAATTGTAACAGATATTTTAGCTGGATTTACTAGTAACCTCATGACTCTGGCAGGTTTCAATGATATTACACTGGCGTTTGACAACGTTAACCTAGATGTTTTAACGAATAAACTGATTTCAATTGGACTTCATAAACAATTAGCCAACTTTATAACTTCTCTGTACACTAACAGAAAAATACATTTAAAAATAAATCAAGTAATCACTACACATAGAACTACAAACCTTGGTCTTCCCCAAGGCAGTATTTTAAGTCCGCTTTTGTTTATACTATAAATATACAGTAAAACCTGTGTTAACGGCCACCTGTCAAAACCGGCCACCTGTACTAGCCTGCCAATTTCAAAGTACCCCAAACCAAAATTTGTGGACTACAAAACCTGGTATTAGCGGCCACCTTTTTATATCGGCCAATAGTTCTGTCAAAGAAATAAGAATCGATCATAATTCAATAAATATTGCCAAATATCAGGGTGGACCCCTGTTGTGTTGCCCCCCCCCCCGCTTCCTTGCAAAAACTAACACATAAATAGCTTTAAATTACGAACTATTTATAAGCTTTCATTTTCCACAGACTAAAAATTTTAATCGTTATACTGGACAGGAATTAATATTTTTTGTGGGGTGTCGACTTAAAAATAGAGATATTAAATCGATATTTGCATCAGAATTACGAGATATTTATAAGCTTTCGAAGTGATATAATATCGATTTTTGAGCTCATTCCTTTAACCCTCAAACAACCCTTTAATTGATTCAACTCAAGAGAAAAATGTTGGGAAAAATTAAATTGTCATCTTCCCGGCTTAAGAGATAATTTCACTTAAAATTAATAAAACTAATTATTTTGCGACTATACGTCGTTTACTTATTTATGAGTTCGCAAAATAAGCGTATATCGATTATTGAATTGCGATTTCTTTTATCTAGTACAGTCACTGAAGCTAAAAATCAACTATTGCCTTCGATTTCGGTGAACTTTCATCGATTTTCACAAAAATTGGTGAATGGTTAGAGGATACCTCAAGAAAGTGACATAGTGCCAACTTCCGCTTTTACACTGGGGGTTAATGCCACCTCTTCTCGGGGGTGAAAATTATTTTATTAAAAATATCCCCGGAAATCGATATATGTTAAATATTAGGTTAAATTTTAAACAAAGGTATGTTACATAAAAGTATTAAAATAAATCAATAATTTTTGAGTTATTAAAGATCAAATATTTTAATTTTTCGTGAAAAAATGCATGTTATGAAATGCACCGTTTTAGGGTTATTTAAACATAAATACTTAGATTTGAGTATTCGTCGAAAAAAAAATACACCTAATTACCTATAACTCACTTTAAATTAATACTAAAAGGTTTTTCAATAAGGAATGTACATATTCTATTTTTTATTATCTTCAATTTTAGTAATAAAAGCTCATTTGCAAAAATTTATAGTTTTTGGGCTACTTATAAAAAACTGCTTTAAAACATGCATTTTTTTCACGAAAATTAAAATTTTTGATTTTTAATAATTCAAAAAATATTGATTTATTTTAATAACTTTATATAACAAATTTTGCCTAGAGTCTCTCTATTGATTTGTGGGATTATTTTTATAAAGTAATTTTTGCTTCAGAGAAGGGGTGGCATCCACTCCCAGGGTAAAAGCGCAAGCCTTCAACCCCAGTTGAGGTAGACTCTAACCACTCACCAATCTTCGTGGTGAAATTTTTGATGCAGGTTCACTGAGATCAAAGACAATATTTGTTTTTGATATTCAGTGGCTGCACTATACAAAAGAAATTGGAATTCAATAATCAAAATGATTATGCCAGCTCATAAATTAGTAAAGGGTGTGTAGTCGCAAAATAATAAATTTTATTCATTTTAAATACAATTCTCTTTAATCCGGAAAGATGGGGAGGTTTTTTTAGAAGTTTATTCTTAGTATGTATACGCTATACGAATTATATCTGCTATACGATATATTTTAATCTTTCTCAACCTTTTTCTCTTGAGTTGAATCAATTAAAGAATTGTTTGTAGGTTAAGGGAATGAGCTCAAAAATCGTAACTTCGAAAGCTCATAAATAGTTCGTAATTCTGCCGCAAAGATAAATTCAATATCTCTATTTTTAAGTAGTAGTGAATTAGCCCACCCTGCCCCCCCCCCCCAAAAAAATATTAAATTCATGCCCAGTGTAACGAGCTCAAAATTTTTATTCTGCGGGATATGAAAACTCATAAAGAGCTAGTAATTTAGAGATATTTGTTTTTTAATTTCTGCAAGGTGGGAGGCAGCTCAACGGGGATTCATGGTGGACTCTTTTGAGTGGCCACCCCCGTAAAAATTACATAATATGAAAAACAATTTTTTTAATTAAAGCTATAAACACTTACTGATCATGACAGATTTATGGTCCAGATTTGGTTGATCGATATTTAAGTCGCCTTCTTCGTTGTATGTCAAGCAACATAGTGATTCCTCTGAAATATTAGGAACGTGCCTCTCTATAAAGTTTAGACTTTTCGTAGTAAATTTCAAATACGGTTCTACGAATTTTACTTGTAACAAAACTGTAAAAACGGTGTGTACCTAAAAAATATAAAATAATGTCGTACGATAGCGAAGAAAGAGTGAATTAAAATCGTGCGCCTATTCAGAAACCAAAAGGTAGAAATTAATTTCTTATAGTCCCCAGTACACCGTCATTTTTTTAAAATAATTAAAGAAGTCTTGAAGATGGTTTTAACTGCTTCGTTTGGGCGACAAAAAATCAATCGTTTATATTTATCGGTGCAACGGTACATTAATTTTCAATTGAAAGTACTTATAATCAATTACAAAAGATTGTTGATCTCTTGTCCGACAAATATACAGCCTCGTTTCTTTAGTCCGACAACGTAAATATGTTAATTATGGCAAGTTATATTTGCACAAGTGATAAATTGGAGGGTCCTTTATCCAAATATAACACTGTCGGATAAAAATTGGGTATCAGATAGCCAGTCCGATAAATTCAATTAACTAAGATTAAGATTAAGGTTCAAACGTCCGCCTATGATTATTTGTCAAAAAAGTTGACGTTTTTCAATTCTAGTTGTTTTTACGTCAACGTCGACTTTTTTTACAAATAACCATAGGCGGACGTTTGAATCATTATTAATTTAATGCCACACTACAATTTTATTTTCATTACTTTATTCATGAAAATTAACTTAAACCCAAACAAAATTAGTATTATTTGAGTAGGTATTTTTAATATCTTTCAAACGAGTAAGGTACCATTTAAAGTTATCGGTCAAAGTGGCCCTGTAATTTCATATTATGTGATATTACGTTACTTGTTATAACTGTTTAAGAAGCCTACGTCCGTTTATTTCCTCCCTCCAAATTTCACTACTATAAGTAGTATAACCACTTAAACGATGTGTGCAATATGTTACGCATAAATAAGTACTAATAAATTGTATAATTATTTCATTCAAAATAAATCACTTTGCGAAGTTTTATTAATGAGAGTTAACTACCCTATTTCTTTCCAAGCACTTCTTCCAAAATAGAAAATTTCGTTTTTTATAAGCTTAATTGCTTAATTGCTATGTTGCTGATTCTTGGATTCGTGGATATTTGTTTTTTTCTGGAACCTTGCATTTTTATAGAGATCGAGGTGGGTCAGAACACCCTGTGTTTGGGTGTAGGGAGCCCTTATGAGAGTGTGGTTTGTTTTTTGAGGTAGATTCAGTGATGTCATCAGATATAGGGCATTCCATGAGAAGGGGTGTAACTTTGATATACCAGTCTTTTTTGGAGCACCCTGTACAATTCGCATTATTTTTGGATTTTGGTATTGGTGGTCATGTGTGTTTCTGTGAGGAAAAAAATTTTTTTTAATGTTGGGTGGTTTTCCGTGCAGACACCGAGGCGAATAAGATGAACCACCCTGTATAACTAACAAATTAGACTATCGGTTTAATGTCGTATTTCCCTACTAAACCCCTCAAGACTCCACCGATGTTTAGTTAATATATTACATTGAAATCTTTCCCTTCACCAACCATCCCTCTAGCAAAGTGCACAGAAAAGTATGATATTGAATACTACTACATTCTTCCTTTATACCGGAAAGTAAGTATATATCATATACTTGACATACTTTTGCTTGCCACTGCACATGAATGCGTGCATGTTTGTGAGTATGAGGATTGTACACCATGCGCACATGTATGTGGGTATTCATGTACATGCATGAACATATGTACTTTGATATTGGCTGTATCATTAAATTTTATTTAAACCAGACCACATAACTAACTCTGGTTTTTTGTTGTTTGTAGCATTTGATTTTACTTTAACCGGACCTGATGATGCTGTATAAATTGTAAACAGCGAAACCGGTCGTCAGTGGTAAAATAAATTGTTTGTGAGAACGTCTCTCTTTTCTTTACTACAATAGTATGGACTCACACATGCAACCCATTCATTATTTAAAAATTATAGTTTGCAATAACAAAACATAAGCGCGCTAGAGCTACAGATTTAGGTGTTGTGCGTGCTGAAAAACGTCCAAATTGCACTCTGAAAATTTTCAGAAAATGGTAGACTCGTTCAAACGAAGTAGTTAAAACTATTTTTAAGACTTTTGTAAACATTTTCAAAAAAGGACGGTGTACTGATGACTATAACTGATTATTTAGCATTAAACTGTGATATGGTTTCACAAATATACTTACTCTGACCGTCTTGTCAAGTTGTGCATAACAATAAAATACCTCTCCCACTACTGCTGGCTTTTTTGATACACAAGAAATTTCTATAAAATTGGATTGATTATATGCTAGTTCTAAATAGTTCGGCTTGATCTCAAACACAGATTTTTGATCACTAAAACATATAATGTCTCAATATCATAAACATAGTTTTAAAACTTAACTTTTGAAATGCATCACCTTAAATTATGCTCATTTTCATTGTTGATTTTTTCATGAACAGATTAACGGATTCCGCTAATTTTTTTTATTATTTTAGATTTCTTTTTGGTACGTACACAGTTGAGCAAAAGTTTACCCAAACTTCTTTTGGTACTTATACCGGGTGGAAGAAACTGAATGTTTTTCTTATGTTGAGTTTGGGTCACTCTGTAGGGAGGACAAGGTACAAGTATGTCTATGCATCGAAATCGTATTGTAGTCTTATGTTTTGTTAACATCTTGTTTTTGGAATGTCTCTCATATCTTTAGAAACAAAGAAAATAGACGGTTTTATTACTTAACATGTGTTTTAACTGACACAAAAGTTTGGACACCCTATAGAAAGGAAAAGGTACAAAGGTGCCTTAGACTACACCAAGATGAAATAATTTTTATAGATACTGCGAAAGGAACTGTATTCAAAGAAAAAAATATGATTGTGCAAATTACCTCTCGCTATTTAGAAGCCTCCACGTAGACACCAAATCCATACTACTTACTCTCAAGGAAATACCACCCAAAACACCACAGAGCCTCAATAAAATAATCTTGTCTCTTTGTGCGCTGTGCATACCGTTCACTTGGTCTACAAATAGCTCTTAAGGTGTCCACCAGAATTGTTAATGTTATGTGCCTTTCTGTTTTTAAAGGTTTGTTAACTGTTATTTTTTATTTTTAATTTAGCTTTGTTTTAGTTAGAACACATCGTGTTAAAAAATAAAACCATATTATCTTTTCTTTGTTTCTAAAGATAGAGACATTCAAAAAACATAATGTTTACAAAACATAATGTTTACAAAACATAAGATTACAATATGATTTCGATGCATAAACATACTTGTACCTTGTCCTCTCTACAGAGTGTCTCAAGCATAACATAAGAAAAACATTTATTTTCTTCCACCTGGTATAAGTCCAAAAAAGAAGTTAAAAAGTTAAAGAGTAAACCTTTGCCCAACTGTGTAAATACTAAAGAAAAATATAAAATAATAAAAAAGAAAGTAAGTCATCAATCGAATAGCACAGAAAACGACAATAAATATCGTTCCCATACCAGCAGATTGACAACAGGTGGAATACTTTCTTTGGTTACAACCTCCCGAGATTTTCAAAAATTATAAATCATACAGGATGCCGAGGAAATTAAGATAAGAGAATTTTAAATAATTTACAACTCATCTGTTCAGTGTGGTAAAATTTCCAAAAGGAAAGATTCCTTAGTACCCAACAAAAGAGTAAATGAATTAAAATGTATAAACATTTTCAATTTCTTTGCAACACGAAAATGCAGCAGCTGCATAGTACTCTGGTTAAATCGGAGAGTGCAGAAAGTTCTATTCCGGTTTCGGAGGTTTCTTCCTCCTCATCAGTAGTCCCATATCCTCTTCTCTCCGATTTCCCCAGGCATCATACTTTGGGCCCTTCCGAATTGCAAAGTATGATGCCTAATTAAATCGGAGAGAAGAGGATATGGGACTACTAATGAGGAGGAAAAACCTCCGAAACCGGTATAGACTTTTCCTGCACTCTCCGACTTAACCAGAGTATTATTATGCAGCTGCTGCATTTTCGTGTTGCAAAGAAATTGAAAATGTTTATACATCTAATTCATTTACTCTTTTGTTGAGTACTAAGGAATCTTTCTTGTTGGAACTTTTAGCACGCGGAGCAGATGAGTTGTGAATTATTTAAAATTCTCTCATCTTAATTTCCTAGGCATCCTGTATGATTTATAATTTTTGAAAATATCGGGAGGTTGTAACCAAAGAAAGTATTCCACCTGTTGTCAATCTGGTGGTATGGGAACGATATTTATTGTCGTTTTCTGTGCTACTTCGATTGATGACTTACTTTGTTTTTCGGTAGATTGCTCTAGTACATCCATGACATTTCGTTCTTTGCAATTCGGAAGGGCCAAATGTATGATGCCTGGGGAAATCGGAGAGAAGAGGATATGGGACTACTGATGAGGAGGAAAAACCTCCGAAACCGGAATAGACTCTTCCTGCACTCTCCGATTTAACCAGAGTATTATGCAGCTGCTGCATTTTCGTATTGCAAAGAAATTGAAAATGTTTATACATTTTAATAAAAAAGAATTAGCGGAATCCGTTAATATCACCATCATTATCAGGGCTTTTCATTCCGGATGGAATGTTTGCCGCTCTTACTAAGAGCCATAAATATATGTATTCGCTTATTGTGTATGTGTTGTATGACTTGGCTTTCGTTACAATTTTCTTCCACTCATTTCGATATGTGCATAGCTCCCTCCAGTTTCTCACTTCGAGAATTTTGATATCTCTCATGACCTGGTCCTCCCATCTTATCTCTCTCTGGGTCTTCCCCTTGGTCTTTCAGTTTCTGGTTTCCATCTGGTAACCTTCTTAAGCAGTATGTCGTTTTTCCTTCTTTCTCTGTCTCCCAGCCATCTCAATCTCTGCGCTTTAATAAATCTAGCTATATCTTCTCCCTTCTTTTTGTCTCTTAGTTCATGGTTCATTCTTTTTCTCATTTCACTGTTGTCCTTTCTCTATTTTCCTTTCGAATATTCTCAATTTTTCTTCATCGTTTTCCGTGAGGCACATTGTCTCAGCTGCGTACGTAACTACTGGTCTGATTGCAACTCTATATATTTTCAGTTTGTATTTCTGGATAAGTTCTTGTCTTTCATTTGCCTATGACATCTCCAGTATGTTTTGTTAACTGCTAGTATTCGCTCCGTCACTTATTCACTTCTCTTATTTTGGCCATTCACTATTACTCTCAAATATTTAAATTATTGAAAAAAGTGTAAAAACCCTTTCAAAAGTGTAGTTTTCTATTTTGATTTCTCTCGTCCTGCTATCTTCTCTTCTAGAGCAGAGTAGATGTTTTGTTTTCCTTCGTTAATTTCTAGACCTCTTTTCCGTACTTCCTTTGCCAGGACTATTACTGCTTCTTTTAATCTTTCCTTGTCCCTTCCCATAAGAACTATATCATCTGCATATGCAACTATTTGTGTTGAGGAGTGAGCTATAGTTCCTTTAATTTTACTTGCCTTAACTTACTGTTCCTTCTACTGTTATGTTGAATAATGTAGTTGACAGGGAATCGCCTTGTCGCACTCCTGTTTTTATTGCAATGGGATTTTGTGCTACCGTTAATCTGTTTACGAAAAAATCAACTACGAAAGTGAGGTGATGCATAACTTTTTAAGCTCTGTGTATTGAAATAAGAGCAAGTACAGGAAATTTGGTGAGAATATAATATAGAAGTTTATAAATGAATACAAGAATCTTAGAATCTTAAAATATCTTATAGCGGGATAATTTCCAGTGAATGCATTGATTGGCTTTCACCCCCCAAGTAAAAGCAATCATCGGCACAAGTTCAATTATGAACTGTAGGGTAAATAGAACCTAAATCAAAATTTTCATACAATTCTGAGTTGATCCTGAAAATTACACGGTATCACCGTATTTCACGTTCATTTACTGGGCCAAATACCAAAACTAATTCGGCTATATAACCAGAAGAACATGTACTATGGAAATATTGATAGTAAAAGGAATGATAGAAGTAAACCCGAGTAAATTCACTGAATATAAAAAACTAAGTTTTCAATCTAATAGCACATAAAACAACATCCAAAAATGGTATTCTACATCCTACCAGACTGAAAACAATGGGAACCTTCTCTGGTAACACCTCCGAGGCTTCTACAATTTGCAAGCCATAACTAATGCTGAGACTAAGGAAGATGAGGGAATTTTACAATTTATAATTCACGTCCCATCTGCTCAGCGCGGTAAAGTTCCAACGAGAATGGTTCCCTTCATACTCCAATCGAAATAAACATGTCACATGTCACATGACATGTTTACTCCGATTGGAGTATGAAGGGAACCATTCTCGTTGGAACTTTACCGCGCTGAGCAGATGGGACGTGAATTATAAATTGTAAAATTCTCTCATCTTCCTTAGTCTCAGCATCCGTTATTGCTTGCAAATTGTAGAAGCCTCGGAGGTGTTACCAGAGAAGGTTCATATTGTTTTCAGTCTGGTAGGATGTAGAATAACATTTTTGGATGTTGTTTTATGTGCTATTAGATTGAAAACTTATGTTTTTTGATAGCAGTTGCCGCTAGGGCATCTATGCCATTTCGTTCGTTGCAATTCGTGACTGCACGCCGGGGTTTGTTTTGGTTGGATTAGAGAGAGCAGCATAGGTGCCTCCTGATGAGAGACTAATAAGTTTCGAAACCGGTAGAGGTGCTTGCTGCACTCTCTGGTTGAACTGGAATAATGATGCGGCTGTTGTTTCGTGTTGCAACGAAATTGAAAATGGATATTACCTACTTGACAAAATAAGAAGAAAAATAAAAATTTTATAACAAAGAAATATTCAACGTTCATAAAAAATATGGAGTGATGATGATATAGTTTAATATATTAAAATATAAAAGCAAAGAAGAAAAATGTTGTTATGCCAATACTTACATTAATTTTCCTAAATCTTCCAGTTCTTTAAATGTTTTTACCAATGGTTTCTGAGTCCAGAATAACCGATAGTACTTTCTTCCAAGATTTGTTAAATTAATGAGAATTTTAGCAACTCTGTGGGTTAGTTGAGCGCCAAAACTATATTCGGGTTGTAAGAGCGGCTCGCATAGAATTGAGTATCCAACTCCTTCAGCAAAGATGTTCACCGACAGTTGTTCACCATGTTCAATATTGAGTAGGAGCTATTATTTAAAGAAAACATAAGATTCTTGTTAGATTTTCAGACTAATTACTTATACCATTAATATATTTTCTACGACCGTTTATTAACATGCTCATTATTCGCTATTTTTTAATAAATAATAGTACCCATTACTTTACCCGTGAGTAATAGTTCATTACTCACGGGCTGAAGTTACTTACTCACGGGTCATTACTCACGGGCTGAAGTTAGATTAAAATGGCGCATGCCATTTTTAATATTAATCATATATAAATTGCAAATAAAATTACTTAGACTTATTTATTTAATACAACAATTTTTATTGTAATTTTTATCAATAATTAACTTCGAAAAATTTTAAATAAATTTTAACTGTAACAATGTCAGTATATTTTTTACGTTTAGGTATATTTTCTTTACTAAAAATTTTGACGTTTATCATTTATTTTAGTTTAGTGACAGTGACATTACCGCATTTTGTTTGTTAATTATTGGAATTTATAACTAATATTGTGTTTTTTCTGTTTTTTAAGTTATATTGTGTTAAATATTATGTTATAACATAATATGTAGTTATAGTATTTTTACTACAAAAACGTTATTACGTAGGTCAAAATTTTTGACGTAAGAGAACTGTCAAAACATTAGAATGTGACTTTTCATTATTGCCGTGTTTATAATAAACATAGCAATAATGAAAAGTCACATTCTAATGTTTTGACAGTTCTCTTACGTCAAAAATTTTGACCTACGTAATAACGTTTTTGTAGTAAAAATACTATATATTATTATATTATATATAGTTAAATGTAAATGTACATTATAATTTTATGAAATACGTCCACCGATAATAGCCATTTCCTATTTTTATTATATTCATTGACAGTAGGTAAAAATTTATGCTTATAATTTTTCGGAAACGAATAGAACTTGAATTGATTATTTCCATAGAGTTATATATAAGCATAGAGAGAGTGTCATTCAGAGCGAAGTGACGACACCATCTTTTTTATTTGGATTAGTGCTGTTTCACTCTTACGCATAGTAAAGCTGCGCCAGTTGTCCTCCCCTTCAGTACCTATACTCACACTTAATGTTATCTTAGTTTATCGATACAATGTGTTAGAAAGGGATGCCGCAAACCAGTCTATGGGATCTTGTCATCAGGAAGCGCGGAAGGTAGGCTCACTCCACGGTTCTTAGACATTACTACGGTTGCCTAAATCTACTAACCAATGAACATTAAGGGTGAGATTACGGCACGAGAGTTTACTGTCATTTGAATCATAATATGGGCCCGGATTACGTACACTCGATACGCATCGTATCCGCCATGTTTTCCCATAAGGCGCTACAGTAAAACATGGCGGATACGATGCGTATCGAGTGTACGTAATCCGGGCCCTGATTTTTTTCGAATCCTGAGAAAACCAAGTATTTTAGAAAAATTTAAACGCAGGATGCAAGATTACATTATTACCGAGGGCGGAAAGCCCCTTAGAATAAACAAGCAGATTCTATTGAATGAAATATTTGAAATTAAATATCACACTTCTCTTTTATTTTCAGCCCTGTAACTTATTAAAATAAACATTATAGAAGTTTTCAGGGTCTTTCAGCCCTCGGTAATAATGTAGTCTTTCATTCTGAGTTTAAATTTTTCAAAAAGATTTATTAGTTTTCTCAGGATTCGAAAAAAATGAATACAATTAAAACACATTGAGAATTTTGACATGCGTCAAAATTTTGCATTAACTCAATGTAAAATTCTGAACTGTTGAATTCCAGCTTCCCTAATAATTATTTTACAAGACATTACATTTACAAAAGTCATTGGAAACTATTTGTAGAGGATTGAAATCTGTATGGGAAATAACTGTTAAAATTGGTCTACGTAATTAAACATATTCCAAAATTTTGTAAAAATGTAATACATTTTAGTTTTCAGCCCAAACTTAGGCCACACACAATGCAATAATGTTCACATTTTTGAACTGTCAATATTTTTATTTTATCATCTATTGTTTAAAAACAATACAGTTGATAAGATACCCTCAATAGGGCTTTTCATTCACAGTCATTTGTTTCGAGCTTCTGTCATATGTCGTATAATCCGTGTATATTAAATATTATACACAGATTATACAACATATGACAGAAGCTCCAAACAAATGACAATCGATGAAAAGCCCTGTTGCGGAGAAAGGATTAATAATAAAAATTTTTTATTCAGTCAATGGTGAGCACTGTCAGTTAAATAGTAACGTGTGGCCTTACTTTTACACGCATACCTATTGTGGCAAATGTATCATATTTTTCAAAATTTTGGAATGCATTTAAATCGTAGAACATTTTAACTTTTGATTTTAATACAGATTTTAATTCTCTACAAGTATTCTCTCCTGACTTTTGATGTAAAATAATTAGGGAAGCAAGAATTCAACAATTTAAAATTTTACATTAAGTTTCCTATGGCCCTTTTTACGATTCACCACCCGGTATAAGATAAAATGTGTACTATTTGTCTTATTATTTCATAATAACACAAATAATACACATATATACACAATAACACACATTCAATGATCGAAAATCATTTAAAAATATGGGAATGTAAACTCTTGTGACGTAAAGTCAAAAATATAAGTCTCCCCACCACCGTCGGACAAGACAACCGTAATAAAGTCTAATAACCGTGGGCTCACTCTATGTTAATATATACCTCTATGATTATTTCTTGTTGTATTTTTATAATGCATAAGAACTTAATAGTAGGCAACCAATTATTCAGCCACGTACTAGGAGTAAACATCATTTAGGTATTTTTTGTAAATTATTAGAATTTAAATTTCGACTAGGTGATAATTATATTTTTTACTAATTAAAATATAAAAGATCATAGAAAAAGTATAGTACATATTCTACTCGCATGTAATGGCCATTACTCACTCTGATAAATTACGACACTCGCCTACGGCTCGTGTCGCATACTTCATTATCGTGAGTAATAGCCATCAATACATGCTCGTTGACTAATATACTATTATATCGTATATTTTTTTATTTAAATATTACATAAGAATAATTTATTCAACTTTTTTATAAAGGTTTATTGTGAAGGCTTGACGAGCCTATTTCTATACAAATTTGTGTACAAATCTACTCTCTCTGTTTTGCTATTTTTATTTATTTTGCATTCTTCTGAACCTCCTCTACTGATCTGTTTTTTAATGGCCCCCTAATTGTGTTCTCTATTTCCTCCACATGAAATATTTTGAAAAATTATTTTGTGTCATCCATAAAATATGTTCTAAATATTTGACCTCTCGTGAAAATAATGATCAACATTACGCAACCCGAATACAAAAAGGGACATGTAAATTGCGCTGATTCCCTTCACAAATGGAAGATGACAGTTTCCGCCGAATGTGGCGCCAGAGACAAAACATCCAGCACATTATTGGAGAATTATTTTTAAGGAAATATGATTGAGACATGCTAGAGTTTGCCTATGTTAAGGGCAATAACGTAAATCTGGCCAATAGGAAACGTTAATAACCGGTCAATATCGACAATGGCCTGTTGAATTAGTCATTGTCGAGAATGGCCGGATATTAACGTTATTATCCATAGAAACTGGACATTGATGATAATTTTAAATTCTTGATAACATTTCCATCATTGTCCGGTCAATGTCAACAATGCCCGTTGTTAATCGGTCAATGTTGAAATTTAGACTAATAGATAGGTTATGTTTATTATTTGCTTCATTTCTTTGCTCGTGCTGAAATCACTAGTAGTAAATTTATGTAAAAAGTCTTACAAAATTCCATGGTTCAATATCTTGTCAAAATAAAAATATTAGCCTTCAAAAGCTACTTTATATAAAAAAAAAATAATAGGACATCATACTTACCTAATTTTATTTATTTATCAGCAGTGGCCATGTTATTGATGAAAACTCTAATTTTAGGTTATTTTTTTACAACATTGGCCAATAGCTAAGGTTATTGTCGTTAATGGCCGGGCATTGTCGCTAATAACCAGGGAAAATAGACATTCACGACAATGCCCGGTCTTTAACGTCAACGGCCAATTTACATCATTGTCCGTAACATATTATACTAATTGTGATAGGTTGAATTTTAAATGAAATTAAATAACAATGAGCTAAATAAAAATAAAACAAACAAATTGTCGACGCTTCGTTTGTATAATATTTTGGGTTAATAAATTTATAATTTGTGTTTCATATTTGCGGATTTTACTTTTCTAGGAACAGTTTTTTATCATCATTAGTGTGTTTAAGGATCCCACTGCCCTGACAACCTTAATTTTTTTTTATTTACGTGTTACCCAAAAACAACTATTATTTATTGATACAAAATATGTTCCTGTTTTTAACTTCCGACTAAATATTTTTATCACTTTGTTTTTATACCTTTTTTTCTATATTTTCACTGTCACATACGGATCTATGATTTTTTCCCTGAAGTCCAGGAACCAAACTTTTCACCTCGCAATTTTTACAGAATGAATCGAATTTCTTGAAAATTTAAGAATAAGTAGCGGATAGTCCAGGGATCAAAATCTATATGATGCCGAAAGGCGCTTGTACCATGGGGTGGTTGACACCCCATCTCGGTGGGTGGAAATTTTTTATTATATTTTGACGGCAAAAGTTGATAAAAATTTCTATTTCTATTTATATTTCTGATATTTATTCTAAGCAAAAAATGTTCTATACATTTTTTTGATAAATTTAATAGCTTTTGCTTTATTCGCTCTCCAAAGTATTAATTTTATATCGAAAAAATCAGTGTTTTTTGATATACATACTCATTTAGACCTTAGGGTTCACTCAATTTTTGCCGTAGAAAAATTTTTTTCAACCTAGTTCTTGAGAATTAAATAAACTACAATTTCATATTTAAACATTTTTTCATGTCTCTGATGCTAATCTTTGTATTCTGAAGAAAATTGCATTTTTTTACCAAACTACAAAAATTCGTTACTCGCTTTTAACCCCAGTTTTTTTAAATCTAATCATTCTAAGCCAGTCAAACTTCTAGAATCTATTAATAATACATAAATAAAGAAGAAAGAATAAGGCCACTGACTAAAAACACCGCTAACTTTCATAATTATGCTTACAATTGAATTTCCCTTTAAAAAAAATATATTGATTTTTAACCATAACTTTTGTATTTTTTATCTTAGAAAGTTTGGCAAAAAATAATGTTGCAGGTTTTTACAAGATCCATGCCTATTAATATTAAATATTTTTAAAATTCTCAGTCGCAAAAAGAGGTGACTTTGAAAGGGTTGGTAAGGGTAGTTTTTGCATGTTATTACAAGTTTTAATTGTCAATAGCTCACTCTATGTATTTTCTTCGTGGATAAATTTTTTCTAAACCAGGTTCTTGTGAATTATATAAGCTATAATTTAATATTTAAACATTTTTTCGTATCTCTGATGCTAATCTTTCTATTCTGAACAAAATGCCATTTTTTCCAGACTACAAAAAATCGTTATTCGCTTTTAACTCCATTTTTTTTTTAAACTTATCATTCTAAGCCGGTCAAACTTCTAGAACCTATTAATAATACATAAATAAAGAAGACCAAATAAGGTCAATCACTAATTTTAATTAGGGTGGTGATTAGGGAGTTGTTTCCGATCACTTTTTCGCTGAAAAAATAGGGACTGACATTCTTTTCATTATAATTCACTTAATTTTTGATCTAGAGACTTTTTTATTTCTGGAGATAGATATTTTTAAATACTTTAAATTAGTTCGTACAAGTTATCCTCGAAAAATGCATAGTTTTCCCGTCTTTTGACTTTGAAACTACAATATTTAGCATTTGACGAAGAAGAGGTAATATATAATAAAGTATAGCTCGATTACTATTAGTCTTAAAGGAAATTTAAAAAAAAAACGGTTTTGTTTATTTTTTCAAAAGGTACATTTTTGTTAAGTAAAGTTGTTTTGATAAAACGAAAACTTTTGGAGTTATTAGCAGAAAACCTATTAAAAACATTGATTTTTTCGATATAAAACTGACACTTTCGATAGCAAATAAATCGAAAACTATTAATTTTATCAAAAAAATGTATAGAACGTTTTTTGCTTAGACCAACTTTTTCTGTCAAAATATAATAAAAAAATGTCCACTCCCGAGATGGGGTGGCAACCACCCCATGGTAAACGCGCCTTTCGGCATCATATAGATTTTGATCCTTGGACTATCCACTACTTATTCCCAAATTTTCAAGCAAATCGACCCATTCTGTAAAAATTGCGAGGTTTTGTCCTATTTTAAGCTTCATTACTTGGACTACTGAATTAAAAATGAAGTACTTGGTTCTTTTGCGATCAATTTGCTTATTAAAAAATATCAGAAAGTATTCTGCTGATTATTTTTTAATGGTTTTAACTTACAATCGTGTAGTAAGATTTTTGTCACCTGTTTAACTCTGTCCAATCAGATTATCAGCGGTAATGTTCTACTGTACAAAATACAGTGGGAATTTGTTTAAGTAGATTGTTTCTGTTTAATTACAACCAGTTTCCTAGTTTATAAAACTGTCACATTTAAGAAAATATCCATAATAAACTTTTAGTTCTGCATCTAATTTCAAATTGTCACGAAGAGAACACAAATCGGCAAATTTAAGCGCTCAGTTTACTTCGGTAAGATTATTTCATGAATAAAACTGTATTTATAAATAATTTTATCTAATATTTTATTAATATCTTTATCTACATATTTGCTAAACTCTGCTGTTCACTTTGACAAGTTGAAATCAATGTCACTGAATGTTTTTATACAAAGACTCGAATTTTATATTTAAGTATTAAAAAATGTCCTTACGAATATCACACGACAGTAAGAATAAATAAGAGAATAATGCTCCATTTTTTCTCAAACTGGTTGTCATTGGGCAAGAGCCACTCGAGCCCTGCGGGCTCTCGTGTATATTGCCAGATAACAAGGTTTCGAAAAATTGTCGCATTATTGTCAATTTATTCTCACTCTCTTGTGATATTAATTCCGAAAATTTTATTAGCTTTTCTCGATTGTCGTTTCTTCCATTTGTTTAAAAGTATATTACGTCTGACGACATAAGCTCTATCCCATATACATATCTATTTAGTCTACTAATTTTCAGAATGGTACTTTTTACAATATTTTCTGAATTATTTCTAGCTATGTTGATTCTTGTCAGACCAGTACTTTTGTTTTGTATTCTTCGTCCATTTCATATTTATTCTTAATTCTACTTCTGTTTAACTTCTGCCAATTTGTATACAATATTTTATCTAAGCGCCGGCGAGAAAATCTAGACATTTTTAAATGTCTATAGGCCCCAGGTCGACTCATCCTGAATAAAATGAGTACCTTTGGTAAAACCAAGGGTAATAATAGGCGGTTGAAGCGTAGCACTGGTCCTGTTATCTTCCTTTGTATACCGTAGGCCCTAGATATAGCAGATTACCCTACTATAATCCCAAAGCCTTGTAAGCGGTATAAAACGGGAGACTTTTATTATATTTTAAACATGTCCCTATCTTACTGATTTGTAGTTTTAAGACATTTTTACTGAACAACTGAAATCAAATTTAGTCACCACACTGAAATACTAAACTTAAAGATAAAACCCATAACTAAATTAAAATTCATGGTGACGTTTCAATTATTACTTTAATCATCGTCAGAATAATAACTCTAAGACCGATTCTCAGCTCCATCAATACTCCAAACTATCTGTTAGCTAAATATCTTGTCCTACATCTTCAAATACTGACTGAAAACGAATTCACAGTAAAAGATACATTTTCATTTGCGAAGGAAATTGCCAACCAAGACAGACACAAAGATGGAATTATGGTCAGTTTCGACGTTGAAAGTCTGTTTACAAACGTTCCTTTAGATGAAACCATCAACATAATAATAAATTCACTTTTTCTAAAGGCTGTATGACACTATGCATTTTCTTGTATCATTTCTAATATCGTTTCTGATATGTCAAAAAAATGCATAGTGTCATACACAGATACAAGAAACTATATCAGAAACGATACAAGAATTTGTGTCAGGCACAGATTCTTATACAAGAACTGCGCCAATTTCTGCGCAAAGAGCAAAAACGTAAAACTGGTAAAACCAGCTGGCGGCTGCTGGTAAAACATTGTAAAACATCTAAGGCCCGGTCTTTTCACCTCCGAATAAATATGCTCTTATCTGGCAGTTAGCTATCTGGAGGATAAATATTTATTCGCCAGATAAAATGTACCGGTCTTTTCACGTCAATTTATGTTCCAGTTAGTTATCCGGTAGATAAGCTTAAAAGTAAGTTTGGATTCCGAACACACCTGACTTTTATGTTTATTTTTATAATTTCAGCTTTAACTTAACCTAACATAATTAGATTCAAAGTATTTCAAAGATGATTTTATCGATTTTATTTCCATTTTGGAAGAAGGAATGAAGGAAATGTAAGTAAATCAAAGAATTACAACTTAAAAAAATAGGTATACAAAGTCATAAGGTTTAGAAATACATTTCCATATTTTAATCAGACAACAATATTGTTTTAGAAGGAAAACATTGATTATGCTGAAATAGTTTACTGGAGAGCTTGAACAAGAGGTAAATCCATTTTAAATTAGAGGAAAACTGTTGATTTGTATGTAAAATAGAAGACAAAGACAAGTTTAAATAAAGACAAACTAGCTAATGAAACAGATGCAGTGGTAATTTTGTTTACATAATTATATATGTACATATTATATGATTATTAATATTAGGTTTGTTCTAGCAAACAGTCAAACTAGTCAGAAACCGTCAGCAATTAGTTGCTCAGTGAGACAACATAATACAGTCACCAGTGCTATCCCCTATCAACTCGCGCTGGTCGACTATTCGCTGATGGTTTCAAACCGTTTGAAACTGATGCTAGAACAAACCTAATGACTGTTCAATGATGTAAAAATTTGTTAATGTGGGGAAAACTTTTATTTAAATTCAATACTATATTTCTGTAAATATCATGCAATATGGCAAAACTTGATGTTACGTCTGATTTTAGCCATAATGAGATTATTTGCTTGATATGCTATTTAGTAACATTTCTTCAAGTTGGTATAGTTTGGTATGTGTATGATGAAGGTAAAACCCCCTTTGTCCCACATGTCCCCTTTTAACTTACAGTAGAACCCTAATTATCCGTGCTATGATTTTCTATTACTCAAGTTGCATTTTTGAGGTTTTATCAACATAGCGTCATTGTAAATCACTTAACGGAAACTCTATATGACGAAAGAGAGACTCATAATGAAAGATTTATTTTTTCTGTTATCTTTTTATGGTAGGTACATAATATTATAATATGTATGTGTATACGTACTTATTATACATAAGAAATACATGTTCGGATTATCAGTGCCACCTTCGGTCCCGAGGAGCACGGATAATCTGGATTCTACTGTATTAGGTAGGCCAGAACTTGATATATTACTTGATTTCTTATGTTGATTACTTTTCGTTTTTGGGTTGACAAAACATGATTTAAACTTTCAAAATGCCCTCCTGAAAAATTAGGCTAGATGGACATATCAATCATTGTCAAAACGCTACAGATTTATAATCCATCCAACTGGTATATTGAATAGTAAACTAGGGATAAACCAACTATGTATATCAAAACACAATATTTTAAAGATTGGATAATTTACATGGTAAATTGAAGAATCCCAATAACAAGAATAAAACCTAATTTTAATATTTGTTATGGGTCATTCCACGAACATACGCCTGTTTTGGATTACTTCGACAACGAATATTTTACGTTGCAAAATAAGAAGAACAAAAGTAAATTGCAAATTACATTGTTATTTATTGGAATAATTATTAGTGCCATTTACTTTCGTACTTCTTAGGTTGCACAGTAAAATATTCGTTGTCGAAATAATCCAAAACAGGCGTATGTTCGTGGAATGGCCCATAGTAGATATCTTTCACTTTTCTAAATAAAAAAAATTGGTTACAGATATGACAAACACCTAGAAGATGGAATCCTGTGTTCTCAAAGAAAAAGCTAGTTCCAGAAATAAGCTACCAATAATAAACTAGAGAATGTATTACAAGAAAGAACAACGCTAATACCCAACATAGCTCAATTGCTTCAGATAGAAAAAGAGGAGGAAAGGGTAGAACACAAGCGTGCCAGAGAAAATTAAAGGGCAGAAGAGACACAAAAATTCATTGATTTATTAAATTTAATAATTAAATTATACAAAGGACAATTAAATAAAGAATAAAAAATTATACATGTATATTAATGATCCTTCTATTTCCCCATAAAGCTTGTTACTGACCAGGAGGTATACTATAATAGATATATTACATCTCATATTGCTCACTATAATAATGAGTGAGCCTGCATAAACGGAACCATAATATACATTAGGTATAGTTCCGTGTATGCAGCCTCACTCATTACTATAGTGAGTGATATGAGATATATTTTAGTATAGTTCCCCGTGCGTGACAAGCTTAACACAAAAATTTTTATAAGGTTATCAAACATCATAACTTCAGTAAATTCAATAATTTAGCTTATTCCTGGTCTATACTTAGCAATTCATTTTCAAAATTGTCTTCATTTTCATCTCTCTCTATGTTATAAATATATTGCTTCAGTGTAGGACAACTGAATCAATGTAATCATTTTGTTTTCTGCTATATACAAAAAGGGATGTATTTGCGGACTCATTAAAAAAGTAACAACCCATTGCTATGATCTGAATTTAAACAGCAATAATACAGAATTACTTATATTTGGCACAAAAAAATATTAGTAAGAAGGTACCTATTTAAAACATATCCGGGGAGTATTACGAAATTCTCAGAATATAAAATCAGTCTTCCTATATTCTATTTTTTTTAGAATTTCATGATACACCCAGTATGTTTTGGATACTTAACAGCAGCTTTTTTTCAAGGTAGGTATCATCTACTGTTTCTGAGAACCATGTGCATACATAATTCTAGTTACTACCTACATATATCAATACCTTTCATTTTGGAATCGTAAAATATTTGGCAATTCAAAGAAATGATGGGATAAGAAACTATTCTATTTTTATTTTTTACAACTTGTTTTCCTTTGTAAATGAATATAGTTGGGTAGGTATACAATAATACATACCTATTATAATTTTTTCAAATTATAACCCATCTTTAATTTAATATCTAATAACTCTGCTTAAAAAATTACAGTAGGTAGGTATGTATAAAAACAAAATAACATAAAATTTGTGATTGAGAATTTTTAGAAAGAACAAAATTTTACTTTTGCAATAAATTCAATCAGACCCTCAAGATTTTAGGTTATATTTTTAGTTTCCTGGTAATCAGAAACCATGAAATATACGAAAATCAAAGTTTATCTGCCAGATAACTTCTTATTCGGTACTTTATTCGGCAGTTAAATATTTGATATTTAACGTCAATTTATCTGCCGGATAACTTTATTCCAGAGTGAAAAGACCCTACTTTTTTTATCTGTCAGATAAACTTCCCGTTAACTATTTATCCGGAGGTGAAAAGACCGGGCCTAAATGTCATAATGGCGGCTGAAAATGAGATCATATGATTTATGTCTTGATGAATTTATTTGTGTTTTTGTAGGTATTATTTATAAATCTTTTATTGATACTTAATATACCGTTTGGTATGGACTACTGTTCTACTAATAACCATATATTTAGCTCCTAGTAAAGTTCAAACTATGTATAACTTTGGGTTTCATGTTGCATAATTTTTTAATAGAGGAAAATACAATAGTTCCTAATTTGGATCAAACTGAAGATAATTCTAATGCAAATATTTTAGCACAAATATCAAAACAAAATAAAAAACACAAATAATCAACAGCCAACGTAAAAATTCTGGTTAACATTAAAATGGTAAATTTATGTTTTTAAAAGTTTATAAATTTTATAAAATCCTTAAAATCAGCTGTAGACGCAGTACTACCAAATTACCATACTAATTGTAACGTGACAGGGTGACAAACAAAATTTCGAACGTCTATTACGCCAGATCATCCATTTCATAAGTCCATATTTGGAATAGTTTCATATTTTTTTGCTAATTTTTTGCTAATTTATTACCACAAAAACAAATTTTTTGCTCCACCCCTAACCGAGAAACAATGGTTGATGTAGCGTAATATTACGTCACATCAATGATAGCCATATCTCGCGAACCTAAAGAGCTAGAAAATCGTACTACGCGGCATATTTTTTTGCTAATTTATTGCTGTCGATCTGCATATGCAACATACCCCAACACCACCCCTGCTTCCCTTACAGCTAAACAACACCCCCAAAAAACAACGAAAAATCTTGAAAAATGATTTTTGTGATATAGTTGACGGTTGATATTTAATTGCTAATTTTTTGCTGTCATTAGCCGCAAAAAACAATTTTTTTGCTCCACCCCTAACCGAGAAACAATGGTTGATGTAGCGTAATATTACGTCACATCAACGATAGCCATATCTCGCGAACCTAAAGAGCTAGAAAATCGTACTATGCGGCATATTTTTTTGCTAATTTATTGCTGTCGATCTGCATATGCAACATACCCCAACACCACCCCTGCTTCCCTTACAGCTAAACAACACCCCCAAAAAACAAAGAAAAATCTTGAAAAATGATTTTTGTGATATAGTTGACGGTTGATATTTAATTGCTAATTTTTTGCTGCCATTAGCCGCAAAAAACAATTTTTTTGCTCCACCCCTAACCGAGAAACAATGGTTGATGTAGCTTAATATTATGTCACATCATCGATAGCCATATCTCGCGAACCTAAATAGCTAGAAAATCGTACGACGCGGCATATTTTTTTGCTAATTTATTGCTATCTGAATATGCAACATACCCCAAAACCACCCCTGCTTCCCTTACAGCTAAACAACACCCCCAAAAAACAACGAAAAATCTTGAAAAATGATTTTTGTGATATAGTTGACGGTTGATATTTAATTGCTAATTTTTTGCTGTCATTAGCCGCAAAAAACAATTTTTTTGCTCCACCCCTAACCGAGAAACAATGGTTGATGTAGCTTAATATTACGTCACATCAACGATAGCCATATCTCGCGAACCCAAAGAGCTAGAAAATCGTACTACGCGGCATATTTTTTTGCTAATTTATTTCTGTCGATCTGCATATGCAACATACCCCAACACCACCCCTGCTTCCCTTACAGCTAAACAACACCCCAAAAAACAACGAAAAATCTTGAAAAATGATTTTTGTGATATAGTTGACGGTTGATATTTAATTGCTAATTTTTTGCTGTCATTAGCCGCAAAAAACAATTTTTTTGCTCCACCCCTAACTGAGAAACAATGGTTGAAGTATCTTAATATTATGTCACATCATCGATAGCCATATCTCGCGAACCTAAAGAGCTAGAAAATCGTACGACGCGGCATATTTTTTTGCTAATTTATTGCTGTCGATCTGAATATGCAACATACCCCAAAACCACCCCTGCTTCCCTTACAGCTAAACAACACCCCCAAAAAACAACGAAAAATCTTGAAAAATGATTTTTGTGATATAGTTGACGGTTGATATTTAATTGCTAATTTTTTGCTGTCATTAGCCGTAAAAAACAAATTTTTTGCTCCACCCCTAACTGAGAAACAATGGTTGATGTAGCTTAATATTATGTCACATCATCGATAGCCATATCTCGCGAACCTAAAGAGCTAGAAAATCGTACGACGCGGCATATTTTTTTGCTAATTTATTGCTGTCGATCTGAATATGCAACATACCCCAAAACGTATTTCCCAAATTATTTCCCATTTAGAATAGTTGATTATAATAATTAACTTACGTATAAAAATTATTTTAACAATATTTTGTACGTGTTATGTCAACTGAATACATATATTTATTTTGCTAACCTAAATATATACTTTTATATATACATTGATTTATTACAATTAAGTTTAAAACATCTGAATAGTTCTGCTTCCCTTCCTTTAACAAATATTTTTATATCAAACAAACACTAAACATATCAAAATATCTTGTACCAAAATATACAGTCACTGCGCACGCTAAATAATGACGTCACTGGCTATCTGAATAGTTCTGCTTCCCTTCCTTTAACAAATATTTTTCTATCAAACAAACACTAAACATATCAAAATATCTTGTACCAAAATATACAGTCACTGCGCACGCTAAATAATGACGTCACTGGCTTGATGAAGTTTAATTCGCGTGTATTTTTTTCATACCTAACTTTTTTTATTGGCGTACACGTTAGCGTGTACCTAGACACAGCGAAATATAACCATAATAAAAACTAATGCAAAACTATGTGACGTCACGTGCCGTTTGAACTATTTTATACCGCTGAAGACTTTAAATATGTATTTCTAAGTTATTACGAGTTTTTGAAGCGTGAAATTTTGGAAATCTCATTTTTAAACAAAACTGAACATTATTATGTAATAAAAAAAAATTGTGCAAGTTCCCTATTGTTCGAAAAAATTTTATAACAGATTTCGAAAGCTTGTTGCTTGGAAACAGACCGACGCTGTAGGCGGAGGTCTGTTGCCTGTAAGCAACAAACTTGAGAAAGTTGTTAAAAAATTTTTGAGCATTTATCAATGTTCGAGGGAAGCAGGGGTGGTTTTGGTGTATGTTGCATATTCAGATCGACAGCAATAAATTAGCAAAAAAATATGCCGCGTCGTACGATTTTCTAGCTCTTTAGGTTCGCGAGATATGGCTATCGTTGATGTGACGTAATATTACGCTACATCAACCATTGTTTCTCGGTTAGGGGTGGAGCAAAAAAATTGTTTTTTACGGCTAATGACAGTAAAAAATTAGCAATTAAATCTCAACCGTCAACTATATCACAAAAATCATTTTTCAAGATTTTTCGTTGTTTTTTGGGGGTGTTGTTTAGCTGTAAGGGAAGCAGGGGTGGTTTTGGGGTATGTTGCATATTCAGATAGCAATAAATTAGCAAAAAAATATGCCGTGTCGTACGATTTTCTAGCTATTTAGGTTCGCGAGATATGGCTATCGATGATGTGACATAATATTAAGCTACATCAACCATTGTTTCTCAGTTAGGGGTGGAGCAAAAAAATTGTTTTTTACGGCTAATGACAGCAAAAAATAAGCAATTAAATATCAATCGTCAACTATATCACAAAAATCATTTTTCAAGATTTTTCGTTGTTTTTTGGGGGTGTTGTTTAGCTGTAAGGGAAGCAGGGGTGGTTTTGGGGTATGTTGCATATTCAGATCGACAGCAATAAATTAGCAAAAAAATATGCCGCGTAGTACGATTTTCTAGCTCTTTAGGTTCGCGAGATATGGCTATCGTTGATGTGACGTAATATTACGCTACATCAACCATTGTTTCTCGGTTAGGGGTGGAGCAAAAAAATTGTTTTTTGCGGCTAATGACAGCAAAAAATTAGCAATTAAATATCAACCGTCAACTATATCACAAAAATCATTTTTCAAGATTTTTCGTTGTTTTTTGGGGGTGTTGTTTAGCTGTAAGGGAAGCAGGGGTGGTGTTGGGGTATGTTGCATATGCAGATCGACAGCAATAAATTAGCAAAAAAATATGCCGCGTAGTACGATTTTCTAGCTCTTTAGGTTCGCGAGATATGGCTATCGTTGATGTGACGTAATATTACGCTACATCAACCATTGTTTCTCGGTTAGGGGTGGAGCAAAAAATTTGTTTTTGTGGTAATAAATTAGCAAAAAATTAGCAAAAAAATATGAAACTATTCCAAATATGGACTTATGAAATGGATGATCTGGCGTAATAGACGTAAATTTCGACCAATCACGTGCCGAATTTCATACAATTTTCGATACAAGAACTTGCATAGTGTCATACAGGGCACAAATGTACGTACAAGAAACGATACAAGAAAATGTATATCAAAAACGATATCAGAAACGATATTAGAAATGATACAAGAAAATGCATAGTGTCATACAGCCTTAAGTTCTAATTCAAGCTTTTTAGGAATGAAACAGTCAAAATTTAAAGATCTACTGACATTAGCTGCCAAAGAATGTCTATTCGGTTTGACGGAAAAGTGTATAGACAAATAGATGGCGTTGCAATGGGCTCTCCTTTAGGACCAGTTTTCGCGAACACTTTTCTATGTCACCATGAGAAAACATGGTTAGCTGACTGTCCAATTGATTTTAAGCCACTTCTTTATAGACGATACGTGGATGATATTTTTCTTATCTTCAAACATACCGATCACATTCAACATTTTTTAGATTATCTCAACCAGAAACACCACAATATGAAATTTACTAGTGAAATTGAATCAATGGAAATCTGCCCTTCTTAGGAATTAACATCTTCAGATCACCTTCAGATTTTTCCACTACAATATACAGAAAACCAACATTCACCGGCCTGTATATAAACGCAGATAGCTTCATTCCCAACAAATACAAAACAAGTTTAATCAATATACTTGTTCACCGCGCTTTCACTATCTGTTCAACCTGGCAATTCCTACATGAAGAGTTAGAAAACATAACAAGTAATTGGACTTCGTAAATCCTAGGTTTTCACCCAAAGTAATCGAAAGTAGAACTGAAAGTCGATGTTTGAATGCTTCGTGTAACTTTGCGTCCATCGATATACGATTTTGCTAGTTTTAAGTCTTTTTGACTAAACTTTGGGTCATCATTATTTAAACAGAAATGACTTCAAAACAGGAACTAAAGATTAAAATTCAACTTTTCTTCAATACGCTTCGATTGATGTGTTACATGTACTATTTCTGCGACTACAACGGCACTTCTGGTTACAACTTTTTAAGCGGAAAAACCAAAACCAAAATTTTTTCTCATCTTGCTAAGGCACATCCAATGATACATCGCTTATACTATTTCGGTGACTTTAGAACAGTTCATACGGTTGCAACTCTAAAACGGGAAGTCCGATGTCAAATTCCTTATCTTTAATACCATCCTTGGGTTATAAGCTTTTATTCGACACCTCATTTGTCATTCTATCTGTATTAATAATGGAGGAGTTGTATTCGCAGACGGAAAGACAGATGAACAGACAGTCATGAAACCGGAAGTATATATTTGTTCTCTTCTTGCGAAGTAGCGTCGAATAGTATATCACGTGTACTATTCCGGTGACTTTTAAACAGTACTTGTGGTCGAATTTCTAAAACCGGAAGTCCTAGGTCAAATTTAACACATTTAGTACCATCCTTGGATTATAAGCTTTCATTTGACACCTCATTTGTCATTCTACCTGGTATATTGACGGATGAGATATATTCGCGGTCGGATGGACCGACGGACAGACAGCCTAGGTCAAATATCTCACCTTTAGTTTCATCCTTGGATTATATGCTTTCATTTGACAACTCATTTGTCATTCTACCTGGTATAATGACGGAGGAGTTATATTTGCGGTCGGATGGACCGACGGACAGAGAGCCTAGGTCAAATATCTCACCTTTAGTACCATCCTTGGATTATAAGCTTTTATTTGCCACCTCATTTGTCATTCTACCTGGTATAATGACGGAGGAGTTATATTCGCGGTCGGGCAGACCGACAGACAGACAGTCTAGATCAAATTTATCACCATTAGTACCATCCTTGGATTATAAGCTTTCATTTGACACCTCATTTGTCATTCTACCTGGTATAATGACGGAGGAGTTATATTCGCGGTCGGACAGACCGACGGACAGACAGCCTAGGTCAAATATCTCACTTTTAGTACCATCCTTGGATTATAAGCTTTCATTTGACACCTCATTTGTCATTCTAGCTGGTATATTGACGGAGGAGTTGTGATTACAGACAGACGGACGGACAGACGGACGTGGATAATTCAAAGTTTTCACATTTTTTCAAAATTGGGTGAAAACAAAAGTGATCTTAAGTAAAAATGGTTTTTCGTTGAACTTCTTAGAAAGACACATCAGACGTTTTTTCAATAACAAATTCTAACCAAACAGCAAAGTAGAAGAAATCAAAGAAAAGATCTATATCAAACTTCCATATACTGGTTACCACAGCTTACAAATCCGACGCAACATCCGTAGAACAATTAAAAAAGCGTTTCCCTCTATAGAATTAAGATTTGCTTTCACGACTTTGGAAAGGATAGGATCTCGTTTCCATGTGAAAGACATGATTCCTAGTGAATTGCATCTAACATTATATACCAATTCAAATATAGTAGCTGTGCAGCTACGTACGTCGGGAAGACTCGACGTCACTTTAATGTCAGATGTTGCGAACACTTAGGTGTCACTCCTCACTTAGGAAGACGATCAAGAACAGTTCCAAATTCAGCGGTATTCCAACATATGACTGATTCTGACCACCCTATTAGTCGTAAGGACTTCTCAATCATTGGTCATGCAAGTTCTCCAACGGAACTCAGTATCAAGGAGACATTATCCATATTTCTTTTGAAGCCACCTTTAAACACGCAACAAGACATGGCGTGTTTGAAATTATTGACTTAACCCAATGATTGTCAATGTCATTTTTTACGTTTTCATTAATTATTGTTTGTTCCTTTAAAATTATTTTAAAGCATCCGCTCAAGAAACTTATTATTCTGACGATGATTAAAGTAATAATTGAAACGTCACCATGAATTTTAATTTAGTTATGGGTTTTATCTTTAAGTTTATTATTTTTATCAAATTTAATGGTGTGTCCTTATCTACATACACTGAAATACAGTGGAACCTCGATAACTCGTATAAATCGGGACCGCGGCCGATCCGGGTTATCGAAAATTAGGGTTAGCCGGAGAATGGGGTAAAAATTAATAAAATACGGTATATTTACAGATAAACTCCGTTATAATTGAAATAACATGAACTACACATCTAAATTATTAAAAACACGCAAACACAAACCTAAGCAAACGGAAACAAACAATACAAGACTGTACTGCACACAATACAGTCACAATCCTAACGACGTTATGAACAGTGAAAACTAAGACCATTGTTTAAAAAAGAATTTTTTAAATAGTCTTTTAGTCTTTTTTAAACAATGCTAAGACAGTTTAAGGAGAAATAACCGACGAATGGAAGGAACGAAAGTCTTACAATCCTGCTATTTAAGAAAGTCGACAGAAAGGACATAAAAAATTACAGACCCATCTCACTGCTGTCGCAAACGTATAAACTATTCATGAGGATTATCAACAACAGGCTAACACACAAATTGGACTCGTATCAACCAGTAGAGCAGGCAGGATTCCGAAAGGGATATAGCACCACTGACCATCCTCTAACAATTAGGACACTAATAGAAAAAGCTAACGAATACCATATAGATCTGCACTTAGCGTTCGTTGACTACGAAAAAGCATTTGACAGCGTGGAAATGTGGGCAATAGAAAAAGCTATAAACAACTGTAGAATAGATTCCAGATACAGAATGCTAATACAAAATATATACAGGAAAGCAACAATGACAGTACAATTGGAAGAAACCACAAAACCCATACCAATTAAAAGAGGAGTGCGACAGGGAGATGTTATTTCTCCTAAACTATTTACATTAGCACTGGAAGATGTTTTCAAAACAATGGAATGGACAAACATGGGAATAAACATAAATGGAAAGAAACTAAACCACCTAAGATATGCAGACGATGCAGTAGTCATAGCATCAAGTTTTGAAGAATTACAAACCATGCTAACCGAACTAGCAAATGAATCCGAACAAATAGGTCTAAAAATGAATTTTGCCAAAACAAAAACAATGACAAACACACAAGACAATATAAACGTAATACTAAACGACACCACAATAGAAGCGGTTAATGATTATATATATTTGGGACAGATGATAAAAATAAATAATGAAAACCAAACAGCGGAGGTAAAAAGAAGGGTCAGATTGGCCTGGGCAGGATTTGGAAAATTAAAATGGGTCCTAAAGAATAAAAAAATACAACAATACTTAAAAACAAGAGTGTTTGACCAGCGCATACTCCCAATTCTCACATACGCATGCCAAACATGGACCTTGACCAAGGCAAACATGGATAAAATAATGAAGACACAAAGAGCTATGGAGAGAGCAATGTTAGGAGTAAAATTGACAGACAAAAAGCAAAACAACTGGGTCAGAAATAGAACAAAAGTCAAAGACGCAGGCCAACATATAGCCAGGCTAAAATGGAGCTTCGCAGGTCATAACGCTAGACAAACGGACAATAGTTGGAATAGCACGATACAACAATGGAGACCATGGACAGGAAAGAGAGCAAGAGGACGACCCCAGATGAGATGGGGAGACGACATTAAAAAGGTAGGAGGAACCCACTGGAAACAGAAAGCACTAAACAGAAGCGAATGGAGGAAACTGGGGGAAGCCTATGTTCAAAATTGGACGAATTAAAGGGCAAAAGAAGAAAAGAAGAAGACAGTTTGAAATAAATAAAGGAATAAGGGGTGCCTGTTGTTTCCGATAAATCGGAGACAATGACCGTCGCTCTGCCGCCGCCGCCGTGTGCCATGAGTCATTTTTACTATCGTATACATAGTTCAAATTACACAAATACACATTATCTCTCAAATATTATATTACATACTATCCCTTGCAAGATAATTCGGATGGAATTCCCCAGATTAAGAGACTGGGCCGATATCAAGCACAAAATAATCTGGAGAATTCCATCCGAATTATCTTGCAACGGATAGTACATTTTTATTGTTCATTTTTATAGTAAAATCGGTTAGCCGGATTTCCGGGTTATCGGGGGCCGACTTATCGGGGTTCCACTGTAGTCCTCTCGGTAGGACGATTATGGTGACCTATTGGGGGGGGGACATATGGGGACAGAGACCGGGTCCTTTATTCATTTTCTTTATAATTTTATTTGTAGACTCAGAACTTATTCCATCTTATTTTTTATATTTATATTACTTCTTTTATAATTTTATCTTTTTCAGATATTGTTATTGATGATTCCTCATAAAAGAATTAAATTCCAAAACTATGGAGAGTAATCTGTCACGTAGCTGCTATCTTTGCGCAATTTATTAACAGGTTCTTAGCAATTCTGAGCACAGCACGTATTTAATTCAGAAGTAACTGATATATTAAAATAATACATATAGGCAATAATGCGAAGTGTATTACATATCTCACCTGACTTGTAATTTTTACGTTGTCCTTTAAATACATTTCACATTCAATAATTTTTTCATCCTCTGGTGGTATTACAAAATCATAATGAGATAATTTAATCGCTCCTGGAGGCTGCTAAATTAAGAACATTACTGTTAGAAACATATCTTTAAACAAAGAAGCCTATTAATCTTAAACATTAATAATTAAAGAGAAGCTTTTCTGCAAAATAAATTCTAGGAGATGGATTCGCCGGAATTGTGTACAATGGCGGTCGAGGTATCAGAACTACTCCAGAAGCTGGACATCTGCTCTGGTAAGAACTCAACTGGCTACCAGAAATTGTCTGGTGCCTAACCAGGCTTCAACGTATTTAGTTATGTAAAGCTATACCAGAGCCTATGGAGAACTGATCTGAAGACTCAACTGATTCGACCTGGTAAATGTGTTAAGAGATTCTTGCCAGAATTTTCTGGCAAGAATCAACTGGGCTTTAACGTATCTGGCCCGAATCTGTTAGCCCGATCAAACAACAATCTGACCCCAAAAAAAATACAGGAAGGATGAAAATTTGGGAATAGATAGTTGAAATTGTCTTTTATTATATAAGAAAAAGTTTACAGTTCTACATCCCCTCCACTTTTAAAAAATGGAGGGGAAAACCCCCCTCTCAAAGGTGAAAAATATACATTCAAAATAAGTCCGTAATTGGATAAAATGACTAATTCTAAGCAACTTTTGTTGTATAGAGTTTTTCCCTAAGTCAATACTTTTCGACTTATTTGCAAGTGAATATGTTCATTTTTAACAGAAAAAAATATGTTTTTGGACGGTTTTTCGGAGATAACTCAAAAAGGAAGTATTTCAGCGAAAAAAATATTCTTAGCAAAATTATATCTTTTAAAAAACTGAAAAAAATGGTGTATGCTTGAGGGCTGTAGACCCAGTAGAAGCAGAGTTGTAGCTAATGAAAAGTAGGTTCTTCTTCATCAAATTCCAAATCGAATATTTTAATCTGAAATAACCCAAAAACGGAGCACTTTTCGGGGAAAATTCATTTCAACTTTTTTAAAATGTTTATAAAAAGGTTTATTTTTGTTTAAAAAAAAACTTGTAACATTTAAAGTAAGTGAGTTACGCTCAAAATATTGTTGGTCCTTTTATTTTTTGGTAAAAAATTCGCTAAAATCACCCCCTAATTAGCATCACAAATAAATTTTATCATTACCACTTCACAAGTTACTGTGCGTATGTATTATTCATATGATCTGTAAGTTTCATCGGTTCAACGTGCTTATTTTTGAAAAAGCTGTAGTTAAAATGGCTTGTAACTAATCCAGAGATATGTCAAGAATAGATCTGGCTAGTGATAGGCTACTCAATGCATCGGGGTGTAACGTCGATATCAAGTACGGTGGTCTAGCTATCTTTGTCTGTCTTGCGAGTTTGAGTGTATCTACCAAGAGGTGGGAGTAGCGGAACGACAGAAACACACCCGTGTTGAGCTGCCCCCCCCCCCCCACTTGCAAAAACCAAAAAACAAATAGCCCTGATTTATGAGCTCTCATATTCCGCAAACTAAAAATTTTGTGCTCGTTCCACTGAGCAGGAATTTGATACATTAGTGGGGGAGGCTGAGTCAGCCCCCCCCCCACTACTTAAAAATAGGAATATTGAATCGGTTTGTGCGGCAGAATTACGAGCTATTTATGAGCTCTTGAAATTATATAATTTCGATTTTTGAGCTCATCCCCTTCACCCCCAAACAACCCTTATATTGATTTAACAAGAGAAAAATGCTGAGAAAACTTAAAATATATCGTATTGCGGATATAATTCCTATAGCTTATATACTCTAAGAATATACTATTAAATCACGTGCATTTCGAATATTGAGCTACAACCCCTTCGCAAGAAAACCACCCTATCTTCCCGGCTTAAGAGAAAGTTGTACTTAAAATGCATTAAACTAATTATTTGGCTACTACATATCATTGAATAATTTATAAGCTTCCAAACTATGCGCATTTAGATCAGTAAATTGCAATTTATTTTGTATAGTGCAGTCACTGAAGGTAAAAATAAACGATTACCTTTAATTTCGGTGACCCTTCATTGATTTTCACGAAAATTGGTCAGTGGTTAGAGGATACGTCAAGAAACAAAGGTGACATGGTACCACCTTGCGCCTTTACCCTGAGGGTGGATACCGCCCCTTCTCGGGGGTGAAAATTATTTTATTAAAAATAACTGCACAAATCAATAAAAGAACAAATTAAAAGCAAAATTTATTATATAAAGTTAATAAAATAAGTCAATACTTTTTAAGTTATTACAGATCAAAGATTTTAATTATTCGTGAAAAAAATGCATGTTATGAAGCGGTTTTTCGTAAATCACTGAAAAACTGTAAGTTTTTACAAAAAAGTTAATAGTAGTTTAATTCGTATAGCTTATATTCTAAGAATAAACTCTTAAATCACGCGCCTTTCGATTATAAAGCTACAACCCCTTTGCAAGAAAACCATCCCATATTCCCGGCTTAAGAGAGAGTTGTACTTAAAATAATTTAAATTAATTATTTGGCGACTACATATCGTTTAATAATTTATAAGCTTGCAAAATATACGCATTGATAATTGAATTGCCATTTTCTTTCTATAGTGCAGTCACTGAAGGTAAAAATCAACTATGACCTTCGATTTCGGTAAATCTTCATTCATTTTCACGACATAACAATAACAACTTGGGGTTTTAACCTGGGGTATATGTCACCCCTTCTCGTCGGTGAAAATTACTTTATTAAAAATAACCCCACAAATCGAGAGAGGGACAAATTGTAAGCAAAATTTGTTATATAATGTGATTAAAATAAATCAATACTTTTTGAGTTATTAAAGATCAAATATTTTAATTTTTGTGAAAGAAAATGCATGCTTTAAAGCGATTTTTCATAAATAACTCAAAAACTGTAATGCATTTTATAACACTTAGGTACTAAATACTTGTTAAATTACTTAAAAGCTATCAAAAATTTAGCTCCAGAAAAAGTTGATAGCATCAAAATCCGCTCAACAATTTTCGTGAAAATGAATGGAGATTTACCGAAATCGAAGGTCATAGTTGATTTTTACCTTCAGTGACTGTACTATAGAAAGAAAATGGCAATTCAATAATTGAGATGCGTATATTTTGCGAGCTCATAAATTATTAAACGATATCTAGTCGCCAAAAAATTAATTTAAATTATTTTAATTACAACTCTCTCTCAAGCCGGGAATATGGGATGGTTTTCTTGCGAAGGGGTTGTAGCTCAATAATCGAAAGGCGCGTGATTTAAGAGTTTATTCTTAGAATATAAGCTATACGAATTAAACTACTATTAACTTTTTTGTAAAAACTTAACAGTTTTTCAGTGATTTACGAAAAACCGCTTCAAAACATGCATTTTTTTCACGAATAATTAAAATTTTTGAGCTTTAATAACTTAAAAAGTATGGACTTATTTTAATAACTTTATATAATAAATTTTGCTTAAAATTTGTTCGTTTACAGATTTGTGCAGTTATTTTTTATAAAATAATTTTCACCTCCGAGAAGGGGCGGTATCCACCTCAGGGTAAAGGCGCAAGGTGGTACCATGTCACCTTTGTTTCTTGAGGTATCCTCTAACCACTGACCAATTTTCGTGAAAATCGATGAAGGTTTACCGAAATTGAAGGTAATCGTTGATTTTTACTTTCAGTGACTGCACTATACAAAATAAATTGCAATTTACTGATTTAAATGCGCGTAATTTGGAAGCTTATAAATTATTAAATGATATGTAGTCGCCAAATAATTAATTTAATGCATTTTAAATACAACTTTCTCTTAAGCCGGGAAGATAGGGTGGTTTTCTTACGAAGGGGTTGTAGCTCAATAATCGAAATGCACGTGATTTAATAGTTTATTCTTAGAGTATATACGCTATAGGAATTATATCCGCAATACGATATATTTTAAGTTTTCTCAGCATTTTTCTCTTAAGTTAAATCAATATAAGGGTTGTTTGGGGGTGAAGGGGATGAGCTCAAAAATCGAAACTATATAATTTCAAGAGCTCATAAATAGCTCGTAATTCTGCCGCACAAACCGATTCAATATTCCTATTTTTAAGTAGTGGGGGGGCTGACTCAGCCCCCCCCCCACTAAAGTATTAAATTCCTGCTCAGTGGAACGAGCTCAAAATTTTTAGTTTGCGGAATATGGAAGCTCATAAATAGCTCATAAATCAGGGCTATTTGTTTTTAATTTTTGCAAGTGGGGGGGGGCAGCTCAACACGGGTCAGAAACACAGAGGCGGCGCCCATCATATGCTAGAGAGAGAAAGCTAAGCGCCGCTTAGCTATTTGCTCCGCGTTACGCTATTTTTCCGATTTGGCCAAATCTATGTGTATAAGATCTTTGAACTAATCACGAGTTTAGGCAAATTTTGAGCAGCCATAGCATAACCAATTTTTGTCAAACAACAAAAAAGAAAAAATATTCAGAAAAGCAAAACGTACATTTTATTATTCTTTGAGATTTTTGGTATTACTAATAATTTTTAAGTTAATTCCATGAACAATTCCATTTTTTTTCAAAATTAAAAAAAAATGTTTTATTTTAAACCCAATTTTTTTTAAAATGAGCACTTTGAACCAGTGAAACTTATAGATAATATAAACAATACATAAGTAAAGTAATTTGTGAAGCGATAACGATTAATTTTATTTGGAAAGCCAATTAAGGGGTGATTTTCGAGATTTTTGTACCAAAAAATAAAGGGAACCAACAATATTTTGAGCGTAACCCACTTATTTTTAACGTTAGAAATTTTTTTAAAAAACAAAAATAAACCTTTTTTTAATCACTTTAAAAAAGTTATAATGAATTTTTCCACGAAAAGTGCTCTGTTTTTTGGTTATTTCACATTGAAATATTCGATTTGGAATTTGACGAAGAAGAACCTACTTTTCATTAGCTATAACTCTGCTTCTACTGGGTCTGCAGACATCACGCGTGCACCATTTTTTTCAATTTTTTATAAGCTATATTTTCACTAAGAATATTTTTTCGCTAGAATGCTTACTTTTTGAGTAATCTGCGAAAAACTGTCCAAAACCATGTTTTTTTTGTTGAACATGAAAATATTCACTCGCAAATAACTCAAAAAGTATTGACTTAGTGAAAAAACTCTATAGAACTCTATAGAAAAAGTTGTTTAGAATTAGTCATTTTATCCAATTCCGGGCCTATTTTGAACCTATATTTTTTCCCTCCCGAGAAAATATTTTTCACCCCGTATTTCCCAATTTTTGTAAAATGGAGGGGATGTAGAATTGTAAACTTTTTCTTATATAATAATAGACATTTTCAACTACCTATTCCCAAATTTTCATCCTTCCTTTATTTTTTTGAAGGTTTTTGGTAAAGTTTTGTGTTCCCTGATCGGGCTATGTAGCGGTTTAGAATTGATGAATCTTTCTCCGAACCGTGAATTGAACGGTATAGTCGATTCGATAAACTCAGACACAACTGGATTGTGATTTTAGTGAGTAATTTTGCCAATTTGGTAAAATTGACAAAAAAATAATTATTACTAACTAGTTAATAATTACTAGATAGTTAGTAATTTTGCCAATTTTGTCAAAATTGACAAAAAACAAAAAAATTACCTACTAAAATCACTAGTGAGTTGTGTCTGAGTTTAACGAACCGACTATAACTACCATCTTCCTTACTGCCTGTCCTTTGTCGATTTGTGTGAATTTACTAAGCGCCGTATTTTTCGTTCCTAGGGGAAATGGAAGAGGAAGAACAAAGATCACCTATAGTTGACGATTAGGCAGGACCTGTCAGTAAAGAAGATTGATCTTAGTAGTACCCAAGATAGAAACTTATGTAGAAAAGTAATTAGAGAAACCGACCACGCATAGGGATAAAATCAAATCATATAATATATTTCATAAAAAGGAGAGGTTTTAATTTAAAATTTTAAAAGGTCAATAAAATATATAAAATGTGTTTTTTCCTCTTTAGGCAATATACGTATTTTTAATAAATATAAATATGTAAAACCCATGCTTATCAGTAAGAGGGGTAAAGTAATTACAAGGATCCAGATAAAAAATGAAGATATTGAGAAAGTGGACAAAATGAAATACATCTGAGTCTGGATTACGGAAGATCTAAATCAGAAATCAGAAATTCAATCAAGAATAGAGTAATTAAGGGTAGTCTTTTTGAAGATGAGGAAATTTCTAAGTAACCAAAAACTCAATCTGCAAATCCAATATCGGATGGTACAATGTTATTTCCACTCTATTCTTCTTTATGGCTTTGAAGCCTGGACTATTAATGTTGACTTATTGAGAAAGCTGGAAACTTTTCAGATGTGGCTCTTTATTAGAATTTTGAAAATACCACAGACCGATAATATTACCAACAAAATGATGCTGTACAGAATGGGAAGGAACAGACAGCTTTTGATCAGTTAAAAGGCGAAAGACAGCTAATTTGGGGCATATATTTAGAAACGATCAGTACGAGTTGTTGCAGCAGATTATAAAAGGTAAAATCGAAGAAAATTGAAGGCTCCTGGTAGACGACTAGTGTTGCCCAAATGCAACACCAAGACGAGACTTAAACAGTCTTGGTCTTGCACCAATACACCTGGTCTTGTTCTTGGTCTTGGTATTGCACTCCTGGTCTTGGTCTTGGTCTTGGTATTGCAGCAAGGTTCTTGCAAGTCTCGCAGTTACCCACCAGCATATTGCTATTTATTAAACGTTACTTTAGATCTTAGAACAACGTAACAGTATAGGTACGTTTTCAGCTTGACTTAACATACAGGGTTGGGCGATAACCTTCCTATCAGAAATATCTCGAAAACTAAAGAAAAGAGAATCATGAAAATTGGAATAAAGGGGTTTTGAAGAGTGATCTATTTAATGAAAATATTTTTATATATTTCCTACTTCAAGTTATACCGGAAGTTGCTTATAACTTCTTTTTTTTTTAACGGGACACCCTGTATATTTTTACAATTCTGAATTATATTCCATGTCTTCTTTCTAAAAGTATGAGGTTTTGTAATGTTATATAGTATATAGGGTAGACTAAAAGATAATTACGTTTCTTATTAATTTCGTAACTTTTACACTCTGTAGAATTGTAGTTATTTGACATCAAAAACTTTATTTATGTTCAAATGATTTTTAATATAGTCTACTATTGTCAAAATTATTAGTATGTATATCTAAATGTTGGGCGAAACTCGGAATGAGTATTTTCTGAGTTTTCTTTAATGGAACACCCTGTATTTTAGTATTGTAATGAAATGATATTTTATGGTACTTTTTTATTTCTTAAGCATTCCCTATACCTAACTGCCTTAATTTGTGCTTAATTGTTAATCGCACCAACAATCTTAATTACGTAGGTATTTTGATAGCTCAACCATTATTGGTAACTTTTAGGATCAGTCTAGATTAATATATATCTATTTCCGAAAAAGTTTTTGCGACTGAATATGTTCACGACCAACCTAATAGACCTGGATCCCGCGTAAGAAAAAAAAGTTGATTAATAGCAAGCTGAAAATTTGTTAATAGCTTAACGGTGTCTAGTCGGACAAACTTTGATGCACGGGAACACTGGAACAGGGGAAGTTTTAACTGTGGAGCATGATAAAAGTGTCGTCCTCACAAGTTTATGATTGTGAAAAATAACAAGTTCTTTTTAAGTTTATTCGATAGCCAACGTTATGTAATATATGAGAAAATGTTTGTCCGACAAAAATGTTGGGCATTTTAACGAGTCCGATACGTAGAACATGTCACATCACCGGAATTATGTTGGTGATGAATAGCAGTCTGATTTTTGGATGAGAGTTTAATGAAAGGTTAAAAAAGCAATTGGAAGTTATGTCCGACAAAATTAATGGGAAGTTTTCGTAGTCGGACATTCTAAACAGGTAAGATATACACAAAAATGCTGGTGATAAATAGCTTTCCGACAAAGATGAAATTTAATTAAGTAAATTATTCCTTACCAAGAATGGCTGTTGTCGGAAAAAAATAAGGGGTAGATTTTGTAGTCGGACAATTTAAAAAAATAATTTTTGAAATTTCAATAAGGGGTGATCATTCTATGTCAAAAGTACCTGCAGTCAATTACAATCGATATCTTTCGATTTATCTCAACATCATTTATACACCTCACTGTAATACATTTATAGTAGATCAGGCAAAGTATATTATGGATTGAGTGGTCTAGCTATCTTTATCTGCCACATGCGCAGGATCGCTTGGTTAAAAGAGATAGATAGACCACCTATCGACTTTTTGCACTGTATTCCCTGTCTACCTTTATGTCTATGAATACATTTCCATTTAAGAAAACTGTCACTTTTGACAATAATTCATAATAAATTGCAATCGTAACTTCAAATTTAAACTAATCGATTTATTTTGGCAGCAAATTATTTCTAGCCATGTGACATATTACATTAATATATTTCATTTGTAGAAAGTTGAGAAAAATTACGTTATACAATTTTAATAATAATTTATTTAGGTACCCTTTTTCAATCAAGCAAAGCATTACAGCACGAAGAATGATATTCAATAGAATTTTCACAATTATCTGGCAACTGAACCTCATTGAATTGATGACCAAGCATTTTACGAACTTTGTAAAATGTTCGAAAATTACTCAAAAATGTTCCGTTGAATGGTTTCACTTTTGATTTGGCGACTTAAAATTTAAACTGTTGACACTCAAAAATATACACAAAAACACTCCATAGTTAATATAAATTTTAATTTTCAACACACGTGGCAAACAGAAACTCAGAGACCATGTACTTTCAAATATTACTTTGTATAGCACAAAGTGTCACACTGACAAATGCAGCCTTCTATTATAATAGATACTTCTAAGCAAAATGTGTCATATTTACATCTATTCTTATAAGCACCGGAGTTTTACACTCTTCACATTTTTCAATGTCGTTTACAGGGTAAGATTTAAGTATGGAAAAAAGTGTACACAACGTTTTTTGTAGGAAATTTTCCGTACTTTCTGATGCGCCTAATTAGAAAACCCTAAGAGATTGCTTTCACATGTTCTTTGACATTTTTTATTATCATTTTGAGAATATCTAGAACAAACTCCACCCAAAAAAATAATTGTTTTGCTATATATACATGCATTGATACTTACCTCACTGTTTTTGGAGTGTGCATGTATATATATGCACATGCAAATATGTGAATATAAATAATAATATACAGCTAAAATAGCTTTATCAATATGTGACTAAGGGCCGGTTGTTCGAACGCTAATCAACAATGATCACTATCAAATATTTAATTACTGTCACCAAAACTGTCAATGTCAACTTTTATTGGGTTGCTGAAAACATAATTGATTAAAATTATGAGATTAGTTAATCAATAAACATAACAATTATTAACATAATTGATTAAGTAATTTCATATTATGTTTTCAGCAACCCAAACAAAGTTGACATTGACAGTTGGTGAGAGTAATTAAATATTTGATAATGATCATTGTTGATTAGCGTTCGAACAACCGGCCCTTAGTCATTCTGAAAAAATGTTTTTTATTTATTTCCTTCCATTTGCCCAAACTTTTTGTCCGACATATAACTTTTTGCGTTACAAAATATAATTTTTACATAAACAAATCAAAATTAGCTTGCTATTTATCACCAACATTTTTGTCTATATCTTACATGTTTAGAATGTCCGACTAGGACAATTTCCCATTAATTTTGTCCGACAGAACTTCCAATTGCTTTTTTAACCTTTCATTAAACTCTCATGCAAAAATCAGACTGCTATTCATCACCAACATAATTCCTGTGATGTGACATGTTCTACGTGTCGGACTCGTTATAATGCCCAACCTTTTTGTCGGACAAACATTTTTTCATATATTATATAACGTTGGCTATTGAATAAACTTAAAAACAACTTGCTATTTTTCACCATCATAAACTTGTCAGGACGACACGTTTATCATGGTCCACCGTTAAAACTTCCCCTGTTCCAGTATTCCCATGCATCAATGTTTGTCCGACTAGACACCGTTAAGCTATTAACAAATTTTCAGCTTGCTATTAATCAACTTTTTTTTCTTACGCGGGATCCAGGTCTATAATAAAATTTCACGTATTTTTTGTTGCAATTAATATTTGGCTTGAATCACCAATAACTCACAAACTAAAGCAGTTAGGTATAGGGAATGCTTAAGAAATAAAAAAGTACCAAACATATCATTTCATTACAATACTAAAATACAGGGTGTTCCATTTAAGAAATCTCAGAAAATACTCATTCCGAGTTTCGACCAACCCTTTATTCTAAAATTAAAAATTTAGCTATACTTACAATTCTTAACAACAGTAGACTATATTCAAATAAAAGACTAGATAAAAATCATATGAACATAAATAAAGTTTTTGATGTCAAACTACTAAAATTCTACAGGGTGTGAATATTGCTACAAAATTTAAAAAAATGTAATTTTCTTTTAAACTACCCTATATAACATTACAAAACCTTGTATTTTAACAACGAAGACCTCGAGGAGAATTTAAAAATGTAAAAATATACAGGGTGCCCCATTCAAAAAACGAAGTTATAAGCAACATCCGGTATAACCGGAAGTAGGAAATAGATGAAAATATTTTCATTAAATAGTTCACTCTTTAAAACCCCTTCGTTCGCATTTTCATGATTCTGTTGCCTTTAGTTCTCGAGATATTTCTAACAGGATATTTATCTGCCTCACCCTGTAGACATAGTAAAAACCAAATTAATAAATGAAACAACTCACATCGGGTGGGGTTTGAACCCACGAACTAAATAACTATCCCTGCCTATACTCTCACAAACTGAGCTATCTACCATATCCCACGGGAGTCGGTTTGTTTCTTTAAACATTTGCATTTAACAACTTTATATTACATGTGCTAAAACATGCTTAAAACACAAAAAACCAGATAAATGACATATACTTGACTGTATTAAAAAACATTATCTGTCTAGAAAGGAATTTTGTTTGACCCATTGATATAAAATTGGACACTCTGCAGAAAGTTTACAAGTACGATATTTAATCTTACGATGTGGTATTTAGAATCCTACTAACTGATAAGAAAAAAAAAACAACTGAGTGTGTGTCGTATATTTTTTATTAGCTTAGGCCGCCTATCTTGAAAAAGTTTCAATAGGATATTACTATCGGCGTCACAACACAGATTATTTTATGAAAGGACAGCTATTCTCAAAATCTAGGCAATTACAATTAATTTCAGAGCGAAGGCGTTGCCGTCGTGTGCTAGGAAATAATGTATTACAAAATATTTTATTTTTACATTGTGATAATTTATTATGACCTCTGAGTACGTCTCAAATAAATATGTCAAGTGTTATTTTAATGAATATTTTGATTCTCTATGTATGTTTATTTTATTGTTCATAATCCGCAAAGTCCAATTTTCCAAATTTTTGTTACATAGTTTTTTGCGTCTCATAGTCTCTAAGCATAATATATCCGAACTACTATATTCCCTAAAATGACACTCAATCCTAACTGTAAGACGCAAGAATCTCGCAGGCTTAGTCTTGTTCTTGCTCAAGTCTTGCACGGTCAGTATTGGTCTTGGTCTTGCTAAAGTAAAGCGGTCTTGGTAAGACTGCAAGACCAAGACCGATATTGGGCAACACTATAGACGTCAAATAGGCTGGCTGAAAAAAATTAGCGACTGGACCGGGTTAAACACAAAGACGCTTTTAAGAAAAGCAGAAGATAGGGATGAATTTGCAATGGTTATAGCCAACCTTCATTAGTGGAGACGGCACTAGGAGAAGAAGATGTAAAAGAGGAGATACGTAAATATTTTAAGTCCAGCTCAGCAACAAATTATACGTATGATAGTTTGAAACGGTTATCTTACTATTTTTATTTTTATAATAGCCGGAATTGGTGAATCATTTAAAAGTTTTAATTTCTTAATTTTGGTCGTGAGTAAAGTTACGTTCCCAAAGTTCAATTCGTCTGGAATATACGATACTACTGGCCCTTGACCGTTACATTTAATTTTGCACATCTCTTTCGGTATCTCTTCACCTTTCATTGTAAACCTAAAAATCAAGACAAATAAATTAGGAAAAAAAATAAAAATCGTAATCCGTATCTAGAAGAAATAATACGTAATTTATGTGTATTTTCTGAAATATTTGAGGTATAAATAATTATGTACTATGTAGTAGATATTTAGTAGGAATTAAACCATACCGCGATGCGCCTTATGGTAGGGGAGCAAAGTATGCTTTTGCAGTCACTCGAGCGTTATGGGGACCTATTGGGTTGTGATTATTAGGTCCTAAAACCAAAAAAAGTTAAGTAAAATTTTCCATTTTAGAGGGGACTTTCCATTTTTTAATTTAATTTTCCATTTCCAACAATCGTTTTTTTTGCGATTATAGCGCTATCTATCCATAATTCGAAAAAATATCTCGAATAAAAGTTGCTTATTTTTACGTAAAGAATCCAAATCTGCAATAAAAATTTGGTGTCCCATTTAAGATTTGAAAGTAACCCCCCACCCCACCTCCGGGGGGGGGTCGTATTTGGTACCATTCGATAGATTTTTCAAAAGCATTTTGAAAGTGTATTTTGCAGTTTTTCGATCTGATGTTCATTTTGCGAAATATCGCGGGGTTTGTATATAAAATTTTTAATTTACTCCCCACCCCTCTCCGTGGGTGTTTAGCACTATTCGATAGACTTTTGAAAAATATTGAAGACGTATTTTTTAGTTTTTCGATCTGACGTTAATTTAAATATTCGCTTTTTTTTGTGAAATTTTTGACTCACCCATTTCCTTCAAATCGTCAAATTTTTGAAATATACACTCTTTTGCATGTACTTATTTTACCTTATCTTAATCTGACAATTTCGAGTATTTTTAAGGATAGATTCTGTTTTTTCGAGCTCCCCTTAACGAACTTCCCTGTGTTAAGAGCCAATATATGGTAGAGGTACATCTACAGGGTACCAGGTTTCTCCCCATGTGATAATCTGACGCACTCGAGTAACTGCAAAAATCCCCGCTTGGGCTCCCCTACCATTACGCAAATTGGACCAAAAGTGTGAAAACGCCTAATTAGCTTTTCACACGTTTCCTGCGGGGAACAGTTTTTAAATAACTTTCTGTTTGACGGAACGAGGTCTTAATAAAACTTCTTACTGGCGGATAAAATTTTTTTTAAACTTCCCCACCTGCTAAGGCTGTAAAATGTTTATTTTTAAACCATTTTTAATGTTATTAGTACCTAGTTTAAATCCTTATAGAGTACTCAAGTCGAATTATTTTAAAAAAATATATGAGGTTGACTAAACCCCTTACCGCCATAAAGTAGGTACGATTTTTACCCATTTGACAACTACGAGGTCGAATAAGCCTAGTGTTTTCACGGGTTTCCTCGTGTTTAATATCTATGTTTCAACAATGTTCACGAAAAAAAATAGACCATGTATAATTCATGAATTTTACTGTTTTTCCAAATGTTTGTATTTTTGAGTTTTATTTCAATATAAAATTTTCATGGAACTTAATTATGAATTTTTTTATTACTACTAGGAACTGTGAGAAAATGTTTGACAGTTTTACAATGAATTTCTATAAAAAATACTCAGTTTTCATTTATTATTACAAAACAATTTTCAAAAATACATTACAACCCCTTCGTAGTCATTTATGCCCCGAACCGCCAGATGAAAAAGTTTCTGACGTGGTATGTTAGACCTCGGACCGCCATATTTGAAGTCTTATAAAAATTGATTCCGCCATATACGAAGAATTTTACGGGGCCAAATAGACCTCGTCCCGCAGGTAACGTGTGAAATGGATAATCCTAATTATACAAAAACAGAGATACACATAATATTGCAAGGTGAAAATTTGAAATTTTATGTTTGTTACGTTTCCAGATTTACAATTTTTCGTCGTTTTCTTCTAGCGACCGTTTTTGTCAGTGGCGTAGCTAGGGTGGGGCGGAGGGGGCGGTCCACCCCGGGTGTCACCCGTTCGGGGGTGACACCCGAGAAACCCAATTGCAAAAAAATGAGATCGCAAAGATCACAAAAGAATCAAAATACAATTCAATATTATTTTGTGAACACACGAAACCGAAAAAAGTCTAGGTCAAATTGGCATTTCTCGGATTTTATCCCTTAAAATGAAAAAATAAGCTAAAAGTAACGAAATGCTTAAGAAGCTTGAAATTGGTTTAGGTTTAGATAATTATGAATTGCCGTTCACAGGTTCACAGCGGGGTACATGGATGAATACAACCTATTATTAAAGCAAAAAACAAAAAGACCATTTTCGTTGGATGTATTGACAATTTAATTAATTTATGTGGCCAGCACTTTTTTACACACAATAGGTACATCTTGTGTAACATTTTTCGGAACTGTGGAGGCAATTTTTAATTTTTTAATTTTCTACTTCCACTAGCTGCTGGGAAGTGCTTTTTAAACAGCAAATCTTTTGTTAAACGACTTTCCAAAATGCGTTGAAATCCTCACTATGCTGAAGTTAAAGTACTGGCAGAACATTTTGATATTTTTGTTCCTGCAATTGAAGAATTATATCATCAATAAGAAAATTTAGGCACTAGAGGTGCTGCACATACCATATGCCGGCTGTGTGATTTCACAATTCTTTGTCATATTTTCTTTTGGAATTATGTACTAAGAGAAATAAATAATGTTTGTCAGATTGAATTGCAAAGTAAAGGCACAACCGTTTATCAATCAGTGACCAAAATAGGTGCACTTTATATTGAAGAAAAAAGTGGTCATATTATAGTTGAAGCAATAGATATTGCCACGAAAAAATATAAGGACGAACTTTAAAAATATATATTGGAATATTTTGACCTATTCAATGTTGAACTTGAAACCAGATCAATGTCCATTCATGATGTTGCTTCATTGTTCGAGGTTTTGCAGACACACACTTTGCTTTTCATGAACAGCGAACAGTTGAATTTAGTTGTTTCAACATTTTATGACTTTTACCATGAAGAGGTATCAAAAGCAGACCTCCTGCTATAAATACCAAGGCTCAGAAGACATTAAAAAGCTGCCAATATTACAGCCACTAAATGGTTAGTTGTGTATCGGTTGCTTCATGTGAAAGAAGTTTTAGTAAGCTAAAATTAATTAAGAATTACTTGCGAGCAACAATGGCGCAAACAAGGCTAAATAACCTCGGTTTATTAACTATGATTCTTAATTGTTTTCATTATTCAAAACATACGTTTATCGGATTTTCTTTGATTTTAACAATCTTTATTTTTTGGATTTGGGGTGACACCATCGATTACCGCCCCGGGTGTCACCCAAGCTAGCTACGCCACTGGTTTTTGTGGTAGCTTGGTCTCTAATGTACAATGTTTCCCGTCCACCTTTCGTTGTATTGAAGTATCACGTGTCCTTCCCAGTTCCTTTTCCTTTTCAATTCTTCCATTACATCTTCCACCTACGTTCGGCTTCGCACATCCTCATTTCGTATACGTTCTCGCAAATTATCTCCTAACGTAGCTCGTTCGATTGCCCTCTATGTTTTTTTCAACCTATTGGCTGATAACTCTGTAAGTGTCACAGTCTTCATTCCACATATGTCATAGCTTGTAAAATAAAACTGTTGAATTCCCTTTTCTTTAGATTTATCGGTATCTTTTTATTTTTCAACACAATAATAATGAGACTTCCTACTGCTGCTCCAGTCATTCTGACACTTTTATTTTCCTCTGCCGTTTGATTCTGTTTGCCTAATTTGATTGTGTGACCTAGGTGTATATACTCTTCGACCCTTTCCATCTCACTTGCATCTGAGTTTATTTGGTAAACTTATCTATCTGATAGCTTGATTTTGTCATCACTTTTGTTTTATTTAAATTTATTTTTACACCGATTTTCGCCGATTTTTGTTTAAAACTCCTTTGGCATGCAGAAAACTATGAACAGAAATAAAGAGACACGCCTAAGGGAGGCCTACATCAGACGATGGATGAAATAGCTGTTGATCATGATAATAAAATATTTTTTTGTATTAAAAGAATTATTTTCTTTCTAAAAAACTATACACTAAGCATTAAAATTAACGCACCACCTTAAAAATGGGACATTTCTGATATCTCGTATTTCCTAAACCTGCTCTCCGATTTTAGTGATTTTTTTAATATGTTATAGCTTTATTCTTCAAGAATATGGATGTAATAACATTGTTGCTAAACAGATAACTGTTATTGTATACCGGGTGTAACAATGATAGTGTGTTTTTTCCGCAAAGTTTGGAACACCCTGTGGAATATTTTAGCGTAAATGTAAAATATTGAAATTAAAGCTCAACTGTAGCCTTAGGCTTTCTTAACATTTTCCTTTTTGATTCATTCGCTTATGTTGGATAATAAAAAATAGGTATTTTAATAACTAGCAACGTTCTGCATCAATACAGGGTGTTTCTAAATAAGTGCGACAAACTTTAAGGGGTAGTCCTACATAAAAAAAATAATGACTTATAAATGTTTACTTTTACACACATATTATGTCCGCAAATGCTTCGTTTTCGAGATAAGTGATGTTGAATTTTTTCTTGCAATCTGACGATTTATTTATTGCTCTAAAACTGGTTGAGATATGCAAATCAAATTTGGTAGGTTTTAAGAGGTAGTTATTGCGCAGTTTTTGACATACGATTAAGAATTTTTTAGTCACCATTGGCGTGCATACGCGTCATATTACCCGGTCATATTACCCGTATGCACGCCAATGGTGAATATAAAATTCTTAACTGTATGCCAAAAAATGCGTAATGACTACCTCTTAAAACCTGCCAAATTTCATTTGCATAGCTCAACCGGTTTTAGAGCAATAAATAAATCGTCAATTTGTAAGAATAAATTCAACATCCCGTATCTCGGAAACGAAGCATTTGTGGACGTGTTTATAAAGCAAACGGTCATTATTTTTTCATGCAGAATTACCCCTGATAGTTTGTCGCGCTTATTTAGAAACACCCTGTATTGATGAAGAAGGTTGCTAGTTGTTAAAGTACCTAACTTTTTTATTATCCAACATAAGCGAATGAATCAAAAAGCAAGATGTTAAGAAATCCTAAGACTACAGTTGAGTTTTAATTTCAATATTTTATATACACTAGAATATTCCACAGGGTGTTCCAAACTTTGAGGAAAAAACACACTATCCTTGTTACACCCGGTAAACAATGACACTTATCTGTTTAGCAACAGTGTTATTACTAAAGCTCGGATTATAGGCAAAATGCCTTTTTTTGCCTATTTTGCCTATTATAATTGTTTTTTGCACTTTTTGCCTTTTTTCGTAAATTCCGCCTATTTGTGCCTTTTTTTTAAATTTCATGGTTCTACCCATGATATTATTCTATTACTAAACCATTCTATAATAAAATTTTGGGTCAATAATAAAATATCAATGGTTTGTTTATATAACAGATTTCTAGGAAAATGTAGCTGATCGAGACTTGAGGGTTAACTATTCGGAAATCCCTAAGCTTTATTAGTTTATTATCAGTTGTACAGTCGGTTACTGTATCAGAGTTTAGTCACAAATTGCTATATAGTCCAGGGCCCATCTGTTTTGAGATGGACGTTGAGAGGTGACTCAAATTTTTTTGCAGAAATTGCTTGAAAATAACTCAAATAATAATATTTGAGTTATCCTCCCTCTCAAAAAGGTCCGGAACATTGTTTAAATAATTAAAATGTCAAAAAATTAAGGAAAAATTCGATTTTTTTCTTCGTTTTTTGATTATAACTTTAAAAGTATTCATTTCCCAGAAAGGATGTACTGACATAAAAGTTGTGTAATTAAATTTCATACAATATAGAATTATTTAAAAGTTGAAAAAATAGTCACCCTTGTTGCAAAATAGCAATATTTGCGAAAAAAACCATACAAAAACAAGTACTCGCATTTTACGTTTTTCAACCATTTATGCTACACTTATGACCTTCATATTTTACCCAGAAAAACTTTATGATACAGTAAAATAATACTGTAAATTTCATTAAGCTCGGTTCAATAGATTTTGCAAAATAAATTTTGAAATCCAGCTTTCGCAAAAACAATTCATTTTTTCAAAATGTTACAGGACTGAAAATAAAGCAGATAGCAAGTTGAAATTTTTTTTGCGTATAGAAGTGTACTGTACCTTTCATTTGCAATTTGCAAAATTAAAATCGATTAACTACCACCGCGTCAGGAATTTTTTTAAATAAACATTAATTATTGGTGCTACGCGCGGGACAGCGGTGTTCGATTCACATGAAGTTTATTTCCACCAAAATTTCTTCCAATCTTCATCTAATATATTATTTTCTTACTCTATATTTTGTTGTATTTTAATATTTTAATTCCAAAAAAATCAAACTAATTTTATTAATGTTTGTGAAATATTGTTTAAACAATTGTATATGTTTAAAAATAATAAACATTTATTCTCAAGTTAAAATATATGAACAAAGAAAGTTTTTGCTAAAAAAAGTGTTATTTCAAAGGATAGAATATGTGTTTTTATTTTGCAATAAACAAATTTATTTATTTATATCGAAATGTAATAAAAATAAAAATGTATCAATAATTATCAAAGGTCATTGGAATGCCCAATCAGAGCAAACTATCCGGTGTCCTGCGCGCAACACCAATAATTAATGTTTATTTAAAAAAATTCCTGACGCCGTGGTGGTTAATGGATTTTAGTTCTGCAAATTGAAAATGAAAGGTACAGTACACTTCTATAAGCAAAAAAAATTTCAACTTGCTATCTGCTTTATTTTCAGTCCTGTATCAGTTTGAAAAAATGATTTTTTTTTGCGAAAGCTGAATTGCAAAATTTATTTTGCAAAATCTATTGAACCGATCTTAATGAAATTTACAGTATTGTTTAACTGTATCATATAGTTTTTCTTGGTGAAATTTGAAGGTCCTAAGTTTAGCATAAATGGTTGAAAAACGTAAAATGCGAATACTTGTTTTTGTATAGTTTTTTCCCAATTATTGCTATTTTGCAACAAGGGTGACTATTTTTTAAATTCTTAACCAACTTTATATTATAGGAAATTTAATTACACAACTTTTATGTCAATACAACTTTTCTCGGAAATGAATACTCTTAAAGTTATAATCAAAAAACGAAGAAAAAAATCGAATTTTTCCTTCATTTTTTGACATTTTGATTATTTAAACAATGTTCCGGACCTTTTTGAGAGGGAGGAAAACTCAAATATTATTAATTGAGTTATTTTCAAGCAATTTCTGCAAAAAAATTTGAGTCACCTCTCAACGTCCAAATGTACTAATATTTTTACAGATGCGCCCTGGTCTAATATCCTAGTTTAGTTTTGTTGCGTATACCGAAAAGCAAAGAACACGTTTTAAAACGTTTTAGATATTTGTGTAAAAAGATGACATTTAAATTAAGGCTATGGATCGCACCTTATTCGGAACTTTCTCTAGAAGGAGATGGAGCATTTTGTAAACCATGCGGCAAATCGGTAAGTTTTATTTTTTCTCTTTTTTTTCTCGTCCCACAACATAACTAAATTCTAAAGCGGTTTTAGAATTCTAATTATTTTTTTATTAATTCTCAGATTTCAAGTAGAAAAAAGTACTTTATTGACCAGCATTGTGGAACCCCACTTCATAAACGTAATTTGGAAAAATTAAATTCCTCTAAGTTAGCCCAAATATCTCTGCGGGATAGTTTAAGCAGTTCAAAAAAAAAGGAGGAAGACGCATTTAAATTTGATTTATGCCAGATGATGATTGCATCCAACATTCCTCTATAAAAAGTTAATAACCCTAGTTTTAAATGCTTTTTCGAAAAATATCTTAATAAATCCTTACCGGACGAGAGTGCATTGAGAAAACATACTGTGGAAAAATGTTATGTGGAATATATTTCAAAAATTAAGCGGGAGTTAGAGGGAAATTTTTTGTATATTATCGTGGATGAAACGACAGATGTATGCGGCAGGTATATAGCTAATTTAATGATTGGAATTTTGAACGAAAACTTTGCGAGAAAACCTTATTTAGTTGCCGTTAAAGAATTGGAAAAAACAAACAATTTAACAATAAGTCGATTTATACAAGATAGTTTAACAAACCTCTTTTTACCCAACCCTATAACAGTGAATAAAATAGTTTTAATGCTTTCAGATGCTGCGGCATATATGTTAAAAGCTGCTGTTAATTTAAAGATTTTTTATCCTAATTTAATTCATTGCACTTGTGTAGCCCACGGGGTAAATAGAATTGCTGAAGAAATACGAAATCTGTTTCCGTTGGTAAATAATTTTATAAATTTTATGAAAAAAGTTTTTGTAAAGGCTCCGTTGAGGGTGCATATATATAAAGAAATACTTCCCGGTGTCCCTTTGCCACCTAAACCAGTAATTACAAGGTGGGGAACCTGGCTCGAAGCAGTTTTTTTTTACTTTGAACACTGCAATGAAATAGAATTAGTTATGTCAGAATTTGATGATGATATTTCCGAAGCCATTCGAGAAGCAAAAAAAATATTAAAAAATCCCAAATTGAAACAGGAACTCGCTTATATCAATGACAATTATAAATTAATAGTTACCACAATTACCTTATTAGAAAAACAAGGGATAAATTTATGTTTCAGTAAAATTAATAGATAATTTAAAGACGAAAATTAAATCGGCACCTGGAAGTAACGGTCAATTAATTTAAAAAAAAATGATATATGTTTTCGACAAGAATGAAGGTTTTTCGTTTTTATCTAATGTTGCTAAAGTTTTGAATGGGACATTTTCCGAGGAATTACAAATTATGCCAGATTTATTATCCGCTCTGAAATATGCTCCAATTACATCTGTCGATGTCGAACGTTCGTTTTCAATGTACAAATTAATTTTAAGTGATCGAAGACATAGTTTTAAGACCGAAAATATTGAAAAACATTTAGTTGTTTCTATTAATGATAAAATTTTAAGTGGTTATAAATAATAAGTTATATTCCTTTATTGCCTATATTTTGCCTAAATGTTAATATTCCTGCCTTTTTTAATAAAAATCTTTGCCTATATAGGCGCCTTTTTCTTCAATTTTTGTTGCCTATAAATCCGAGCTTTAATTATTACATAGATATTCTTGAAGAATAAAGCTATAACATATTAAAAAATCACTAAAAGCGGAGAACAGGTTTAGGAAATACGAGACATCAAAAATGTCCCATTTTTAAGATGGTGCGTTAATTTTGATACGTAGTGTAAATCCCTTATAGTCGGAGAGATAGAAGCGGATTTTGTGCGTGATAAGTAATGTTATGGAAAAATTATACGGGGATATGTTGAATTAGTTGTGTACCTGACTTTCCCCAACGGGCGGAAAAACAGAGTGGGGGACGAGGGTAGTTATAAGGGGTCAAAGCCGCGGTTTTTATTATTTTATTTGTGACGCTCATGATCGAGATAGTACACCAAAATTTGGGAATAAGTAGGTTATGATGTAACTAAGTAAAATCTCCAGGGACGGAACGCTGCGTGGCCGACAAAGGGGTGGGCGCAGGAACAAATATAAAAATTATAAGGGATTTTTTGTGACGCTCATAATCGATGTGGAATAAGTAGGTCCTGACGTATCTAAGTAGAGTCTCCAGGGGCGGAACGCTGCGTGGACGACAAAGGTGTGGGGGCAGGGGTAAATATAAAAATTATAAGGTGTTTTTTGTGACGTTCGTTCCCGACGCGGCGTTCCGCCCTTGGAGATTTTACTTAGTTACGTCATGACCTACTTATTCCCAAATTTTGGTGCACTATCTCGATCATGAGCGTCACAAAAAAATAATAAAAACCGCGACTTTGACCCCTTATAACTACTCTCATCCAACACTCTGTTTTCAGCCCGTTGGGAAAAGTCATATACACAACTAATTCAACATACCCTCGTATAGTTTTTCCATATTACTTATCACGCACAAAATCCGCTCCCAGCTCTTAGACTATTACGATTATATAATTAAGTTTAATGTATTCTCTGGTAACTAAAAGTTAGACCACACTGACTTAAAATATCAGAAACGTTCATATTGCAGTTGACATATAAAGAAATAAAAAGCTCAAGAACAGAAACTGGGTTGAAGTTAAGGTGAAAAAACTTATATAAAAGGTTACTTACATTAAAGGATATTCGTGTAAACCAGGAACGTATGTACAAATTGTTAAGTTTACTTCTACTATATCACCTGGACATATTTCAAAATCAGTTTTGTCAAGCGAAACTTTCATGCCTTTCGGTTTCTAAAAATGACAAAGAAACAATATTTACAATTATTGAATAAACGCAAATAATAAGTGTTGACTACAAACATTTAACCAGATTTTCAACGAAAACTTTGTTTTCGTTTATAAATTCGCAAAATCTGTTCGTTCGTTCGTTCGCCTGCGCGTCGCCGCCCCTGCAATAGTTGGGGTCAATCTACCATCATTGTATTCTTGTTTAGTTTTGTTTCCTGAATCCAAATCTAAAGACGATTTTCTTCTAATTTTCTGAGGATGATTCCCGGAGTGAAAATCGAAATTTTAAGCAATAGTTCATTTTAAAAAAATGTATTTTCATTACACCTACAATTGTGGCTCAATCCCATAAACAAAATACTAATGCCTGGTTGCACCCTGGTTGCTTATAGATAGAGCCGCCTTAAGTCTCAATTACGTTGCACCATAACTTTCGATTCTTCCCTAAGCTATCCACGTGGCAATCCATTGTGGCAAGCTAAAAATAGATCTAAGACTCAATGGTGCAATACGTATGACTCGTAATCTGAGCTTAAAGCATTTCTTAAGCTTAAGATATGTTGGTGCAACCAGAAATAAGTGCTAAATATACTCCGTCTAATTTATTTACCATTGCACGTCATTCGCGTCATAGCCCGTGACGTCACGTGATACCAACACGAAATATTTAGGCGGTAGGTGTGTTCTTTTTTAGAATCATTTGCCGAGTGCACTGGCGTTACAGCCACTAGACATATTTTATTATGTACGCGTAGAAATAATATTTAAAGATTTCTATTAATGTTAACTTAAAGAAATACACAATAATATTTTTCATTTAATTTGTATAAATGGATTATAAAGCGTTTTTATGAAGCACATTTGTTCGGAACACACTAACTGTAATCGAACGAAGGTGATATTTTGGCATACATTGGTAACATTTATTTAACAGTTGCGGTGATGACACTTCATATTTGTTTTTATTCTTTACTATAATTATTTGTTTTATTATAATTACTGTTTTTATTATTTACTTTAACGTAAGATTATAACTTAATTCTTATTTTCTATTTCTAAAGTTTTTATTTATTTACATTGAATATTAATTTATTTTGCTGTATAATCAATCCACTTCCGCAAAAATTATGTGATGTATGTGATTTAAAATGAATTCAAGAATTTTTTGTAATTGGGCAACAATGTCAACTTAGATCTCTAACGTAAATAATGACGTGCAACGGTAAGTAAATTAGACGGACTGTATATAATTCATTTTATTCGCTGTTCATCTATAAGTTTCAGGAATCCTGCACAAAACTTGTCAGGCCCTACAACTTTACCATCATTAGTTTTTACTTTATCGTACTATATACGTAGTATAGTATAATAAATAAAGTTATAGGATCGTGCAAAAAATTTTTTTTCAGATTTCACTTTTTTTACGTTTTGAGTCCCCCTGAGTCTAAAAAGCAAATAAAAAAAACATGTCGGAAGTATGTACGTACGTATGTACGTACGTACGTATGTACGTACGTATGTCGCCACCGCCCAGCAAAAACTACCAGACCGATTTCAATGAAATTCGGTATGAGTAAGTTTAAGAGAATTTTGTCGAGAAACTAAGCTTTTAAAAAAAATCTCTCAAAGGGGGGCCGAAATAGGGGGGTTATTTAGGGTCCATTTTTGCAAATTTTGACCGAAACGAATGAAATTTAACTCAAAGTTAGCTCATTGATAGGTTAATCTAAATACGAAATTTGACATTTCCAAATTCAAAATGGCGGCCAAAATGGCCGACTGCCCACCCGACACATTTCTCTACCTATCTAAAAACTTGTTTAAGATAAGTTTAATTTGAAAAAGTCGTTATATAGCCTAAAGATGGGGCTCTAAGAGGAAGATTATTATTTTTCAGAAAAAGTTATGGGTTGCCTATATTTAAGGGGTCAAAATTTGACATAATTTTGAACTAGATTTTCTCAAAAATGGCTCCAAGGAATTTGTTTATTTTTTGATGTAGTTTTGATATCCTCTAGGTAAATGGAATGACATCAGCCAGATTTCTTAATTTCCCATAAGAGGGGAGTTATGAATTTTTTATAAAAAAATATTCGGCTGCCCGTAACTTCCTTTGTAATAGAAACTAAAATCTGAAATTTTGCAGATATACATGATACTTTATTATCTATTATAACAATAAATTTTACCCAAAATATGGCTTCCGGTTGAAACGGAAATGAAAAAAAAATCTTAATTTTTTTAGATACGCCCTGTATATTTTTACATATTTTGAAAGAATCCAAAATTACCTTTCCAATGACATAAAACTCGTTGCTGTAGCTCAAAAACTCGAAAAGTTATAGTAAATAGAAATTTTGCTATAATCTTGTGTGTGTTCTCTCTCACGCGATGATAGCAGAGCATTATTATAGGGCAGTGAATGAGGGTACTTGGCTCCGAATTCCATCCTACTACATCGATGTACTTGATATTTTCACAGAAGGTAGGGAATTGCTCAAGAAACAAAATCTACCCTATATACTATGGCGCTTTTTATCTTGGGGCGGTTCCCACCCCTTCAAGGGGGTGAAAAATTTGTTGGTCAAAATAACGAAAGTGGCTAGAAAACCCATTTTTAAGCAAAAACTGGTCTATACTTTTTTTTTGAGAACTCGATACTTTTTGAGTTATGCGTAGTTGAAAATTGGCCATTTTCATTGAAAAATTACACCTTTTCGGACGGTTTTTTGTGAATACCTTAAAAACTATACATCGAACTAAAAACACTGTATAAAACATTTTTTTAGATTATAAATAATAAAGAGATTCGTTCCTTCGTAAATGTTCTGTTAATAATACAAAAAGATATATGGTAGGTGAAAAAGAGTTTGCTTTTTTGGTGCATGCTCAAATTGGTGTATTCAAGTTGAAATAACAGAGGAACGGTAGGTTTTAGGTGTGTAATGCTATCAACGCCTTTTGTAGTGTTTGAAAAGGCCTTTAAAACGAGCCCCGTTAGATCGACGCTGTCAAGCCAAAACGGCATAAACGACAATAAATTGATTTTTCAAGAAAGCCAAAAAACTGATTATTTTTATTTTTACCAATTCTGCTTATCTGCACAGTGACTCAAAAAAATTGGTGATTTTTTTTTCAAATTTTAATATTTTATGAACATTAATGTGGCTGAAAATACTGTCTGAAATAAATTAAAAACTAGAAAATGGCGCTTATGTCCAATCAAGATATAACATTGGTGAATATGCCAAACGTACCTCTGGCGTTTGTGTCGATCGCATCGTTGTAAGGTTAGCCAATATGGCGCTTAAAAGGGATAGTTTAAACATATTGTACAAATCTCATTGTTGTCTAATTACTTCAAAGATAATACAGTAACATTTTCGAAAGCAATCAAAGATAAATCTAGTTAAAATTGAAAAACCATCTTAATTGATTCTTTGCATTTTTGCATAAAATTTGATTTTTGAGCATGTTCCACCAATTTTAAATAGAAATAAACATCATATTTAGATTCAGCGACCTCGAAAACATAAAGAATCATCAAAATTTGTCATTCACCTTAAAGTTGATTTTCGTGGTCGGTATAACATCATTTTAGGGGTTGCTGCCGCTTGCCTAACACTAGGTGTGCGATTTTTAAAGTCATATAACTTTTTTCCTATTACATATTTTGACTGGAAATTTTTCAGAAAACTTCTTCATCACTTATATTTTAATACTGTATTGGTTAAAATTATAAGCTAAAAACTTCGTCGCTCAACTTTTTTAATTAAACATGAAACTAACGAAATCTGACGACAAAATGTTTAAAAATTAATAACTCCTTTTTGAATTCGTTTAAACACTTTAGACAAAGCTCGTTGGTATCTAAATACTTAAAAAATGACACAGTAAAATTTTCAAAAGGAAATATTTACAGCGACCAAAGATACAGTGAGGTAAAGTTGAAAAATCATCAAAATTGATTTTTTGAATTTTTACATGAAATTTGATTTTTGAACATGTTCCACCAATTCTAGATAAAAATAAACTTCATATTCGGATTCAGCTACCTCGAAAATATAAAGAATTATAAAAATTTGCCATTCACCTCCCATGGTCGCTTTTTCGATTTCTAAGCCTCAAATTAGGAGTGTGCCGTTCGCCGCCGTGTAAGTGAGCTATGGAGTGACGTCAGAATTACGCCTCTTTTCGCTTTGACAAGTTGTTGCTAAATCAGTTTTAAGCGTACCCTAATTATTAATTGTAATTCTATATTTTTGATAGATTAATAATATAATTTGTGTGTTAATTTTAATTGATTTCATATTTTTAGTTTTGATTTGATTTTGTTCTAGTGTTACTTTTAGGTGATATTATTCTAGGTATATAAGGTAAGAAATACTTAAATTTTTAAAATATGTTAAACAATGTTGTTTTGAAGCTATTTTCTTGTGGCATTTTTGTAACTAACTATTTTTAATGGGAAATAAGCCACAATTTTACTAAAAAAATGATTTTATTAACGTCCAAATAGGATCCGATTTAACCGTCGAAACGTTAATAAAAACATTTTTTTAGTAAATTTGTGGCTTATTAGACAAGCCGAAAACGGCGGGTTCGTCGGAGAAAATATTCCCATGACATTTTTTGCATAATCACGTTCGTGAGACATCCCAGAATAAGGTTCAAGAAGTCGCCCAAGGGAAAAGTGGTCCAAATTAAAAAAAAAAAATTTTTTAATCAAATTGCAAAAATCAATATTTTTGGCCCGGACAAATTTTGTTTAGATTTTTTGGACCATTCTGGATAAAAAGATTTCTTATAATTTTTCTCTAAAGTTGATCGTTTTCGAGATATAAACAATTTAAAATTGAAAAAAACGAAAAATGGCGATTTTGAAGGCTTAATAACTCTATTAAAAGTTATTACTATGAAAATCAGAAAGTGACTAAATCAAAGTTTAAAGCACCCCCTACAAGATCCTGGAGAAATTTTTGTCATTATTACTTTATCGTACTATATACGTAGTATAGTATAATAGATAAAGTTATAGGATCGTGCAAAAAAAAATTTTTCAGATTTCATTTTTTTCGACGTTTTGAGTCCCCCTGAGTCTAAAAAGCAAATAAAAAAAACATGTCGGAAGTATGTACGTACGTACGTACGTACGTACGTATGTACGTACGTACGTATGTCGCCACCGCCCAGCAAAAACTACTGGACCGATTTTGATGAAATTCGGTATGAGTAAGTTTAAGAGAATTTTGTCGAGAAACTAAGCTTTTAAAAAAAACCTCTCAAAGGGGGGCCGAAATAGGGGGGTTATTTAGGGCCCATTTTTGCAAATTTTGACCGAAATGAATGAAATTCAACTCAAAGTAAGCTCATCGATAGGTAAATAAAAATACGGAATTTGACATTTCCAAATTCAAAATGGCGGCCAACATGGCCGACCGCCCACCCGACACATTTCCCTATCTATCTAAAAACTTGTTTAAGATAAGTTTAATTTGAAAAAGTCGTTATATAGCCTAAAAATGGGGCTATAAGAAGGATGTTATCGTTTTTCAGAAAAAGTTACGGGTTGCCTATATTTAAGGGGTCAAATTTTGACATAAATTTGAACTAGATTTTCTCAAAAATGGCTCCAAGGAATTTTTTTATTTTTTGATATATTTTTTATATCCTATCAGTAAATTGAATGACATTAATCGTATATCTTAACTCCCCATAGGAGGGGAGTTATGAATTTTTTATAAAAAAATATTCGAGTGCCCGTAACTTCCTTCTCAATAGAAACTAAAATTTGAAATTTTGCAAACATATATGGTACTTTATTATCTATTATCATAATAAATTTTACCAAAAATATGGCTTCCGGTTGAACCGGAAATGAATAAAAAATCTTAATTTTTTTAGATACGCCCTGTATATTTTAACATATTTTGAAAGAACGCAAAATTACCTTTCCAATGACATAAAATTCATTGCTGTAGCTCAAAAACTCAAAAAGTTACGGTAAATAGAAATTTTGCTATAATCTTATGTGTGTCCTCTCTCACGCGTTCATAGCAGAGCATTATCGTAGGGCAGTCAATGAGGGTATTTGGCTCCGAATTCCATCCTACTACATTTATGTACTTGATATTTTCACAGTAAGTAGGGAATAGCTCAAGAAGCAAAATCTACCCTATATACTATGGCGCTTTTATCTTGGGACGGTTCCCACTTCTTCAAGGGGGTGGAAAATTTGTTGGTCACAATAAGCACGGAAGTGGCTAAAGAACCTATTTCTAAACAAAAACTGTTTTCATTGAAAAATGACACCTGTTCGGACGGATTTTTTGTGAATACCTTAAAAACTATGCATCGAACTAAAAACACTATACAGTGTGTCAATTTTAAAACTTACAATGGCTATATCTCACGAACAAAAACTGATATCGAAAAATGCTTGAAACCGTTTCTAGGGTAGTAAGGGGGAACTAAAATGACATGAAAGAGAACTCCCCATCAACCCCCTAGGCCCCACCCATCACAACCAAAAAAGTTTAAATTGCAAACCCCTACTTGTGATAGATAATTGAAAAGGCTATAAAAAATGCTATTCAATGGTATAAGTAATAATTATACAGGGTGAAGCAATAATTGTGAAACTTTGGCTTAAATGAAAAATTTAATAAGGTTTTCTTGAATTACAAATTTATTAAAAATGTCAAATAAGTAAATATTTAATGTGACTTCCGTTATTTGTTAAACCATAATACAGCCTATTTTCAAATTCTGCACAAAATTTAGCAAATGTTCTAGTAATAGGGCGACATGCTTGAGTAATTCTTTCTCGCAATTCCCCAAGTGAAGCTTGAGTTTTATAAACAACTGATTTAGGGTAACCCCATAGAAAAAAGTAATATACTATCCTACTATAAAAAGTACTATCCAATGGTATAAATAATAATTATACAGGGTGTTAATATCAGCTGGCTTACTATGACGTTTGTATTTGTAATGCTATCTCCCGGACTATTATTTTAAATGGTAAGTGTCCGCTCGTACTTTTTTCTGTTAATTAAAACTTAATTTGCCATTTTTGTTTTAAATCAGTTGTTTATAAAACTTAACTTGCGTCACTTGGGAAATTGCGAGAAATAATTACTCAAGCATGTCGCCCTATTACTAGAAAAACATTTGTCAAATTTCGTGCAGAATTTGAAAATATACTGTATTATTGTTTACAAAACAACGGAACCCACTTTGAACATTTACTTAATTGACATTTTTATCAAATTTGTAGTTCAACAAAACCTCATTAAATTTTTCATTTAAGCCAAAGTTTCACAATTATTGCTTCACCCTGTATAATTATTATTTATACCATTGGATAGCATTTTTTATAGCCTTTTCAATTATGTATCACAAGTAGGGGTTTGCAATTTAAACTTTTTTGGTTGTGGTGGGTGGGGCCTAGGGGGTTGATGGGGGTGAGTTCTCTTTCATGTCATTTTGGTTCCCCCTTACTATCCTAGAAACGGTTTCAAGCATTTTTCGTTTTCAACTTTTGTTCGTGAAATATAGCCATTGTAAGTTTTAAAATTGACACACTGTATAAAACATTTTTTAGATTATAAATAATAAAGAGATTCGTTCCTTCGTAAATGTTCTATTTATAATATACAAAAAGAGATATGGTAGGTGAAAATAGTTTGTTTTTTGGTGCATGCTCAAATTGGTGTATTCAACTTGAAATAACAGAGGAACGGTAGGTTTTAGGTGTATAATGCTACCAACACCTTTTGTAGTGTTTGAAAAGGCCTTTAAAACGAGCACCGTTAAATGTCGGTTACTTACAAACTAAGCGAGATATGGTGCAAAAAAATATATGACTAATGTACTTTAAGGAAAAATGAAAAGTATATACATTTAACTCCCCATCCACCATAATTTAAATGCTTTGTTTTCCTTCTACAATACCTTTTAATATATATAGTGTTATTTCTACTTTCAAAAAGTTGAACGGGTTTAAAATGAATGGTTTTTGTAAAAAATGTGATCGAATTATAGATTGAATTTTTAAATTTTCTTAAAAATCTTCCTTTTTCTCCATGTAATTCGAAAATAAAAATATTTCTCCCCTGAGAAGTGGTGGGAACTTCCCCCACGATAAAAGCGCCATAGTATATAGGATAGACTTTGAATTAGGAGATTGGGCTACTCCCAAAATTTCATTAAAATCCATGCAGTAGGATAAAATTTGGAGATAATATCTTGTTCTTAATCTCGCGCATGGACTGGCGTAATCGAAATAGAATGAAATTCAAATATTGTAAACTATTAATTTCTCAGAAAAATGAACTAATTTGAAATGAAAGTATGACTATAATATTCTATTGATTTATGCAATAATCTACACATCTATAGTGTGTCCCCGAAATATGGCATCGAACATTTTCTCAAATGCAGGAATTAATGATGCGTAGAACCATAAAATACTTTTAAGTACAGTAGGTGTTTCTAAAATATCAAAATAACGAGTAACTTTGTTATTTTTATAGAATGCCAGTATCTAGTACCATAACGATAATAGATCGGTACGATAAAGTTCTCGGGCGGCCCTTCCGTCCAGCGTTTTTTTAATAGTTGACGTGATTTTTTCGATGATAATCTTGTTTGAGATTCCGTGTCTTCAATCGTATTCTGCCTTCAATCTGCAAAAGTTACTTCCACATATTTTTTATAAGTGTCTAGTTTCTCTTCCACATTTAATAAAGGTTTTTTTTATTGTCTGCCAAATTCCCAACTATTTAAGCCTTGTATAAGCCTGCAGTTTTTTGCATAGTAAATAAATCGTTTGCATAAAAAATTTGCATATTAAATAAACAAACTGCCGTTATACCTTTTTAAATAAATCGTGTTTATGTTTTACGTCCAAGCTATTAATGGTTTCCCACCTTTAAACGTATCGGACGAGTTTGGCAACTACGGGCAACTACCACTGTGTCAGTGACAGTTTTAGATGACATACTCCTCCGATACGTCTAAAGGTTGGAAACTGTCAATACCATAGAGGTATATATTAACATAGAGTGAGCCCACACTCCGCGTTTTCTGACGAACAGATCTCTTCGACTGGTTTGCGGTATCTCTTTCCAGCATATTGTATCGAGAAATTAAGATGACAATAAGTGTAAGTATATGCACGGAAAGGGAGGACTACTGTCGCAGCTTTACTATGCGTAAGAGTGAGACAGCTCTGATCCAAAGAAAAAAGATGGTGTCGTCACTTAATTCTGAACGACACTCTGTCTATGATAATATAATATAAGTCTATGGTCAATACATATAACGTAAATTTCTAGGTTTCTGTCGAAAATTTCCTATCTCCACTAGTTCCATCTCTTTTTATTTCAACACGTTTTATGTTTTCTGCTGTTTAAGTTATTTTACCGGTTAATAGCGCACTCTTCAGTAGTTTTAGGTTATATTTTTTTGACACTGCGTCGAATCCTCTTTAGTCTAAACCTAATTTTGGCAATCAATGGGTTATGGTTTGACTTGATATCGGCTTCTGGGTATGTCTTGCCTGATGTTATGCTATTACGAAATATTTTATTGATCATAATGTAATGTATTTGATTTCTCACTATGTGGCCTGGAATCTCTTGAGGTGATTTCCATGTGCATAATCTTCTCTATGGGAGTTTAAAATAAGTGTTAGTAACCAAAAACTCTTCTGTTACAAATTCAGCCAATCGGTCTCCTGGCTCATTTCTTCTTCATTGTATTCTACCAATCTTGGCCATTAGGTCACACATAATCAAAGTTAACTCGTTTTTAGGAAGGCCTTATAAGGCGTTGGATAATTCACTATACAGTAATGAGCACGCTAATAACTGGAAAAATAGCTTGAAAGATTTTTTTTTTGAGTGAATTTGATGGCCTTGGCCTAGGCAATTAGCCATTTTGTTATTTTAAAAACAAACAAATTTGATATTTTCAATCAGAGGAATTTTTTCTGTATTTCTAACTCTAAATACATAACAAACTAACATTATTATCTACAATTATTATCTAAATAATACTCTGTTTTGGTTGTTCATTTTTTTTGTAAATTTTTATTTTTTTTGTATTTTTTTTGCATTTTTTTTTATTTTGTTAATTTGTTTTTTTTTATTAATTTTTTTATTGTTATTTTTTATAAATTGTTTTTTTTACTACGCTAAGACGTAAACCCGATTCATCCTCGCGGAGGTTTACATCTTCTTAGTTTTTTTTTGCATTTTTTATTTTTTTTGTTTTTTTTTGCATTTTTTATTTTTTTTTTTTTTATTTTTTTTTTCCTTTTCTCTTTTTTTTTGTTCTTTTCTTTTTTCAATTATAATATACAATAATTACTTAAATCTACAGGATTTAAAACAAAATAACAACAAAACAAACATGTTTGTTTTGTTTTAACAAACATGCCTGCTTTGTTTTAACAAAATTTCTTAAATACAGGGTAAATTTTATTGCTACAATCTATATTTACAATTTTTGATATGTTCGTAAATTGTTTTTAATATATTAATCTCTTCAGAAAAAATCAAATTGTTCAGGTAGACGGGAAGTGGAATTTTTAATATATTAAGATTATCATAAAATTTGTAATATGAAGGGGGGTAAGAGCATGATTACATCTCAATCTATTTATAACTCTTATGAAATGGCGATTTGATACAGAATGAAACCATCTTTTAATGGGAATTTCAGGTCGCATTTGTTTGTAATTACTACCAGTTCTCGTGTTTCGATAATACCTTTGCCAATTTTCTTTTTGGTGTCGTCTACTAATAATATCAATATCCGAAATGGGTAGTAAGTTCATGGGAAGTTCTTCGCCTATTTCTAGGGCGGATTTGGCTAGCCTGTCTACTATTTCGTTACCCCTAATGCCTGCGTGTCCCTTTATCCATGATATAATGATGTTTTTTCCTAAATTTGCAATTTAATTATAAAGAGTCATAATTTCCAGTTCTATATGATTGAGTTGTTGGTACTTATGTACGTTAGTTAGTCTATCAACGACACTCTTACTGTCTGTAAATATTATGCAGCTATAGGGTTCGTTACTAAATATGTGTCTTAAAGCAAAAAGTATCGCTATCATTTCAGCGGTGTATATCGATGATTCACAAGGCAATTTGAATAATTTTTTAAATCCACTTTGAATATTGATTATTGCACATCCTACTTTGTTTTGTACTTTGGATCCATCTGTATAGTAAAACTGATAATGTGGCCATTTATGAAGTATAAATGATTGAAAAACGACTGGATTTAAATTAATATCTATAAAAAAAGTATTAATTTGTTTTGAGAAAATTTCTTCTAATACATGGGAATACATAGGTGAAACTTGATTTTCATAAGTATAGAAAGTACTTCGGTATTGAGATATTTTCAAGTAACTATCTACAAGAAGGGGACATTTTTTCTTTGTCCAATATTTATGAGTTAGATCTAAAATTGATAACTTATGTATATCCTGCAGATAGTTTGTATTTTTTCCTATAGTTCTAGTAATAAATTTATCACTTAAAAACTGTCGTCGAAATTCCAGGGGTGGTTCTATCGCCTCAACTTCCATTATATTAACGGGTGTAGACTTCAAATATCCAAGACAAAGTCGAAGACATTTATTTTTTTGTATTTCTAATTTATTCAAATGTGTGTTTGCAGCAGTTCCATACAGATGACAACTGTAATCGAAAATAGGACGAATCATAATACGGTAAAATAAAAGTGCTATATTTGGATCGGCACCCCAATTAGTTCTACAAAAGGCTCGTAGAATATTCATTGCATTTTCAGACTTTTTTATGATATGATGCATGTGATCCTTCCATAGAAGTTTTCTATCCAAATAAGTACCGAGATATTTTATACAATTTTTAATAGGATATTGAATTTGACCTACTGCCAAATGACCTTGTGGAATTTGACGATTTCTGGAGAAAATGCAAATTTCTGTTTTAGATTCTGATATTGCTAAACCAATATTTTGATAGTGATTAAGAACAGCCTTAATTGAGACATTAAAATTATTTTTACATATATCCAATGATTTGTGGGATGTGTAAACTACTACATCATCAGCATATTGAATAATCTTTGTTGTGCTATTAATACAATTTTCTAAATCAATATTATATAAAATATATAACATTGGACTTAATATGCTACCCTGTGGTAGTCCTATATTTGTAAGACGTGGAGTGGAGATGGAGTTGTTGATTTTTAAAACCGTCCATCTATTAGTGTACAGTGTCCTCAGAAATCTAGCCAAGTTGATGGGAAAACCAATGTCTAGTAGTTTTTTATACATAATGTCCAAATTAACGGTATCGAATGCAGAAGAGACATCTAGAAAAGCAGCCATAGTATACGCATTATCAGTAAAGTTTATTAGTATAGATGAGACTAAGGAAGTTATCGCATCTTGAGTTGATTTTGATTTTCGAAATCCATATTGAGATTTTGGGAAAATATCTTCTTGCTCTAACCAGTGTTCAATTCTATTTTTTATTAATCTTTCTAACGTCTTTAGGAAGCAAGAAGCTAGGGATATTGGTCTATATGAACTATAAGAATTTTTTGGTTTTCCAGGTTTTTTAATAGGTATTAGAATATATTCCTTCCAACTCTCTGGAATTTGTGACGTGTCATTCCAAATTTCATTAAAAATATATAATAATGATATTTTATATTGAAGTGGTATATGGTATATCATGGAATATGAAATATTGTCTTTACCTGGAGCACTGCTATTTAGATTAAGCTTAAAAGATGGAAAATATAATACATTGCGAAACAAAAAGAGATGAAACTAGTGGAGGTGAAAATTATCGTTATTAACGTATTAATAATTACCATTACATTACATAGTTTCCCATCTTTAGACGTCTGTGACAGGAGTATTTTATAAAATTCTACTGTCACAGTGACAGTTGTCATACTCCTCTGATACGTCTAAAGGTGGGAAACTATGTAATGTAATGTTATTTTAGATAATTTTACGATAATTTCAACCTCCACTAGTTTCATCTCTTTTTATATTTCGCAATTTATTATGTTTTCCATCTTTTGAGCTATTTTGCCGGTTATTAGCGCGCTCATCACTGTATATAATTTATTTGGTTGGATCAGAGAGAGCAGCATATGTGCCTCCTGATGAGAGACTAATAAGTTTCGAAACCGGTAGAGGTGCTTGCTGCACTCTCTGATTGAACTAGAATATAATGCGGCTGTAGTTTTGTGTTGCAACGAAATTGAAAATGGTTATTGGAGCTGAACCGCGCTGAGCAAATGGGACGTGAATTATAAATTGTAAAATTCCCTCATCTTCCTTAGCCTCAGCATCCGTTATGGTTTGCAAATTGTAGAAGCCTCGGAGGTGTAACCAGCGAGGGTTCTAATTGTTTTCAGTCTGGTGGGATGTAGAGTAACATTATGTTGTTTTATATGCCATTAGATTGAAAACTTAGTCTTTTGCTGGCAGTTGTCACTATGGCATCTATGAAGTTTCGTTCGATGCAATCCGTGACTGCACGCCGGGGTTTGTTTTGGTTGGATCAGAGAGAGCAGCATATGCGCCTCCTGATGAGAGACTAATAAGTTTCGAAACCGGTAGAGGTGCTTGCTGCACTCTCTGATTGGACTAGAATATGTTGCGGCTGTATTTTCGTTTTGCAACGAAATTGAAAATGGTTATTCATATTTGTTTATTATTATTTCAGGGATCTCCCTCCTAAAATATATTCCATTCCCATTTATAGTATGCATATGACGATTGTTATATACATAATTATGTGATAACATCTGCTAGTTAGAAACATCCACATTCAAATATGTAAACTATATACATGAGTAATATACATTATCCAAAAATTATAAACTAAGTTACAAAATGAAAGGAAGGTATTTTAGTTAGCCATGTGATAATCTTACCGACAAAGGTGTATAGAACAGATGTCCACACAGGTTAGTATCATTTATGAATTTGATTATTCTGGTATATTCGTAATTTATGAAGCAGAAATTGATCAGAATCTCACTTGGATCGGTAGTTACTTTCGGTACCCCGCATTTGTACTTCATGGGTACTGCCAGCTGATACATTTCGGACCCGTACATCATTACGATCATCCTTTCGCCAATTTCGTCTAGTAAATTAGCAGTTAGCTTTATCTGGAAATAATTATTTATTTAACAGTATACAAATTCTTTAAGAGGCCACATCAGCTCGTCATCAATATTACTTCGGGGGATAGTAGCACACCCTTTTTAGAACTTTCTGCGAAACTTTGACAACAGTGCGTCGACAGTATTTGAGACTATCTAGATGAATATTGTGACAATATACTCATAGGCGCGCTAAATGAAAGTAATAGAAAACTATTTTATTATTAGGAAATAAATATTTATAAAAATAAACCAAAATAGCTGAAAATTTTATGTTAAGGTGATACAGTAGCGATCAACAGGTAGCAACAAACGCGGTCCAAGATTGCGAAAGTTCTACGAACTTTTAAAAGTGAGGCAACAGTGCATTGGTAATTAGACACTGACAGTGACGTTTACACTATCAAAAACAATAATTTTTATACACATAGGCGCGAAATGTTGCCAAGTCAGTGACGTTCGATTTCTTGTTATAAAAAAATCGATTTTTAGTAGTTCCAAGATTACACAAAATCTAGGCATGGGATAAAAAAGTTTATTTGAAGAAAGTGTATTTTTTTGTCTTTCTTAATGGCGGTACAGGCTCCTTTTTCCAATATTTTATTTAGTTATGGAGTAATTTCCACATACTAACATATTTCTGAAATTGGGCTCTGTACCGCCATTCTTTATTATATTACGAATATGTGTGCCAAATATCTCGACAAAATTTTCAAAATTAGAGCCGCAATCTTGGAACACGTTTGTTGCTACCTGTTGATCGCTACTGTTTCCTCTTAACATAGGTATTTGCATGAAATAATCATAAAACAGTATTGTCACTCCCACCATATTTCGTATTTCGATGTAACACATGTGGAGGTGAGCCGTAAGAACACTGCATTAAAGCATAAAAACATCATACAAGTGGCATACAGCGTCTCATTTCCTGTTTAACTTCTATTGGCGTGCATATAAAGGGTGATTCATTTAGAGGTACTTTTTTGGTGGGGATTTGGTGGGAGATTGTTCATGAATCGTATCACCTGACGTTGCGATTTTATTCAAAATTGTTTGACATTTCATCCTAGAAAGATTTAGCTCGGCACATCGTCTAGAAATTACTCAGCTGTATTACGAAAATAGGCATTCAATGAGGAATGTGTTTCGTGCGCTTAAATCAAATTATGGTCCACATAATTGCACTACCGAACACAAAATTCGCTATACCACCAATTAGTTTGAAACCCAGTTTTTATTATTAGAGATAACATGTGACCTAATAGACCACATTCAGCACGCACTGAAGAAAACGTAGCGGCGGTAGCGGATGGTGTACGCGTAAATAACGAAGAATCTCTTCGTCGCTATTCCCAACAGCTTGGCTTGTCGTATGCAACAACTTGGCGTATATTACGTAAGGATCTTGGTTTAGAAGTCTACAAAATTCAACTAGTGCAAGATCTGAGGCCAATCGGCCATCTGAGTCGTCACCGTTTTAGTCGAAGTGCTCTTGCTAAGCTTGCAGAAGATCCACTGTTTTCGAAAAAAAAAAATTGTGGTCCGAATAGACCCCTTTCTGGCTAATGGGGACGTGAATAGACAAAATGCCCATATTTGGGTTGATAAGCAAAAATATATATGAAGCTACAAATATAGCGAGGAACAAAAATGGTGAGATATATAAAAATACGGAACATAAGGAAAATGAAAAAGAAATCATAAAAATGGCTACACGGAACGTGCGAGGTATTAACGGTAAAGAAGAGGAAATAATTGAAGAGATGAAACTACAAAATATAGACTACTTGGGAGTAACTGAAATAAAAAAGAAAGGTAGAGGAATAGTAGATCTAAATGATGATTACCGCTTATATTGGTCAGGAGTTGACTTAAAATAATGGGGCGCGGGAGGTGTAGGCCTAATAGTAAAAACAGAAAAGACAAATAACATAATAGGTGAAAGATATATAAACGAAAGATTATTGGTAGTGGAAGTAAAACTAGATAATACAAATATAACCAGCATAATCGTAGCATATGGGCCAAATGATAATGCCAAAAAAGAGGAAAAAGATGAATTCTTTGAAATATTACAAGCAGAGATGGACAACGAAGGAGAAAACATTATATTAATGGGAGACCTAAATGGTAGGGTGGGAAGAGACAATAAAGGGATTGAACGATACTTAGGGCAACATGGAGAAGAAATGAAAAATGATAACGGAAACAGAATCATAGATCTATGTATAGCAAATGATATGGTTATAACGAATTCAAAATTTATGCACAAAGACATACACAAATATACTAGAGAAATCTAATCGAGAAAAGAAAAATCCATAATAGACTATTTCCTAATAAAAAGAAAAGACCTAAAGATGATAAAAGACGTAAAGGTAAAAAGAGAGGCTGAAATAAGCAGTGACCATTACTTGCTTATAATGGAACTAAGGGTGTACACACATAACACAACAGAAAAAAGAAAGAAGATAACTAAAGAAAAAATAAAAAGCTACAAATTAAGAGAAATAGATAGTAAAGAGGAATACCAGAAGAAGTTAACCAAACAGTTCGAGACTATAAAGGCAATTAACACAGGAATAGAAAATAAATGGAAGCAATTTAAGGAAATCATATTGAAAACAGCAAAAGAAGTATGCGGAACAACTAAAATCACAAACATATATTCGAAGAAAAGTAAATGGTGGACAGCGGAAATACAACGTAAAGTGAAAGAAAAGAAAAAAGTATGGAAAATGTATCTAAAAACCAAATCGGAGGACGATTTCGAAAAATATAAAATGGCCAGAAACGACATTAAACAAGAAATTAAAACGGCAAAAAAGAAGTCTTGGGAAGATTTTGGACACAAAATGAATGAAAACTATTTTAATAACCAAAAATTTTTCTATGGTACATTGAAACAGCTAAGACAAAAGAAAACACATAGATTAAGAAACATAAGAGATAAAGAAGGAAATATATTAACTACAGAAAGAGAAATAATGCAAAGATGGAAGCAGTACTTTGAAGAACTAACAGAATGGAAACAATATCAACATGAAAGAGAGGGAGACATGATCGAAAATACAGAGGAAATGCAGCAAATAACAAAAGAGGAAATTGCAGAAGCCATTGACAAATTAAAATTGGGAAAATCTCCAGGCCAAGATGAAATCACAGCTGAAATGTTAAAGTACATGAGTGAAAATTCAAAAGAAAAATTCCGAGAACTACTAAATGAAATAATCACAGCAAAGGAAATACCATCTGATTGGAAAACAGATATAATAGTACCACTGTTTAAGAAAGGAGACGCAAGAAATTGCGAAAATTATAGGGGTATTACATTGACAAGCGTTCCTGCCAAAATATTCAATAGAATAATTGAAAAAAGGCTAAGGGAAAAACTAGAAATAAAACTAGAAGAATCCCAGCATGGCTTCAGAAAAGGAAGGAGTACCCAAGATCTGATATTCATATTGAGACAAATAGGAGAAAAACTATTGATGAAAGGCAAAGAGATACACATATGCTTTATTGATCTGAAAAAAGCTTTTGATAGAATAAGAAGGGAAGATATATGGAAATGTTTAAAGAAAAATGGAATAGAAAAGGATATGATAGAAATAATTAAAGCCTTATATAAAAATAATAAAATAAAAATAAGGACTCACAATCAAGAATCTGATGAATTCCAGGCAAAGATAGGACTAAAACAAGGCTGTGTACTAAGTCCATTACTTTTCTCAATGGTACTAGATGACGCAATAAAGCAATGCAAGGAGAAATCTAAAGACATGATATTGGGAAAATGGAAAATGAACAATGTACAAATACAAGAATTACTATTGGGGTCCGGACAAATAATCCCCGGACAAATAATCCCGGACAAAAAATCCCCACAAATTATCCCCGGACAAAAAATCCCCGGACAAAAAATCCCCACAAAAAATCCCCACAAATAATCCCCACAAATAATCCCCGGACAAATAATCCCCGGACAAAAAATCCCCACAAAAAATCCCGGACAAAAAATCCCCACAAATTTTTTTTGGACAAAACATCCCCACAAAAAATCCCGGACAGAAAATCCCCGGATGGAAATATGCAGTCTGGCGGCCTAGAAAAAGGTGGAAAGATGCAGTCTGGCGGCCTAGAAAAACGTTTTTTTGACGTTAAACTTACAAAAAGGAACATAATTTTTTGCATTACAATCAAGATTATCGTTTTCTGGACCAGCAGTTATCATCACGAATAGACAATAAGTACAACATGATTCCCAAAGCCTTAGCTTATTCCCCATATCTTCCACGATATTTGAAAAAACTCAGAATTGGAATTCGACATTTGGTAATCGAAATTACAATGTATGCTTAATTTTAATCGCTAATCATTATTTTCGTGCAGAAAACTGGTTTCATGGCGATTGCTATAACTCTCATGCACTGAAGCTGAAAAACATTTGCATCGATTGCATTCACGGGAAAACTTTTAGAGAACTATTTGGTAACAAAAAAATTTCTTGGGGATTTTTTGTCCGGGATTATTTGTGGGGATATTTTGTCCAAAAAAATAATTTGTGGGGATTTTTTGTCCGGGATTTTTTGTGGGGATTTTTTGTCCGGGGATTATTTGTCCGAGGATTATTTGTGGGGATTATTTGTGGGGATTTTTTGTGGGGATTTTTTGTCCGGGGATTTTTTGTCCGGGGATAATTTGTGGGGATTTTTTGTCCGGGATTATTTGTCCGGGGATTACTTGTCCTAGCTTCATTACTATTTGCAGATGATATGGTATTGTTAGCTGACACGGAAGAGAAACTGCAACAAATAATAAACACTTATATAAAAGAACTAAGAAAAATGAACGTGGAAATAAACACAGATAAAAGTAAAACAATGGTTATGGCAACTACAAAAAAAGTGATAAAAATTAAGGTAGAAGGACAAGTTTTGGAACAAGTAAACAGCTACAACTACTTAGGTACAATTATTGAAGAAGATGGTAAAATAGACAAAGAAATAAACAATAAAATAGGAAAAGCAGGGACAATTAATAATACATTAAGAAATACGTTCTTTGGAAAGAAAGAGGTACCCAAAGAAGTCAAAACACAAGTGTACCAAAAAGTGGTTCGACCATCAATCGTCTATGGGAGTGAGTCGTGGACGCTAACAAAGAACAACAAAAGAAAAATCAAAGCTACAGAGATGAGATTCTTGAGAAAAATAGAAGGGGTCACACGAAGAGACAAAATAAGAAACGACACAATAACTCAAGCTCTAAAGATAAAACCCATAGAGACAATTATAGGGGAACGACAGTTAGGATGGTTGGGCCACATCCACAGACTAAACGACACAAGAATAACGAAAAAAGTATATGAAGTCAGAGTACAAGGGAAAAATAAAGTAGGTCGCCCAAGAATGAGATGGGAAGAGCAAGTTAGACAAGAAGCAGAGAAGAGAGGACTGCAATGGAGTATGGTAAAACAATTGGCTCAAAATAGAACAGCATGGAAAAGAAGTATCAAAGAAGCACCACAAGATTAAAACATATGGACAGAAAAATGGGTCAAATAAGTAATTTATATTTATTAAAATTGTATTGTTAAAATAAAAGTTTTGTATAATTATTAAAATGTATTGAAATGTAGATATTGAACTAGTTGTAAAAAGCCCAACACCGAAAGGTACGAATGGGCTTAACTGATTAAATAAAAATAAAGCAACCCGAAGAGGTTTGGTGTGTTTTATGGCCGGCGTAATTGTCGGTCTATATATGTCTTTAAAACAGAGGCCGGCCAGAATGTTACTGTGAATGGAGACCGTTGTTGCGCCATGATAACGGACTATTTGGTCTTCTTCGTCTTGTGGTGCCTATCCGTTTCGGATGTTGGCGACCATCATGGCAATCTATACTTTGCACACTGCTGCTCTAAAAAAACTTGTGGTTGTTGTGTTGATAAATGTGCGTAGATTCTTCAGCCAGGAAATCCTTCGCCTTCCTGGTCCTCGTTTTCCCTCCACTTTTCCTTGCAATATTAGTTGCAGTAGTCAATATCTTTCGCTGTTTCTCATGATGTGACCGAGGTATTCGATTTTGGCTGCTTTTATTGTGGTTAACAGCTCTTTTTCTTTTTACATTCTCAGCAAAACACCCTCATTAGTAACGTGGTTTAAGATACCTTCAGGATTCGACGATAAAGCCACATCTCAAAAGCCTCAATTTTCTTGCAGATGGCGTCTGTGAGAGTCGACGACTCAACTCCGTACAGTACAACAGTGTAGAAAAGATATAACATCGCAGTAACCTGACTTTTATAGGCAATGATAAAACATGACATTTGAATAACTTAGCCATTTTTTGAAATGCAGATCTTGCTTTCTCTATCCTACATTTAATTTCTATGGAATTGTCCCAGTTTTCATTGACGTTCGTATTAAGGTAGGTGTATGTTTTTACTCTTTCTATTTGTTGACCGTTCACACTGATTCGTCCAAATTGCTGTTCCTTCTTAGAGATCATCATACATTTTGTTTTCTTAGTGTTTAGTGAAATTGAAGCTCGTGGTTTCAATGGCATTTGATTCCAAAAATATGACGCCAATTGCCATACAACCCGTGAAAGCATGGCTTAACTGCGAAAACGATTCGGTGAGTAATTTATTTCACGCTTCGGACCAGTGAATTGGCAGTCTATATCCTTCGATATCACACCTCTAGACATTTTCCTTTGTGGCTACCAAAAGGCCAAAGTCTACATTAATAAACCGGCTACGATTCATCCATTAAAGGCCAATATTAATCGAGTCATTGATCAAATACCAATCGAAATGCTCGAAATCGTTTTTTCTTTTTGAAAAAAGTACCTCTAAATGAATCACCCTTTATTATACAGATTGTCTCGGCAAGTTCGCATTGATTATGCACATTCTAGAGAACATATTGTTGCAAACATATATTTTTTATAGGTTTATAATTGTAAAACAAACAAAATTTGTAGTTTGTTTAATAGTCCATTCTTTCACGGTTTTTGCTGTAAATTTTAAAGGACCGCTTGGATTGACATGAAATTTAACATACGCATAGCTATAATATAGAAAAAAAGTGATATAGTGCCGATGTGTGCTTTTGTTCTGGGGGTGAGTTTCACCCCATCTCGGGGGTGAAAAAATATATGCTCAAGATAAGTTCCGAAATGGATAAACTGACTAATTTTAAGCAACTTTTGCTCTATAGAGTTTTTTCACCAAATCAATACTTTTTGAGTTATTTGCAAGTGAATATGTCCATTTTTCAACAAAATAACCACGTTTTTAGACAGTTTTTCGCAAATAACTCAAAACGTAAGCATTTTGTCGAAAAAAATATTCTTGGCAAAATTATAGCCTATAAAAAAGTGAAAAAAATGGTGTATATATTAGGTCCCTATACCTAGCAAAAGCAGAGTTATAGCTAATGAAAAATAGGTTCATATTCGAAAAATTCCAAATAGAATAATTCAATGTGAAATATCCAAATAATGAAGCATTCTTGGGGAAAACACAATAAAACTTTTAAAGTGTTTAAAAAAATCTTTATTTCTGTTTTTATAAAAAAAATTTCTAGCATCAAATGTAAGCAAGTTACGCTCAAAATAAAGTTGGTCTCTTTTGTTTTGGCAAGAAAAATCAGGAAGATCACCCCCCAATTAGCAACTTAAATGAAATTAATCGTTACCGCTTCACAAGTTACTTTACTTATGTTGTGTTTATATGATATGTAAGTTTCATCGATTCAAAGTGTTTATTTTTGAAAAAAATTTGGTTTTAAAATAAAATTTTTAAAAATTTTAATTTTGAAAAAATTCTTTTTTTTCAAAATAACTTAAAAATTGTTAGAGATACCAAAAGTCTTAAACAATAAAAAAAGTCGGCTTTACTTTTCTGAATATTTTGTATTTTTTGTTTTTCTGTAAGACAAAAATTGGTCAAGATTCGGTGTTTCTAAATTTGCATACACTCGTGACAAGTGACTCGTTCAAGCCCTTTTAAATACAGCTCTTTCAAAAATAAGGACTTTGAACGGATGAAACTTACAGACCGTATGATCAATACATACGTGAGTAAAAAACTTGTGAAGTGATAACATTTAAGTTCATTTGAAATGCTAATTAGGGGGTGATTTTCCCGATTTCTTACCAAAAAAAAGGGAACAACTTTATTTTGAGCTTAAAATGTTTACTTTTGATGCTAAAACTTTTTTTAAGAAACAAGAATAAGCATATTTTTAAATACTTTAAAAAAGTTAAAATGAGTTTTCCCCAAAAAAATTGCTTCGTTTTTTGGTTACAGCACGTTAAAATATACGATTTGGAATTTGACGAATATGAACCTTGTCGTTTTCAATGACAGTGTCACTTCATCGACTTGACCTCCTACTCCCTGACATACACTGGAAGGGAAAAATTAATCCTTAAAAAGGCATGTAATTCGAAAAATAAATCATTTCTATTTCAACAAATCATCTTCCTCTTGGTGTGAGCTACATATAGTTTTTTTAATAATTTCTTACAGTAATTATATTTCTCCATCTAACAGTTTTTATATTGTTTTTTATCTAACCTAACTTCCAATGTCAGACCATGTGTTCTGATATTTTAGTTTCAAATATAATTATCTTTTAATTTACATGTATGCACGTTTAGTAATCAGAATTTTAACTATTCTCATCTAAATTTCATTTGATTTATTCTTGTCATCTGCTACTCTTTCTGACGATTAGAACGGCAGATGGCACACGTTGGTTTTTCTTCTTGATGATTGATATGTGTCTCTATTTTATAGTTTTTTGGAAAGAGATCAACCTTTCCCTCTTCGGGAACTTAAGCCTCACATCACCGGTGATGCACACTTGAAGGCGAAGACAATGACATCCAGACTGCACAACCACCACCTCTAGCTGCAGGGGCCTTCGGCCGAAGATCCGCCCAGGCCTACGAGAAGTCTACAACAGCAGAACCATACGACATCAAGAAGATACCATCAGCTACCAAAAGCCATAAGTATAATCCAGAATTGTTAGTTTTTGGCAAGAATTTAAATACATTTGTTAATGCAATTTACTAAGTCATTTTATTTATTATATCTTTATGAACAATAAACATGATTAGTTAAAAACTATGTTTTGTTTGCTTCCATTCCAATTTTCAGAGTTCATTCTAAGGTTAGGACAAGACGAACACACACCTGAGTGACTGAGCTAAGCTAAGGGTGTAACGATGGCTATCTTGGTTAGTTGAGGTAATATTTTCTAATGTTATTTCAATTAGCGGGATAGTCCATCGCTGTTTCGTTACAACCTATTTTTCATTAGCTATAACTCTGCTTCTACTAGATACAGTGACCTAATATATACACCAAGTTTTTCACTTTTTTACCTGCTATAGTTTTGATAAGAATTTGTTTTCCACCAAATACTTACTTTTTGAGTTATTTGCGAAAAACCGTTTGAAAACGTAGTTATTTTGTAGAAAAATTAACATATTCACTCGCAAATAACTCGAAAAGTATTATCTTGGTGAAAAAACTTTATAGAACAAAAGTTGCTTAAAATTAGGCATTTTATCCATTTCCGAACTTATTTCGAACATATATTTTTCATCCCCAAAAGGGGGTGAAACTCACCCCTAGGGCAAAAGCACACATCGGCACAATATTACTTTTTTTCTTTGACTTATTAGCTATGTGTATGCCAAATTTCATGTCAATCGAAGCAGTTCTTTAAAATTCAGAGGTTTTGCAATATTTTACCTTCAAAGAACGTACTATAAAGGGTTTAAATAAACCCATGTTTTTAAACTATTGATGATATTTGTAGAATAAAAAATCCTCATAAAACTATTAGGCCAATCAAGTTAGGTTTTTACTAGACATAACGGAAAAGACGAGGTTTGACAGTTGAAATGTGTAGTATGAGACATTACAAAAAGACTACCATCTTTGGATTCATCAATTTTTTAGTGGAACATTTTTTAAATAAACAATCAAAACGTCAAACTTAGTTTTTTACTCATAACTTAAAAACTTGTTTATTTAGAAATTTGACGTCCACAGGTAACTTTCTCAGAAAAAAAAGATACATAGAATGAGATACGCTAAATAAAAATCGGTTAATAAATAAAAAAGTTATTGCAAAACGGATGACAAAATCACTGTTTTTGAATATAGTTAATAACAATTTTATTGTTTGTTAAAATACGTTTTAATATACCCAAAATTGAGGGCACTATGGTGTTTGAATGGTGTGCAAAAAATGGTCCAGATCTGTTAAATAGTTTTCGTAAAATTGAATTTGTTTATAAAATTTTTTGAAAAACGAGCTAATTTCTGAGGCTGGTCCAGTTAATATGGCTGAATGTATCTCAATAATCCGGGGCTCGTTTCCTTCGTTAAGATGTATACTAACAGCTTATGAAAGAAAAAAGTAAAAAAAATTACATATACGTACACAAAATTATTTGTTAATAAATAGCAGTTTTTAAGCTTATAAACAATTACAATAATTTCGTAGAAATTACATCAAATTAAATGGCAATAAAAAATACGGAAAGCTGGTTAAAATACACAACTTTCAAAAACAATTTTTAGGTCCTACGACCCTTGGGGTCTGAGATAGCCCCTTTTTTTTGAAAACATCACTGTTACGTTAATTAACAACACTAAGAGCTGAAATTAACCAATCTTTTATAAGAAAAGCCAAAGTTTTTAACAAAGTTTTTAGTAAGAAAAAATGTTAAAAATTGTTTAAATAGGAGTGTTATAAACACAGAGTATTTTGCGTTCCGACTAAAGTAAAAAATAGCGGGCGTAGTCGACTGACTGAATAGTGGCCGCGGTTGGCGACCGGCATGCGGTAGCAACTATTAAAATTACGTTATCCCGACCACAAAAATCCACTTTAAGGTGAATGACAAATTTTCGTCATTCCTTAAGTTTTCGAGGTCTCTGAATCCGAATATAGAGTTAATTTTTTTCTAGAATTAGTGGAACATGTTCAAAAATCAAATTTTATGCAAAAATGCGAAAAATCAATTTTGATGATTTTTCAATTTTAACTCACTGTATTTTTGGTCGCTGTAAATATTTCCTTTTGAAAATTTTACTGTGTTATCTTTGAAGCATTTAGATAAAAATGAGATTTGTCCAAAATGACTCAATACGTTAAAAGAGAAGTTGTTAATTTTTAAACATTTTGTCGTCAGATTTCGTTAGTTTCATGTTTACTTAAAAAAGTTGAGTGACAAACTTTTTAGTTTATAATTTTAATTAACACAGAAATAAAATATAATTTATGAAGAAGTTTTCCAAAAAAATTTAATTTAAAATATACAATAGGAAAAATGTTATGTGACTTTATAGACGAGCGGCACACCCCAAAAAAAGCTTATTTCTCGAGATACTAATACTAATTTTGGTCATACTTTATATTTTTGATGGTGCTCAAAACTAAAATTAGGGTTGTTTTGAATTTTACGTGTGGGAACATTATCAAAATCGCAACTTTACCCTAAAAATAAAAAAAAATCACGTTTTTTTGAGTTTAATTTGCTACAACTCTGTTCCATTGTAATATTTTTTTCTGATATTTTTATAGTATATATTTCTCACCTTTCTGAAGACAATGGGACCTGCTTCAATATTTCCGTCCTGCCATAAAGAAAGTTATAAATTGTTTGAAGTAAAAGGTGCAGATTCTTGAATTGCAAAGTTTAATCGCAAAAGTTGAGTAACAAAATTTGAAATTTAGCTGTTTAATTAATTTTAAGTTAAAATCTAGAGTACAGAGAACAAAATGTTTTATAGAAAAAAAATGGTGTAACTTTTAATTTTAAGAAAAACGTGATCTCATCTTTTTTTATTTTTAGGGTAAAATTGCGATTTTGACAATGTTTCCCCATCTAAAATTCAAAATAAAACTCATTTTCGTTTTCAGCACCATAAAAAGTATAAAGTCAGACCAAAATTAGCCATTCACCACACCGTGGTTGATATCTTGAGAAATGAGCGTTTTTTTTAGGGGGAGTACCACGTACCACTCGTCTATAAGGTCGCGTAACTTTTTTTCTGTTGCATATTTTGACTTTGTGGCCTTTTTATTGTTATTTTTTAAATTTATTTATTTAAAATATAATTTTACTAAATAAATGTGCAACATAATAATATTCATAAAATTCAAGTTTCTACCAAAATATATAAATATAATATTAAGCTTCAAATCCGGTATACTGTCAATGTTAAAAATGGGCTGCAACGGTCTAGCGCTAGCGAATGCTAGTCCGCGAATTTATTCTCATTCGGCTGCGCCCATCATTTTTTTTACTTTAGTCGGAACGCAAAATACTCTTTCTTTATAACAATACTGTTTAAACAATTTTTAACATTTTTTCTTGCAAAAAACTTTGTTAAAAACTTTGACTTTTCTTATAAAAGATTGGTTAATTTCAGATCTTAGTGTTGTTAATTAACGTAACAGTGATTTTTTCAAAAAAAGGGGCGTATCTCAGACCCCAAGGGTCGTAGGACCTAAAAATTTTTTTTAGAAGTTGTGTATTTTAACCATCTTTCAGTAATTTTTATCGCCATTTAATTTGATCTAATTTCTACGAAATTATTGTAATTGTTTATAAGCTTAAAAACTGCTATTTATTAACAAATAATTTTGTGTACGTACATGTAATTTTTTTTACTTTTTTTTTCATAGGGTATTAGTATACATCTTAACGAAGGAAATGAGTCCCTGATAATTGAGATACATTCAGCCATATTAACTGGACCAGCCGCAGAACTTAGCTCGTTTTTCAAAAAATTTTATAAACAAATTAAATTTTGCAAAAACTATTTCACAGATCTGGACCATTTTTTGCACACCATTCAAACACCATAATGCCCTCAAGTTTAGGTATATTTAAACATATTTTAATAAACATTAAAATTGTTATTAACAATATTCAAAAACAGTGATTTTGTCGTCCGTTTTGCAATAACTTTTTTGTTTATTAACCGATTTTAATTTGGTGTATTTTATTCGATGTATCTTTTTTTTCTGAAAAAGTTACCTGTGGACGTCAAATTTCTAAATAAACAAGTTTTTAAGTTATGAGTAAAAAACTAAGTTTGACGTTTTGATTGTTTATTTAAAAAATGTTCCACTAAAAAATTGATGAATCCCAAGATGGTAGCCTTTTTGTAATATCTCATACTACACATTTCAACTGTCAAACCTCGTCTTTTCAATTATGTCGAAAAACGGCTTATTTTTTACTAACTTGATTGGTCTATATATACACTCGCATTAGAATTCGAAATAGTTTCACGTAAAATGTACTTAATAAAACTCATAATTAATAATAAGCTATATTTTTAAATAGTCCGACAACTTAGTTCTATTCAGTTCTTTTTCTTCACTATATTTTCTTACCCTAGTAATTAAATCCACGTTTTCTTTACAACCAGATCCTTTGAAAACACAAAGAATCTACATTATCCTCCTTTCACTATAGTGTTTACAATCCGGGACAAAGCATATATCGCTGTCCCGGTGGAACATTGACGTAACTGTAAATTTATAGAAAATTAGTTTATGTCGTCACTGGGTCCAAACTTGGTTACGTCATTCGGCAGATCACTGTCAGACGTGTTGTTCAGCTTTTAGCCACCAGGGAGCAGATGCGTCATAGTTGAAAAATCAGCCGACCTCGGAGAAACAATGACATAGTTGTGCTTCGATAAGTCGAGTGTGTGCTTGTACCTACGGTGCTACATTGACGCAATTGTATTATATTATTGAAACCTTGACGTAACTGTATTTTGTGTCATTTTTCATCTGGATTTCTCCTTATTGTGGGGCAACATTGACGTACGTGCATTTTATGTAAGTATTATTTTGTGATATTATTAAATTTAAATGCATGATAAATGTTCCAGTGAACACTATGATCCTTCCACTACTGAGGTATCATCACCATCAGAAGAAGAAGAAGCAGACATAAATATACACCAAGATCCCCAAACACCAATACTTGGTAATGCTCTCTTGGTCAAGAAGGAATTAATTAGGAATTCTAAAAAAACAGGAGCTCCTTTAACGGTTAAAGAAATGGACTTCACCGAGTATTACGATGTAAAAGCGCTGTACAATGAAATGGACTGGATGTTAACTTAATGATAACTGAAGTAATGTTACTTTAAATCTTAAAAGGGAAAGATTACTTCCTGTATAAAGAAAGTTATTAACAACCAACGTGGACGAAAGTTGATGTTTCCAAATAAGAAAGAGTCTGAGTTCGTCCGAAAAGTTTTCACCAAAATGCCAGCTGCGTAAGGATTACTCTTCAAAAACTCCTTTACGTGATAACAAACTAAAAGATTTGAAACAATTGCTTTCAAAACATATAATTCCTGGATTTTGTAAAGCCTTTTACGATTCAATTTTTCGTTGATACTTTTTTTGTAATTTCAATTATATTTTTAAGTTACTTTTTATTAAAAATGTTTGCTTTTACTACAATTTTCCATTTCTTTAATAAACTTTTTCAATGACTTATTGTCCTTATTTCCACGCCACCTTTCAGAACTAGCTAGATAACCAAAAAATTTACAAAAGGAGTATGTCTGTGGAAATTATTTAGAATATTATATGAAAATTTAGAATTTAGTTTTAAGGATATTATTTTTCAAACTAAATTCTAAATTTTTCTTCCTAAAATTAAATTCTTAATTTTTCATCCCTTTTGATCCCCAATTGCAATTACGTCATTGTTGCCACAAAATGACTGTGGCAACAATGATGTAATTGCAATTGAGGATTAAATTTAGGGATGAAAAATTAAGAATTCATTTCGAATGTCTAGTAGAGTTGCAGTATATCACGGTGGCCAAGTATAACTGCAATACTAATCCAATATCTCCATTATGCTTCATTGCATGAGGTATTAAGTAAAATAATTTTATATTTTTGGCTCTCCCGAAAAGTTACACTTTTGTAGTTGCGTCATTGTTCCACCGGGACAGCGATATTACCATTTTTATTATACAGAATACAATACTTCACAAAAATTCCTAACGGTTGGTGAATATCAGTAAATAACTATATTTTCATATAAATTTAAGACCGAATTATGGTGGCATTATTTTAAAAACACTATACTTAAGCAGAAAAGTAGCAGAGGAAACAAAATTTCAAATTTATAGGAATTAAAATGGCTTGAAATTGGTAAAATCCTGGCTTTTCAACCTTTGTTTACAAAGTGATAATAACAGTGATAGTCCTGACGTCACACTTAGGATTCCAGTGTTAAAATCCCTTCGTATTTATGTATTATATCAGACATTTTCTACCATATAAAGTATTTATAGCAAATATCTATTAATGTATTGTAGCCCAGTAAATGAACGGGAAATTCGGCGATACCGTGTAATTTTCAGGAACAACTCTGAATTGCATGAAAATTTGGATTTAGGTTCTACTTACCCTCCACCTCAAAGTTGAAATTGTGCCGTTGGTTGCTTTTACTTGGGGGGTGACAGTCACCCCTTCTCGAGGGTGAAAAAACATACGTTCAAGAAAAGACGGGAAATGGATAAATTGACTGATTTTAAGCAACTTTTGTTCTATAGAGTTTTTTTCGTAAGTCAATACTTAACGAGATATTTGCCATTGAAAATGTTGATTTTTCGAAAAAAAAAAACTACGTTTTCAGACGGTTTTTCGCAAATAACTCAAAAAGTAAATATTTTATCGAAAAAAATATCCTTAGCAAAAGTGTAGCTTATAAAAATCCCAAATAAGTGGTGTATCAGTAAAGTCTATCAATCAAATAAAAACAAAGTTGTAGCTCATGAAAAATACGTTCGTATTCGTCTAATTCCAAATCGAATATTTTAAGGTGAATACTCCGAAAAATTAAGCACTTTTCGGGAAAAACCCATTTAAACTTTTTTAAAGTGTTTATAAAAAGCTTTGTTTTAATTGTTAACAAAAGTTTTAGCATTAAAAATAAGCGAGTTACGCTCAAAATAAAGTTGGCCCTCTTTTTTTGTAAAAAATCATGAAAATCTTGCCGTGTTTAGCTCCCCAAATGAAATTAATCGCTACCGCTTTACAAAAAATTTACTTTATTTTTTATATGATCTCCCAGTCTCACCGGTTTAAAGTGTTTATTTTTGAAAGAGTTATAATTGAGAAAGCTTGAATGGGTCACTAATCACGAGTGTATGCAAATTTTGAACAGCCATATCTTAACCAATTTTTGTCTAACGGAGAAACAAAATGAAACTAACATATTTATAATAGCAAAACCTACATTTTTTTACTCTTTAAGATTTTTCTTGTCACTAATACTTTTTAAGTTATTTTGAAAAAATGAAATTTTTAAAAATTTTTAGAAAATTTTTATTTTACTATAAAACCAAATGTTTTCAAAAATAAGCACTTCAAACCAATCAAACTTACAGATCATATAAACAATACACAAACAGTTAAAATAGATGGTAAAGCCAAACGATTAATTTCATTTAGGGTGCTAAATAGAGGGAGGTTTTCACGATTTTTTTACCAAAAAAAAGGGGCCAACTTTTTTTCAGTGTAACTCGTTTATTTTTGATGCTGTAAACTTTTGTAAAAACAAATAATAAGATTTTCTCCGATACTTTAAAAATGTTAATAAGGTTTTCCCGAAAAACGCTTCTTTCTTCGGTGATTTCGCGTTGAATTATTCGATTTGAAATTAGACGAATAAGAACGTATTTTTCATGAGCTACAACTTTGCTTCTACTCAATTTGTAGACTTTACTGGTACACCATGTTTTTCGTTTTTTTATAGGCTACACTTTGGCAAAAAATATTTTTTTCGATAAAATATTTACTTTTTAAGTTATTTGGGAAAAACGGTCTGAAAACGTACTTTTTTTGTCAAAAAATCAACATTTTAAATCGCGAATAACTCGAAAAGTACTGACTTACGTAAAAAATTTTATAGAACAAAAGGTGCTTAAAATAAGTAGATTTATCTATTTCCGGCCTTATTTTAAACAAGCGTTTTTCACCCCCCGAGAAGGGGTAAATGTCACCCCCCAAGTAAAAGCAACCAACGGCACAAATTCAACTTTGAAGTGGAGGGTAATTAGAACCTAAATCCAAATTTTCATGCAATTAGGAGTTGCCCCTGGAAATTACACTCCAAAACGGTCATTTATTGGGCTATTGATACATTAGCACAAAATTATATTTGAATACAAAATATGAGTTTGTAATATTTTAAACATTCTCTTGTTTTTGTAAATCATACATAAAGCATACACATAAGATTGTCCCCCGCGCCGTCAGAGTGTGCCACGTGACCTATAATCGTGGTTAACGCTTCCAGCGGATACGTTGAAGGCGCGTTAGCATGTGAACTGCCTGTATAAAATGTATGTAGTTCTATACCCCAGGCTGTGGGTGAAAAATAGGTCGATTTCAGGATATAATTCAGGAATTTTTGAAACCTATCAGGTGTTGTAAAGGACGATGCCAGGAATAACTTCTACTAAAATGTAACCAAAAATATTGTGCGCTTTTTTTTATTGCGATTTTCATTTGTTAAATTTGCAATTTTTAAAGATTTTTAATTTTGCAGCTTAGGATATTAATTTTAGAGAAAAACTTTTTAAAAGAAAGTTGTAGTAAATTAAAGAACCTACAATTTGACGTATGGTAAGTCTAATTTCGTTAATTGGTTATTGCAAAACAGCCTGCGAAAGTCCAAAATGGCCGTTTTTTTACAATTGCAATATTTATTATACAAATATTGTTTTTATTTTTTAAAGCTTTAAATGAAGATCTTTCAATTCCAAACATAAAAAAAATTGTAAAGCCAGATTAACGAATTTGTTGCTTAGATATTATAAATTGGTTATCCCAAGAGGTCAAATGTCAAAGGCTATAACTTTTTGAAAGAAAAATCGTAGAGAGTTGGTGAAACATCAAATCTCCTTCTAAAGAGTTATATTTTCATATTGTGATGTAAATAAATGCGTAAAATATTTTTAAACCTCTAATTTTTGAGTTTGAAAATAAGAGGGCAAATTTCGTTATAAAAATTTAGAGCTGAAGCGGCCCTGTACATCCTATGAGTTTTTAACTTACAGATTATTGTTGCTGAAGATGAAAGGAAGATTTATAAAAAATAAAAAATTTCTACGACCAACTGAAACCGAGATAATTTTTGGGTTTGAAAATAAGGGGGCATATTTGGTTATAAACATTTAGAGCTGAAGCGGCCCTGTACATCCTATGAGTTTCTAACTTACAGGTTATTGTTGCTGAAGACAAAACGAAGATTTATAAAAAAAAATTTCTACAACCAACTGAAGCCGAGATAATTGTTTCTATTTCTTCAATCGTAGTGCCTTTATTTATAACAATTAAGAAATTATTTTACAGTCTTTGACTAAAGAAAGACTTATATTATCTTAAAATAAAAATTATTATAAAATATAATTACATTTAATTATTAAAAATTTTTTTTAAAATCGGTGCTTTTGAAAGCGGCCGAATTTTGCAAATCGCCCGGCTCGCTTCAAATCAGCGCGCTCGGAAAATTTTTACGTAACTTGTATTAAATTTTGACAGAAAACAATGAATAATATTACCATTATAATATACAGTTTATTTACCACTGTATTTGTTTTTCTTGATAAACTTTTATATGTGAAATTTCATTTCTGAAGAAATAATATTACAAAAATGATACATATATATGAAATATACATATTTTTGATTTTTTCATTGTTATATAAATATAATAATAATAATGTTACTTCTTACTATAATATACAATATAAAACTTTTTCATCTTGTAGTGACTGTTCGTTTTGGATTTCACATATAAAAGTTTATCAAGAAAAACAAATATGTACAGTGGTAAATAGACTGTATATTATAATGGTAATATTATTAAAAATTTTTCTGTCAAAATTTAATACAAGTTACGTAAAAATTTTCCGAGCGCGCGGATTTGAAGCGAGCCGGGCGATTTGCAAAATTCCGCCGCTTGCAAAAGCACCGATTTTAAAAATATTTTTTAATAATTAAATGTAATTATATTTTATAATAATTTTTATTCTAAGATAATATAAGTCTTTCTTTAGTTAATGACTGTAAAATATCTTCTTAATTGTTATAAATAAAGGCACTACGATTTAAGAAAAAAAAACAATTATCTCGGCTTCAGTTGGTTGTAGAATTTTTTTATTTTTTTATAAATCTTCGTTTCGTCTTCAGCAACAATAATCTGTAAGTTAGAAACTCATAGGATGTACAGGGCCGCTTCAGCTCTAAATGTTTATAAGAAAATTTGTCCCCTTATTTTCAATCCCAAAAATTATCTCGGCTTCAGTTGGTCGTAGAAATTTTTTATTTTTTTATAAATCTTCGTTTCATCTTCAGCGACAATAATCTGTAAATTAGAAACTCATAGGATGTACAGGGCCGCTTCAGCTCTAAATGTTTATAACGGCATTTGCCCCCTTATTTTCAAACCCCAAAATTAGAGGTTTAAAAATGTTTAACGCATTTATTTACATCAGAATATGAAAACATAACTCTTTAGAAGGAGATTGGATGTTTCACCAACTCTCTACGATTTTTTTTTTTTTAAGTTATAGCCTTCGACATTTGACCTCTTGGGATAAACAATTTATAATATCTAAGCAACAAATTCGTTAATATGGCTTTACAATTTTTTTTTGTTTGGAATTGAAAGATCTTCATTTTAAAGCTTTAAAAAATAAAAAAAATTATTTGTACAATAAATAATGCAATAACTGTAAAAAACGGCCATTTTGGATTTTCGCAGGCTGTTTTACAATAACCAATAAACGAAATTAAACTTACCATACCTCAAATTGTAGGTTTTTAATATACTACAACTTTCTATTAAAAAGTTTTTCTCTAAAATCAATATCCTAAGCTGCAAAATTAAAAATCTTTAAAAATTGCAAATTTAACAAATGAAAATCGCAATAGAAAAAAAAAGCGCCCAATATTTTTGGTTACATTTTAGTAGAAGTTATTCCTGGCATCGTCCTTTACAACACCTGATAGGTTTCAAAAATTCCTGAATTATATCACGTTTTTTCACCCACAGCCTGGGGTACTAATAGCGCGTTATCAAAACGCGCGTTAAACGCCTGTCATGTGAACACGAAAAAACGCGATTTACCATTTTCTTAAAAATAATATCTTAAAGAAAATACTACAAGATATACCTTTACAGTTTTTACGCCATAGGCTTCTACAATTCCTGACCGTGGATCAATCTCAAACTCGCAGTTATTGTCTTGACTGCAGGCTCTGTTTGATATAGTAATGGTATAATCTATTGGAACTTGAGAGTCGTTATATAATTGTATTTCCATGGTTTGTATATTTCCTAGAAGAAAACAACAATAACATAACAGTAAGAGGTATATTAATTTTTCTGTAAAAACATAAAAACGAATAATAGATAAAACTGTTGCTTCACTGATTTTTAAAATGTATTAATTTTCTTCTTCTAATGTCGCAATTTTTCGAATATGTTTCTATCAACATCTATTTTAAAAACCGTTTTTAGGTCAAAATCAATCCATTGTCTAATGTTATTAAACGACGTTATTCTTCTATGCACTACATTGCGTTTACGATCTGTTTTTCCTTCCATAGCAGATTGAATACCGCATATAGTATGATACAATTGATCCAAAACATGGCATAGCCCAGACATCCAAAGTGAAAGTTATCTTCCAACACCAAATTGTTCTATATGGTCCACATAATGTTCAGAAAAAAGTCACACCATTTTGAGCGTCGGGTTTGGGGAAGAGAGTTTTTCGTCAATATTTCTAAAACTATGCGGTTTAGCGTGAACAATCTTATACACAAAAATGTTCTACATTAAATTTGAAATAAAAAAGGTCCTATGCATAATCCTTCAAAAATGAACGGTTCCAAAGTTACGGAGGTAGTATAGTATAATTGGTCCAAAAAAGGCCTAACCCAAACATCCAAAGTAAAAGTTTTCCTCCAACACCAAATTGTTCTATATGGTCTACACGTTGTTCAGTAAAAAGGTACACCATTTTGAGCGTCCGGTTTGGGGGGGAGATGGGGGAGAAGTCGGAAATTAGTAGCTTTTTACGTTTTTCGTCAATATTTCTAAAACTATATATACTTTAGCGTAAACAAAGTTCTATACAAAAATGTTCTACATAAAATTTAAAACAAAAAGGTACTATACATAATTGTTACAAAATCAACGATTCCAAAGTTACGGAGGGTGAAAAGTGGAGTTTTTCGATACTTTTTATTTATAGTTTTTGGGCAATTGATGACGATTTTGGGTGGTGAGGTTGACGTTTCTTCAATGGCTTATCACTAACATACCATCGGCCACTGAAATAGCAAATTTTATTTACAAAACACAATCCTGTTAACAAAAATTTCTTTCACCAGTAATAGTATTATAAATTGCCCAAAAAACATAAAAAGTGTCGAAAAGATTGTCTACTTTTTTTTAGCGTATGGCTTAAGTACATTACAGAATATATTTAGATTCATACATTGTACCATGCATCACAAGCAGATGTCCAGTTTTTTATATATTCGATTGACTTTTCGTTTGCCATTACAAAGTATATAGGGTCGCCTTTGTATGCTCTGCGTGGGCAGTCCTGAACAATGTGTCTGATCGTCTATCTTGCAGCGCCGCAGTCACAAGAAGGCAAGTTTACCAAATATGTAGAGGGAGTCAGCGCATTTTCCACAGTTTGTTCGAATTTGATTAAGTGCTGCCCAATTCTTACGGAGACGTTCAAATTCGCCAGATTTTTCTATGATGTCCGGTAGACTATGGTAATTTGGTTCTGTCTTACTTTCCCAATCTTCTCTCCATCGGGTATTTAAGTCAAAGTTGTATTGCTGCAGCGCTTGAGCAGATTGTAGAGGGGGTAACCTGGATCGGAGACGGTTTCCAAGAATATCGGGGATGTTGTTGTGGACTAGAATGGCGAATGTCCATTATTTTGTTATATTCTTTAACCAATGCATGTTCTCGGCGTAGGTTGGGTGGTGCTATATTACTGTATGTAGCTACGTTGTAGGGGTGGGCTTAATTGTGCCTGTAATCATACGCATAGTACGGTTTAGTTGGGTGTCGACCAGGTGGGTATGCCTGCTATTTAGCCACACTGGTGCACAGTATTCTGCCACCAGATATATCAGACCAAGAGCAGAGGATCTTAAAGTTGATGCTGTGGGATGTAGTACAACAGAGTTTCTGTATTATATTGTTGCGTGTTTTAAATTTTGCTGCTGTTTTCGTCACTTGTTCTCTGAATGTGAGCATTCTGTCTAGAGTCTAAAGTAACCCCAAGGTATTTCGGCTATTTATTGTGTTTCAACAGCTTGTTATTAAAATACACTCGCAATTCTCTGTTTGCCAGCTTGTTGTTGAGATGAAAAGCTGATACTTCAGTTTTTGTAATACTTGGTTGTATTCTCCATTTCTTAAGGTATTCGCTGAGGATTGATAGGTCATTCGTGAGAGTGATTTCTGTAGTTTCTAAAGATTAGTAACTTGTTGCAAGGGTCCAGTCGTCAGCATATCCAAACTTCCCAGATTCGGTTTCAGGCATGTCAGCAATATAGACGCTGAAAGTAAAGGAGCAAGGACAGAACCCTGTGGCTTTATTTTTATATATTTTATGTATTTAGCACTTCTGGGTTCCATGTAGTGGCTGGAGGTTTGTATATGTTAACTACGGTAATCTCTCCAATTTTAGTGACCACTTCATGTATATTATTTTCATTGGAAGCAGAAAGCAGGAAACCATTTTCTATATTGCAGCGAATATAGGTTGCGACGCCTTCGTCTACTAATTATTCCTCTGAACTTTTGGTTATTTAAAATCTACCGATAATTAGTGCTATTGTATTTTTTCTTGTCACCTCATTGTCCTCAGGTAAATTAATGAGGTTGTTTCCATCTGCCTTTCTCATATTTTTCTGTCATGGGTGTCTAGTTTAGCTGACAAGTTTCATCTGAATCCGTATGAACTTAACTGAATGAAATAGAAATTAAAATTAAAAATTTAAAATTAAAATTTAGTTGACAGTTAGTAAAATTGCAGAATGTTTTTAATTCTTTCGCCAAAGTTTAAATAATTGCTTTCATGTGATATAATACGTACCATAAGATAACTCTCCAAAATCAAGACTTGAAATATTTGTTCTTAAAACTGGACATACGACGTTACCTCTAAAACAGTCAAATATTTTATTAAAATTACTAACAGGAAAATAGACTCAATTCAGATCTTAGATATTCGAACTTTAAACTCAGCAAATGCAGGTGTGAACACAAACTAGTCCTGGAAAAGATACGAATGAAAATAGTGCCAAATCATCATAGAAAGAAAACAACATTGAGGAGGCAACAATCGAAACTTTAAGGAAACGTACCTATATTCATAGTCAAACAAATAGATCACAAACAAAACACTACGGTTTAAAAAATAAAGTTTCTATCAGAAGTATCTCTCTCTCCTGTCGTTTCCCCATTACTGAGGATCGTGATTTCTTCCAATATTACTAACAATGTTTCTCCATTAGTCTTTATCTTCAGCTGCTCTAAGAGCTTCGCAGAATGAGTTTCCAGCTGAATGCTTTATTTGGTCAGACCATCTAGTTGGTGATCGTCCTCTTGATCTTCTCCCCGGAACGTTTCCAGAAACAATTAAACTGTCGTCACCTCTGCGAACCACGTGACCAAAGAATTGCGGAATTCGTTGCAGACATAATGTGGACAGCTTTTTTTTAATATTGAGTTGGTTTAGAATGGAAACGTTTGTCCTGTGAGCTGTCCAAGGTATGCGCAGAAGTATATAAAGTCAAATAACCCTGAATCCAGAGAAGCATATAATTAGAAGACTAAGAAATGAAGCAAAGCAGCTTATACGTACAACAAAAAATGAGACCAGTTGGCAAAAATAATGGAAAGCGAGTTCTACGGTGCTTTGTCTTTAAGTTCCATCTTCCAATCGGAGGTTGGATATCATCATCACTATCTTTACTCTATCTACCGCTGCTCTGAAGAGTTCTATGGAACTGCATTTAAACCAGTCCCTTAAATTCTTCAACCATGACACTCTCCTTCTTCCTGTACTCCTTCCTCCTCTTATCTTTCCCTGTATTATCAGTCTTAGCATTTCATATCGCGGTCCCCTCATTACGTTTCCCAGATATTATAACTTTCTTATTCTTACTGTGTTTATTATTTCGCATTCTTTACCCATTTCTCGCAATACTTCCGTGTTAGTTTTCTTCTGTGTCGATGCTATTCTAAGTATCCTCCTGTAACACCACATTTCAAAGGACTGTAGCTTATTTATGTATTCTTGCTGCAATGTCCAGCTTTTAAGTCCATATTTCAGTACCGAAAACACGTAGCGTCTCAAAGCTCTTATAGACCGGTCTAGTTAGACTCAAAAATAGGAGTGAGGCTACAATAATTACCATCAAGCTGAAAATTGGCAGGATTGTTCAAAATACCATCATAAATGAGATCTAAAAAGTCCTCATAAATCCGACCCCTGCTAAAAAATTTACGCGGTGTCAAAGGTCACCAAATATGGTTTTTAGCGATTTTCAGCGAAACGTTAAGATTTATCGTAAAATTAGTTCTAACAAAAAATGTAGATTAGATAATTATCTATAAAAAATATCTAAATAGTTTTTTCCTAAGAGGCACTGTTTTTGAGATACAACGATTCAAAGAGTTGAAAGACTTCTAATCGTCATAATATATGTATTAGTACACCAGGTATATACATCACTGAAACTGTAATACAAGTAAACATAATATTCTGCGGTCAACTTAACTTATATTACACATAAAAATATAAGATTATAAATATGATCATGTTTCTACTATACATCTTGCGGTCTACCGAGGGATGCAATCCATAAGCTGTATTATATTACAGTGCCAACAAAAAAATCTTTACAAAGTAAATGTAACGCGAAAATAATAAGAATTATTTGAATTTTACGGCTTAATCCCAAAAAAATACACAACAAAATACAACAAATGACAAAGTATTAACTTATAATAATTCTTTTTATTTATGCGCCTTAGTTCAATTTGCAAAGATGGGTTTTGTCGGAATAAACACGTTCGTCAGCTAATCTAATCACCCTACCTATTCTCTTCTCCGAAGGGTTTGAACATAATAATGAAAGACAACTTTCTAGGCAAAATGCTTATTGTTAAGTACTAATAAATACTTATGCAAATTACACCGTAATTTTCCTGGGTGGCGAAATCCTTCAGGTAGATGACACCCTCGAGGTATTAATTAGTCTTGAGTACTACTCCGGAGTGAAAATACGTGTTAAACCTATATTTTTTTATCGTGTATTTCGTGTTATTATCATTGTTATAACAAAAATGTCAGAATTTTGTTTTATTTGCGCGTATTTGCGCGTATTACTTGACCTAATGATAATTGAAACAGCCATAGAGCAATTCAATTTAACAAATACAACTATTGTTGCAGGTGAAGATGTAGACTTGCTCGTATTACTCACTGGTAGAACTCCAATCGAAAAAACTATCTTTTTTTTAAACCTGGAAAAGCTCAACACCAATCGGAAATATATTCATCAAAAAGTTTATCTACTTTTGCAAAATGTCAAAATCATATACTAATTTTACACGCAATAACTGGCTGTGATACGACATCTGCATTTTTCAGGAGGGCTAAAACGACTGTTTTTAAAATGTTGAAAAACAAGATTTACTTGAATGTGCTGAAGTTTTTAAAAAAACTAATTCAACTCCACAAGAAGTTATTTCCAACGGAATTAGCTTTCTTCTCTCTATGTATGGAGCGTCTAAAAAAACTACGTGCTTAGATAAGTTTCGATATGCATGTTTTTTTAAAAGTACTCGAAACAAAAAACAAGTGCAGTTATCTTGTCTTCCTCCAACCTCAGCGGCTGCTCATCAAAATCTTTTTCGGGTATATTACCAAGTTCAAGTGTGGCTTGGTTATCAGCTAGATCCAAAAGACTGGGGATGGAAATTAGTCGACAGTTCATTAGAACCAATTCAAACTTTACTCCCACCTGCGCCGGAAAAACTCCTGAACACAATTTTTTGCAACTGTAAAAAGGGATGTAGCGCTAAATGTGGTTGCAAAAAAGTTGGACTGTTTTGTTCGGTAGCATGTACTAATTGCCAAAACCGGTCGTGCTCCAATGTTGAATCACCAACAATTGAGGATTCATTTGATTCTATCGAGGAGCCATGCGATGTGTCATTATTGGGACAATTTACTTGCACCCAGGATGAACAAGAAGAAGAAGAACTAGAAGATGAAGAAGAGGAAGAAGAACAATGAGAAGAAGAACAAGGGAAGCAGAAGTATTAGAAAATTATGAACCAGTTTGATAAATTTCCCTTTTTTTTTAATTTATACCGCTTTATATAAAGTTTAATCATTTTTAACCCTTGCCAATATCAATTATTAAATAGCTTTAAATTAAACAGAATCATACTAGATCCGTGGAATAGGCCTACTGGGGAAACCACGTTAAAAAACGCGCTAAGTACACTACCTCAAAGGCGGTGTGGAAACGTGTGCGCATAATATGACGATTACCACTTTTTGAATCGGTTATATCGATTATATCGGTTAATCAGTTATATCTCAAAAACGGTGGCTCCCAGGAAAAAAAGTAATAGGGTAATAAGGCATTTTTTATAGATAATTATCTAATCTACATTTTTTGTTAGTACTAATTTTACCATAAAACTTACCGTTTCGCTTAAAATCGCTAAAAACCATATTTGGTGACTTTGACCCCGCGTAAAATTTTTAGCAGGGGTCGGATTTATGAGGACTTTTTAGATTTCATTTATGATGGTATTTTTAACAATCCTGCCAATTTTCAGCTTGATGGTAATTTTTCTAGCCTCGGATGCGTAAGTTGACAGGAGTATTATTAGTCTCAGTTCTAATTAACCTGAGGTCTTTGTACTGAACTATGTTGAACTTTGAACTGTATAAAACAGGGGTGGCCACCCTTTTTAAGTCGAGTGCCAATATGAGAACAAAAAAAATTTGGCGTGCCACTAAAATTTTTCGACATACTAATATGGATACTATATATTAATAATATACGGTACAATATGTATTTCTTATGTAAATTCCACATTTTTCCGTTTAGTCAAGATAGTGGAGGTTTAAAAAATAACGTAATAAGTAAAACATAACAACAAACTTACTTTATTGTTAATAAAAATAAAATAAAAACGTTAAACAAAAAAACTTAAATATTTTCTTATTATCTAAAATTCAAATTATTAAACAGTTACTTATTTAATGTGGTATTTGGGATTAATTTGGGGACTATATTGGGATTAATTTCGGAACTAGCCAACAGAATTAGCTTTTTTAAATGCATGTCAGTTAATCGTGACCGATATTTTGATTTTATTATGTTCATAATAGAGAACATTTGCTCACAAACGTACGTTGAACCAAATCTACAACAATATCTCAGAGCTAACTCGTGTAAATTAGGAAAATTGTTTGCTGGTACAAATTTCCAAAATTCAATATAATTGGGATCAGTAACAGTTGAAATAATTTCCCTATATTTGGTTTTTAGTATAGTGTGGTTCTGTAAATCAATAATTTCGATCTGTATTTCAGCTGAGTAACAATTGATATCTTGCAGAGAAATAGAAAAAGGATTTATGAAAAGGTCAACATTCATTTTGTCTTTTTGAAAATCTTCAAACCGGGTATTGAATGAACCTAGCAAAATAGATATAAGGTTTTTAAATCTGTCATAATTTGGAGTTCTACTGATCTTGTTGGCTAATTCCTGCATTAATGTGAAATGTGTCAATCTCTGTTCTCCAAAATCGTTACAAAAAAGCATAAGTTTATTCACAAAAGAAGATATATGACCAACTAGAGTAGGAAAAATACAATTTTTTCCCTGTAATCTTAAATTTAATTGATTTAAATGTCTCATAATATCAGTGAGAAAAGCTAAATCCCAAAGCCAATCTTTATCATTAAGTAACGAGCACTCACTGGGTAGTTCATTGTTTTCTTGCAAATATTTTAAGACGCACTCCTTCAAGTTCCAAAACCTTTCGAGTGCATTTCCTTTGGAGAGCCAGCGCACACTGCAATGGAGAAGTAACTCTCCATCTTGCTCCGTTTCTTCCGCGAACAGTTCTCGAAATTGTCGTCGATTCAATGCCCGAGCTCGTATTTTGTTAATACAGCGTGTTACAGGGTCAACAACAGATGACATGTTTAGGTTCTTGGCACAAAGAGCTTCCTGGTGAATAATACAATGGTACTTAAAAACTTTTCTTCCCAAATAGTTTTCCAGTAATGTAACAAACCCCTTTAGTCTACCAACCATGCAAGGAGCTCCATCTGTACAAACACTATCTAATTTTGACCATTCAACTTTGTTGACTTCGATTACGTTTTTAAGCTGTTGAAAAATGTCCTCTCCTGTTGTTGTGACTAGTTGGCGCAAATCCAGAAGCTCTTCGGCATTTTCAAAATTATCATTGGTATAACGGACAAAAATGCTTAACTGCGCATTTTCTGTGTTGTCACAACTTTCATCCAAAGCTAAAGAAAAGAACTTGCAGGATTGTAATCCACTTATAATTTGGGAAACAACATCCTGGCCCATATCATCTATACGGCGCATGACTGTATTTCGGGATAATGCAATATTATCGACCATATTTTTGATCTTTACATCTCCCACATTTTTAGCAAATATTGCCAGACTATTTTTAATTATCTCCTCTCCATCAGAGTAGGCTTTTTTCTTCCGGGCTAACAGCAGAGAAAGTTCATATGATGTTTTAACCATAGTTTCCATTTCATCACTTCTCTTCTGAAACAGTGACTGTTGGCTGGCTAGGGTTTTCTTTTTTTTTTTCAATAAAGTCGGCTCGCAAATGTGAACCAATAGGATATTTGTTGCTGAAGTCCTTATGCAGTTGTTTATAATGTCGTTCCAGGTTAAATTTTTTCGGAACTGCTACAGACAATCCACATAAAAATTGTTCTTCCCAAGCAGGTTGAAAATCGCGAATTGCAATATCATCTTCGTATTTTCGTTTTGAAGTCGAAGGCTTACTCGTGGACATATCGAACAAATACTTTTAAAATTTTAAAGAAACAATGCGCGATGACAAAATGTGCACATACAACGGGGCAGTTTAAAATAAACTAAGCAAGGGTAACGCAGTCCTATTTCACATTACGACAGCTAGGATCACGTGCACCAATCGCAGCAATATCGCTCGCCAGAGGATGCAATGATGCCGCATCTATCGTAACTTCCGTAAACCTACCAAGTTTCTTCTTATTATTTTTTGTTTTTCAAGTTTTAATTTTTTTGAAAGTTTTTTAATCCAAAACGCTACGCGTGCCACTGATAGGACTCAATCGTGCCACAGAGTGGCACGCGTGCCGCGGGTTGGCCATCCCTGGTATAAAACAATGACTACATTTATCCTGCTATATGGATGTGAAAGTTGTGTAGTGACGGAAAGGGATAAATCTAGAATCCAAGTCAGCTGCATGGGATTCACTCATTTCATACAACCATATATTTTTAACTTTTATTATAATCAACTATTTTCAATGGGAAAAAAAATTATTTTATTAACGTTTTGACGCCCAAGTCGAGTGTCGTTGTCAAAATACAAAATAATACTAAATTAAACAAAAATGTTGTTGCTTAGTAAAAAATTCTTCTAATAATTTATTTAATGTGACTCATTTATATCGGCAATTCAGACATGTATTATACATTTTAAAGTAGAAGACTATAAAATGATATTTCCAATATTGATTAAATAAATTATTAGAATTTTTTACTAAGCAACAACATTTTTGTTTAATTTAGTATTATTTTGTATTTTGACATCGACAACCGACTTGGGCGTCGAAACGTTAATAAAATATTTTTTTGGTAAAATTGTGGCTTATTTCCCATTGAAAATAGTTGATTATAAAAATGCAACAAGGAAGTAGCTTCAGAACAACAACTTTTATTATGGTTTATTTTATTTCACTTTCTTATATTATTAAACTTAAAAAGTATATTTTACTCACACTAATAAAAAATGAATAATTTCTTTAGATTCCTTTATCTCAAATTCAACTTTTTCGACAAATTGCCCTTGATATGGAGAAGAGAATTTAATAATAAACGATCTGCAGGAGTCAATTTTGTTCAGATGTTGAGATTGAGGTGAGCATGTAATTTTTCCGCCAAATTCTGTATCTGTTGGTTTAAAAACTACCGTAGCCGGAATACAACCTAAAAGCATAGTAATGTATGCAACAAGCTCCAGCAATTCCGTGTGTCAAAAGGAAATACTATATTTTTCTGGAAACACATATATATAAATAAATAAGCAAAATCATTGGCTAATACTCGTAAAGTGAATGTGAATTTAGTTGGAAATATGTAAAATGATGAAGGGTCATCATTCCATACATTTCTGTGCAACTATATACACCGGTGTTTCGGCCTATTTGGGCTTCGTCAGTATAGTGTAGCAAGGTAAAAAAAGTTGTTTGTTAACTTGTAAAAGGATTACTACAGGAGCAAGGTTACCATTTTTGGTCAGATTGTTAGAAGACCCGCAGTCGCAAGGCTACAACTAACATTGATCTAACAATCTGACCAAAAATGGTAACCTTGCTCCTGTAGTAATCCTTTTACAAGTTAACAAACAACTTTTTTAACTTGCTACACTATTCGCGGTGTGCAAGTAATTGGAAGGGAAACGAGAAACGACCGTGCGCGAGTCGCGGAGAAATATTACAACTATCTTAAATAATTCATATTGTCAATTGAAATTGTCAAATTGACGTATATTTCATACCTTCTGTCATTGAAGCAGAAAAATTATATATTGCTCCACAATACTGATATGATATGCAATTATTATATAAAGGTAAATTTAATTAATTGTATTTTGCTTGCAGTACTGCATTTTAATAACTAATTTTATTTACTACATACAATTGTTTATGTTTGCATAACATAACCTGCATCTTATTTTTTCTTCTTATTATTTTTTTGGACTATGGCCTTGACAATTATCCAGCAACCAGGACTAATATAATTGGCCAATATAATTAAAAGTGCGAATAAAAGTACAGAGCGTAGAAATAGAGGTCGCTTTGCCGAACATGCACGGTCCCAATACTGACGAAGCCCAAATAGGCCGAAACACCGGTGTATATAGTTGCACAGAAATGTATGGAATGATGACCCTTCATCATTTTATATATTTCCAACTAAATTCACATTCACTTTACGATTATTAGCCAATGATTTTGCTTATTTATTTTTATATTTGTACTCGATTATCCAACATCAGTTTATTTAATAATGTTATGGCTTTTCATTTCCTCAGGTAGCCTTACCTCATTGGCAATGTTAGTTGTAGCCTTGCGACTGCGGGTCTTCTAACAATCTGACCAAAAATGGTAACCTTGCTCCTGTAGTAATCCTTTTACAAGTTAACAAACAACTTTTTTAACTTGCTACACTATACTGACGAGGCCCAAATAGGCCAAAACACCGGTGTATATAGTTGCACAGAAATGTATGGAATGATGACCCTTCATCATTTTATATATTTCCAACTAAATTCACATTCACTTTACGAGTATTAGCCAATGATTTTGCTTATTTATTTATATATATATATATATATATATATATATATATATATATATATATATATATATATATATATATATATATATATATATAAAAGATGAGAAGTTATTGGTTTAACGACCACTCGTACGATATCAATCAAATGAAATAGAGAATGTGGAGAAATCCCCTTACGAATAATGTTGTGTGGATGTGTGAATTATTCGTAAGGGGATTTCTCCACATTCTCTATTTCATTTGATATATATATATATATATATATATATATATATATATATATATATATATATATATATATATATATATATCAATTTACAAATTATTGGGTTAACAGCTGAAATGGAAGACTCAGTGTACTCTTTTCTACGATTCCAATATTTCGTTAACAGTCGCTAACATCATCAGGGACGCTGAAATAATATTAAAGGTATAATAGTGAAACTGGGTATTGAAAAATAACTCACCAGTTTGAGATTTTAGTCAACGATGTTATAAATGTGTAAAAAAGCGGCATTAACAAAAAGAATTGCAGTGAATGTTATTAAAAATTAAAAATATAACAAATAAAAAAGATAAAAAATGGAACTATAATATAAATAACTATGCTAAAAACCACTAATTATTAAAATCTTTTAAATTCGTCGCACAGAAAGGTATTAGAGACAATTATGTCAATATACTGTCAGTCATGACAGAAATAGGTAGTATATTATGAACTAGAATCTAAACCAAAATCTTTATTGACATTTAAGTTTTTATCAAGTTTAAGAAGGAAAGAATAGATCTCTGTTAATTGTTTAATATCTGTTCTTTTATTAATTGTCTGTTCATTCTGATAAATAAATGCCATTTCAAGAAAAGTTCTTTTGTGATAGTTCTTTTCATTTGTTAAAATTTTTACAGATTCAAAGTCCATATTATGGCTTTCATTTACAACATATGTAGCTAAAGAGCACCTGTCTGGATATAATCTACAATCACTTTTATGACTTGTCATACGATCTTTGACTCGTCTAGTTGTTTGGCCTATGTACTGTTTGTCACAATCAATACATGGTATACTGTAAACTACATCAGTTAATAGCTCTTTTGGAGATCTATCTTTCATCTTTGAAAATAAATTATTAATAGTTAAAACTGGTTTACTAGCTATTTTGATGTTTAGCTCGTTTTTTACAATTCGTGTGAGTTTTGGTGTAATCTTTGAATTTGACTTTGAATCTGTAAAAATTTTAACAAATGAAAAGAACTATCACAAAAGAACTTTTCTTGAAATGGCATTTATTTATCAGAATGAACAGACAATTAATAAAAGAACAGATATTAAACAATTAACAGAGATCTATTCTTTCCTTCTTAAACTTGATAAAAACTTAAATGTCAATAAAGATTTTGGTTTAGATTCTAGTTCATAATATACTACCTATTTCTGTCATGACTGACAGTATATTGACATAATTGTCTCTAATACCTTTCTGTGCGACGAATTTAAAAGATTTTAATAATTAGTGGTTTTTAGCATAGTTATTTATATTATAGTTCCATTTTTTATCTTTTTTATTTGTTATATTTTTAATTTTTAATAACATTCACTGCAATTCTTTTTGTTAATGCCGCTTTTTTACACATTTATAACATCGTTGACTAAAATCTCAAACTGGTGAGTTATTTTTCAATACCCAGTTTCACTATTATACCTTTAATATTATTTCAGCGTCCCTGATGATGTTAGCGACTGTTAACGAAATATTGGAATCGTAGAAAAGAGTACACTGAGTCTTCCATTTCAGCTGTTAACCCAATAATTTGTAAATTGATAATTACTAATCAGCTGTGATCATTTCTAGTTATATATATATATATATATATATATATATATATATATATATATATATATATATATATATATATAAATATATATATATATATATATATATATATATATATATAAAACACTTTTGAGTTTCGGTGGGTTGGAGTCAATAAAAAGGGGCTGTTAGAATACTATTTTTTATTACTCGAGCTTTCGAATGTGTTTACATTCATTTTCAAGAGCTAAAAAGTAACTGATAAAGTGGAAACAAAGATCATGTAAAAATATAACTCACCAGATAAATCTAGATTGGTTATTAAAACTTGCTAACATTAATACATATAAATAAGAGGAAAACTATTAATATCCATAAAATGAATTCTTCCCAGACTGCATAATATAAATTAATGGCCAAAAGATTTAAATTTTTTTTCAAATGAATTTTGAATTTGTATGATCGGTAAATTGGAAAAAATTTTAATACAAAAAGTCAATGTCAGTGAAAAAATCAGCCTACATCGACAAGTAGCTAAAAGTAATTTATTTAAATATATTATAACGTGATGATTTGTTAAAAAAAAAGAAAGAAGAAATAAATAAGTAGAGAAAAAAATATTTTAGTAGTTTACAGAAGTACAAAAGAAATGTAATAAGGATGTGAAAAAAGTGAAATATTTATGGTGCTCTGAATATTATTTAAAATTATAAGGAAATGATGTAATTATAAATTTTGCTTAAATTTTGAATTTCTGATCTTTTATTTAAACTATGATCACTTCTACTAATAGATACCATTTCCAAAAAAGTCCTTTTGAATTTATTACCTTCATTGCACAAAATTTTTATGTTGTCAAAATCCATGATATGATCTTTGTCAATCACATGCTCTGCCAAAGCACAAGACGGTTTTTTGATTCGGCAATCATGTGATTGACAAAGATCATATCATGGATTTTGACAACATAAAAATTTTGTGCAATGAAGGTAATAAATTCAAAAGGACTTTTTTGGAAATGGTATCTATTAGTAGAAGTGATCATAGTTTAAATAAAAGATCAGAAATTCAAAATTTAAGCAAAATTTATAATTACATCATTTCCTTATAATTTTAAATAATATTCAGAGCACCATAAATATTTCACTTTTTTCACATCCTTATTACATTTCTTTTGTACTTCTGTAAACTACTAAAATATTTTTTTCTCTACTTATTTATTTCTTCTTTCTTTTTTTTAACAAATCATCACGTTATAATATATTTAAATAAATTACTTTTAGCTACTTGTCGATGTAGGCTGATTTTTTCACTGACATTGACTTTTTGTAATAAAATTTTTTCCAATTTACCGATCATACAAATTCAAAATTCATTTGAAAAAAAATTTAAATCTTTTGGCCATTAATTTATATTATGCAGTCTGGGAAGAATTCATTTTATGGATATTAATAGTTTTCCTCTTATTTATATGTATTAATGTTAGCAAGTTTTAATAACCAATCTAGATTTATCTGGTGAGTTATATTTTTACATGATCTTTGTTTCCACTTTATCAGTTACTTTTTAGCTCTTGAAAATGAATGTAAACACATTCGAAAGCTCGAGTAATAAAAAATAGTATTCTAACAGCCCCTTTTTATTGACTCCAACCCACCGAAACTCAAAAGTGTTTTTTATAAACAAGTCAACAAAGTACTTCTTTTTTCTTATATATATATATATATATATATATATATATATATATATATATATATATATATATATATATATATATATCACACTAATGACACATCTTGTTGTATCAATTAGTTTAATTCAAAAATTATTTTTGCCACCCTGTATTAATAATTATTTGGTAACTAAAGACAGTAAAGTTTTAATTCGATTCAGAGACCACCACCATCTGTTTACATATGTTTCAATCTCTTGATCTCATCAGGACAGCCTGTGGTTTGCTCTGAATCGGAACCAAATCTTACTGTAAATTAAAATAAAATAATTTGCTAATAGACGTTATAGCGACATCTAACAAAAGATAGGCGAAACCTAAGGAACTTCCATTTTCAAATAAATGAAAAATAAAAATTTGAAAGATTTCTTACATCGAAAACAAATTCTCACTTTCAACTACACCACCCTATCCTTATTAGTCTGGGCTGATTATCGGAGAATAGGCCATTTTTGGGAAAAGTTATTTACCAGCAATTTTATTGCTGTAATCGAATCTTATGATTGTATATATTAATAATATAGATATGCAAAGTCCGCAGATAGTGTGCTACTTTTTTTATAAACAAAATGACGCCCAAAATCGTGTTTTTTTCAATTTTTGCTCTATAACTCCAAAGATTTTAACTTTAGACCAAAAACACTCAAATAAAAATTCACCGTAATTAAATTCTGCATAGATACGTGTTTTTTTCGATTTACTTCGACGAAAACTTTCCCCGGAAAAAACCGGTTTTTCCAACACAATCTTTAATTTTCAACTAAACTTTTAGATAAGTAGTTGTTAATCAATAATTAAATAACTTGGCAACTTAAAAGCCCCTTTCGTATATATTACAATTCCAGAAGCCAATGGAAATTGAATGAATAGTTTAGCAACAATTGAAATGTTAATTAAAAATTTTCGGTCGGTATAATAACGACAATAATTACTATGCATAAGAATAACTATGATTTTTCCATAAAAAGACACTATACCTATCTAATATACTTTACATAATTGAAATTGGACTATTTAAGCGGCCGCAGGAATATTTTAAATTTATAAACAATTTTTTGGCTTATAAACAAATAGAGTATCTCGCGAACTGTTAAACTAAATTAAATTCTGAAAACGGTATTCGGAAAACAGCGACAGGACGCTTCCTTTAAAAGAAAGAACGTTTAATTATAACGAGTGGTTCCTGAGATACAACCGCTCAAAGTTGACCGAAATTTACGGCAAAGATATAAATAATAGGATCATAATTTTTAAACCATCACCTTTTTATTTTTGTCCTCTTTTTGCACACCAATTTTCATATCTTTAAAATCCTCATAACATATATTATTATAATAAAAACTATCGATAATACGTGTGAAAATTGCCAAAAATAGCAAAATTCCAATCAAAAATTAGGTTAGAGAAAATGTAACCCTCAAAGTTCAAAATCGGTGTACGTTAACAAAATGCATTTTCTCGGCTTCCCATGGAGCAATTTCCTTCATTCTTTTTTTGTTTCCAAGTAACTCGAGTAGAGCCATCGAACTAACGCATTACTAATGTCAAACTTGCTTTTCTTTTGTTATAATAAATTAATTTATTTATTATAACACAACATTTTAATTTGTTTAAATAAAAATTGTTTAAATAATTATACAGCTTTCAAATGAGAATAATTATGTTTTTAACTTTAAAAGGTACACTTGTAGTAAGTTTATCTAAAAAAAAAAGCTTACAACTGGAAAAAATATGTAATTTTCTGTTCTTATAAATAAATTAATCTATTATAACAAAACAAAAGCAAGTTTAACATTTAATAATGCGTTAGTTCGATGGCTCTGCTCGAGTTATTAGAGAACAAAAAAAGAATGAAGGAAATTGCTCCATGGGAAGCCGAGAAAATGCATTTTGTTAACGTATACCGATTTTGAACTTTGAGAGTTACATTTTCTCCAACCTAATTTTTGATTGGAATTTTGCTATTTTTGGCAATTTTCACACGTATTATCGATACTTTTTATTATAATAATATATTTTATGAGGAATTTAAAGATATGAACATTGGTGTGGAGAAAGAGGACAAAAATAAAAAGGTGATGGTTTGAAAATTATGATCCTATTGTTTATATCTTTGCCGTAAATTCCGGTCAAATTTTACCGGTTGTATCTCAGGAACCACTCGTCATAATTAAACGTTTTTTCTTTTAAAAGAAGCGTCCTGCCGCTGTCTTTCGAATACCGTTTTCACAATTTAATTTAGTTTAATATTTCCCGAGATATTCTATTTGTTTATAAACCAAAAAATTGTTTATAATTTTAACATATTTCTGAGGCCGCCTAAATAGTCTAATTTTAATTTTGTAAAGTACATTAGATAGGTATAATGTCTTTTTATGAAAAAATTATAGTTATTGTCTATGACGTGTCTATGTATAATGTATATGCATCATAATTATTGTCGTTATTATAGCGACCGTAAATTTTTAATTAACATTTTAATTGTTAATTAAATTAATTGTACGGAAAGGGCTTTTACGTTACCAAGTTATTTAATTATTGATTAACAACTACTTGTCTAAAAGTTTAGTTGAAAATTAAAGATTTTGTTGGAAAACCCCGCTTTTTCCGGGGAGAGTTTTCGTCGAAGTAAATCGGAAAAAACACGTCTCTATGCAGAATTTAATTGCGGTGAATTTTTATTTGAGTGTTTTTGGTCTAGAGTTAAAATCTTTGGAGTTATAGAGCAAAAATTGAAATAAACACGATTTTCGGGCGCCATTTTGTTTATAAAAAAAGTAGCACACTATCTGCGGACTTTGCATATCTATATTATTAATACATACAATAACTTTTCCTTGTATTTTGCTAATTAGCCCAGAGTATATATAATTTGCAAGGAAACAGGGCGATAAATGCATAATGCATAGACATGGGAAATCTAAAATATGCATTTCACAACATATCAATTTATCTAGATAAAGATCAAACGAATTTTGATTCCTAGTACTCAATTCGTGAGTAGGAACGAAAGCTGTTCTGATGAGATCAATAGATTGAAACATATGTAAACAGATGGTGGTGGTCTCTGAATCGAAATTAAATCTTAACTGTCTTTATTTACCTTCGTTCTTACTCACGAATTGAGTACTACAGTTTATTCGCAAGAGCTTTATGCACTGGATGTAAACATTAGTTGACTGCGATGTTGTCATCAGCAACGAGATGGCTATTTCCGTTCAGGTTTTGAATATTTTTGGGTAACAGTTACTTGTAGAATCGCGTAAATTATTCAATTATTTCATTAATACGATTACGATTTCACTATCTATTTATACAATAAAATCTAATAATCGAGAAGAAGACAAAGTGATAACGTGATGTTAATTATACACTGTTATTATGGAACGAGTGTACTTCATTTGAACACCTTCAACAACTATAATCTTTGTTTACAAGCACTGCATGTCTTATTGGAATTTTGTGTTGAAATCAAAATTGTTTGATATTTACCTAGATAAATTGACGTGTTTTGGAATGCACATTTTAGATTTCCCATATCAATGCATTTATTGTCGTTTTTCCTTGCAAATTATAAAAGGATAAGGTATAACTGAAAGTTATACTAAGACCTAAGATTACTAGATTCTTATTTTTCATTTATTTTTAAATGGAAGTCTCTTAGATTTCGCCTATTAACAACTATGGTAGTGGAGCAAAGTATGCTAAATTTGCAGTCACTCGAGCGTTATGGGGACCTATTGGGTTGTGAAGAGTAGGTCCTAAAACTAAGAAAAGTTAAGTAAAATTTTCCATTTTGGTGGGGACTTTCCATTTTTTAATTTAATTTTCCATTTCCAACAATCGTTTTTTCCGATTATAGCGCCATCTATCCATAATTTTTCCGTAAAGAATCCAAATCTGCAATAAAAATTTGGGGGTCCCATTTAAGATTTTAAAGTAACCCCCCACGCAACCTTCGTGAGGGTTCGTGTTTGGTATCATTCGATAGATTTTTCAAAAACATTTTGAAAGTGTGTTTTGCAGTTTATCGATCTGATGTTGATTTTGACCCCTCTCCGTGGGGTCATGTTTAGCACCATTCGATAGATTTTGAAAAATATTGAAGACGTATTTTTTAGTTTTTCGATCTGACGTTCGTTTCGGGAAATATTCGCTTTTCTTTTGTGAAAATTTGTGACTCAACCATTTCCTTACGCCCCGCTCAAATCGTCAGATTTTTGAAATATACAGTCTTTTGCATGTACTTACTTTATTTTAATCTGACAATTTCGAGTAGTTTTAAGGAGAGATTTTTTTTTCGCGCCTCCCTTAACGAACTTCCCTGTGTTAAGAGCCAATATATGGTAGAGGTACATCTGCAGGGTACCAGGTTTCTCCCCTTATGATAATCTGAGCGCTCAAGTAACTGCAAAAATGCCCGCTTGTGCTCCTCTACCGCTATACAGGGTGTAACAAAAATGCAGGTCATAAATTAAATCACATATTCTGGGACCAAAAATAGTTCAATTGAACATTAAACCTTAGTACAAATAGGTACACAAAAAAAGTTACAGTCCTTAGAAGTTACAAAATTAAAATCAATTTTTTCCGATATATCGAAAACTATTAGAGATTTTTTAATAAAAATGGACATGTGGCATTCTTATGGCAGGAACATCTTAAAAAGAAATTATAGTGAAATTTGTGCACCCCATAAAAATTTTATGGGGGTTTTGTTCCCTTAAACCCCCTAAACTTTTATGTACGTTCCAATTAAATTATTATTGTGGTACCATTAGTTAAACACAATGTTTTAAAACTTTTTTGCCTCTTAGTAATTTTTCGATAAATCATTTTTAATCGAGATGCGGCTTCTTTTTTAATATGTTTACGTAAAAATTTTATAGGGGTTTTGTGCCTTTAAATCCACCAAATGTTTGTGTACGTTCCAATTAAACTATTATTGCGGTAACATTAGTTAAACAGAGTGTTTTTAAAACTTTTTTGCCTCTTAGTATTTTTCCGATATGACACCTTTTATCGAGATGTGGCTTCTTTTCTAATATGGTCCAAAATATACCTCAAACTGTAATTATTTATAAATAAATTTTCATATTATTACCAGGTCTGTATAATCGTACGAACAGTAAGTATACAAATATGTGGTGGATTTGACAAATATTCAAAATATGTTGATAAAAACTAGCTTTTCGAAAAAGTATTAAGAGGCAAAAATGTTTTAGAAATATTTTTGGTAACTAATGGTGCCACAATAATAATTTAATTGGAACGTACACAAAAGTTTGGGGGGGTTTAAGGAAACAAAACCCCCATGAAACTTTTATGGGGTGCACAAATTTCACTATAATTTTATTTTAAGATGCTACTGTCATAAGAATGCCACATATCCGTTTTCAATAAGAAACCACAAATAGTTTTCGATATATTGGGAAAAATCAATTTTTATTTTATAACTTCAAAGGGTTGTAACTTTTTTTATGTGAACATTTGTACTAAGGTAATTTAGGTTCAATCGAACTATCTTTGGTTCCAGAAAATGTGATTTAATTTATGACCTGTATTTTTGTATTGATGTTTATATCACTACATAGAGTACAGTCACTAAAATATCATGAAACAGAATTTAATGTTACTTATACATTATTCTCTTACCGTCATTTTTTATGACAACCTGATACTCGTGAGTTACTTCCAGAAAAATTGAACCTATATCCAATTTGGTAACGTTGAAGATGACGCTGGGACCTTTCCCTATACCGGATAGATTTACTGGTAGTCGGTCAGGCCTCCCAGTTATGTCTAGATAAGCAGTACTCAGGTATACTTCATTGGCTGTGGGAAAAAATATCACCATAAAGTCCATAGATTGATGGGGAAATAATTTTCCCGTCTAAAAAATATAACAAAAAATAAAAGGTCTAGAAGGTTAAGATAGCGAAAAATGCCACTAGCGATATTCCAAAAATAAAAATACCTACCAGATTCTCCTACAGCAAAAAGTATTCTACCAAAAAAAAATTTAGACCCTTAGCCCTACCCGTAATTCCCCAAAAAATTAAATTGTTGTTTTTAGTTATTTGGCGATTTCTTGGGTTCTAATCATAGTAGAAACTTATTTTTTCTTACATTTTGTAGGCTTTTTATTTTCAACAAGAGAGTATTTTTTTTAATTTTTGAAGCGAAATTGATTTTTTTTGCTTTTGAAAATTTTAAACTTGGTTTAAAAAATTAGGCCGAACAAAATTCCGAAACAAAAATATATTATTTATTGGGTATTAAATTATCTTCATGATTTTTTTTTTTCAGATTTTTGTAAGATGGGAGTCATGGTCGAAGTAAAAAAAAAAATATTTTTCGGTATCTTTTTTAACCGTTTACCCTTTGTATTAACTTTAAAATCATTCTCTGTCTTATTTTCCTTCAAATGCAACCCAAAAAGATCCAAAAAAAAATTTAGACCCTTTATCTGAGCATAACCTCAAAAAAATCGAAACGTATTTTTCAGTTTGAACCGATTTTAGAGCAATAAATCAATCGTCAGTTTGTAAGAAGCATTTCAACAACCCGTATCTCTGAAACCACGCATTTGCGGGCATACGTTTTTATAGCAAACTGTCATTATTTTTCGTGAAGAATTACCCCTTAAGTTTGTCACACTTATTTAGAAACAACATGTATAAAAATTTCAAAACCGTTAAAACTTTGAATTTCGCCCCAAAAATTTTGTTAAAAATAAAATGTCCTAGGCAATATCATCAAAAAAAATGAAAAAATACGTTTCAATTTTTTGAGGACTAAGGGTCTAAATATTTTTTCAGCTTTTTCATTTTTTTTTTTTTAAGAAAAATAAGGTAGAGAATAATTTTAAAATTGAAACAAAGTCAAAACGGTTAAATAAAATACCAAAAAGCGACTTTTTTTATTGTGATCATGATGCCCACTCTATAAAAATCTGAGAAAAAAGCATGCAGATATTTTGAGATAAAATAAATATTATTTTTTTCGGCCTTTTGTTCGGCCTTCATTGTTTTTAAAACCAAGTTTAATATTTTTTCCACCCGGAACTTTCGTAAATTCCAAAATTTTTGCTTAACCTCTGAGTGGCGCTTTCCTGCCATGGACGTGGATAAAAATTTCAGTGAATTCTTAGATAAGCTTATCTGTATCTTCAATAAAGCATTTCCTTTAATTGTAATTAAGCCAAAACATCACAAACCCTGAACTACTAAAGGTATCCGAATATCTTCCAAGAATATGCGTTCTCTTCTCTATATCAAGAAATTTACTACCAACGTCTCTATCACTGAATATATCACCAAGTACAGGGCAACCTATCTTAAACTTATAAAATCAGCTAAAAAAGTCTACTACCAGAACCGTCTGGGAAGCTCCAAATGTGTTGCAAAAGAAACTTGGTCCATAATAAACGATCTTCGAAATAAAACCCACACTGCTCAAACATTTTCCCTTCCAGACCCTGAAAATCTAAATGAATACTTTGTTAATGTGAGTAAAAATATTACATTAACTATTTTGCCACAACAAGATCCAATTTCCTATCTCCCTAATTCAAGAAAGGTCTCGAATTCATTCTTTATAAAACCAGTCGATAAATCTGAACTGAGCCAAACAATCAATAGTATCAAAAGCAAATCTTCCTGTAGTACTGATGGTCTATCGATAAAAATTTTTTCTAATCTTCCAGAAAATGTGTTAGAAGTCCTCATCTCACTAATTAATGATACTTTTGAGAAAGGTAAATTTCCAGAGTGCCTTAAGACAGCCATCATTATCCCTCTTCATAAGGGTGGTGAAATATCTAATACCTGCAATTATAGACCTATTGCACTACTACCGGTACTCTCCACAATTATTGAGAGACTCATAAAAGCCCGACTTATGTCCTTTCTAGTTGAAAACAACATTTTATCACAAAATCCGTTCGGCTTTTTAAATACTGTACTACACATTTCTGTACTACATGAGGTTTATCAAGCACTGAACAATAATCTTCACACTGCCACCGTTTATTGTGACTACGCCAAAGCTTTTGATTGTGTAAATCACAACATTTTGATAAAAAAACTAAATTTCTACGGAATTCGAGGCATTTCTTTAGATTGGTTCCAATCTTACTTGGATGATAGGAAACAACTGGTTAGAGCAAATGATACAGACTCTAGTCTCAAAAACATTGTATGTGGGGTACCTCAAGGTTCAGTATTGGGTCCTCTACTTTTCCTTATCTTTATTAATGACATCACTAATTTAAAAATCGATGGAAAAATCTTTCTTTTTGCTGATGATACCAGTATCACTTGGAGCAACTCAAATATTGCAACTCTTCATGCTACTATAACTTCTGATCTACTTACAATAAAAACCTGGTCTGACTCAAATTTACTCTCGTTTAACGTAGATAAAACAGTAGCATTGTCTTATAAAGGAGCTCTTCAACCCTTACCTCTTAATAACAGCCCGATCAGTACCGTTGATTCTGTAAAATTTCTTGGTATTTTTTTAGACAGCAACCTTAAATAGTCCCTCAATATCGATTTGTTACGGAAGAAACTCTCTTCAGCTTGCTATGCTATAAGATCTGTTTCGAATGAACTCAATTTAGCATTTTCCAAAATAACATATTTTTCTTTGTTCGAGTCACATCTTCGTTATGGTCTTCCTTTTTGGGGTTCTGGTACAGCTGCCCAATTCGATGTTATTTTCAAATTACAAAAAAGAGCAATAAGATATTTGTTTGACCTCAGAAGAACAACACATTACAGAAGTTATTTCAAAGATCACGGAATTTTAACCCTTCCATCTTTGTATATTTTAGAAACTGTTTGCTTAATTCGTAAACATCTACATGTCTTTCCACCAAGACCTAATCATGACTACTTCACGAGAAGTTCTACGTTTGACGTCTATTTGCCGACCCCGTCCTCGGAGTTAGTAAAGAAATCCATATTATATTCCGCAAAAAAAATGTACAACCATCTCCCCCTACATAAAATCTGCACCATCTTTCCACAAATTCCGTAAACTAACAAAAGCCTACCTGTCTGAAAGACCATATTATTCAGTAGAAGATTTTTTTAGTCAATAACTAAGAAATTACAGTACCCTTTGCACAAGTAGTACTTTTATTATTTTTTTATCTATATTTGGGTGTCATATGCAGCAGCTAACTTTTTAACTTTTAAACTTTTTTTATTAATTATTAGGTACACTATGCATTTGCAATTTATTTAAATTTTTGCAATTGATTATTTCTGTTTTAACTTCATTATTATTATTATTTAAATATATTGACGATTTATGTAATTTTAGTAAATTGGATTGTTACTGTTTTGTTTTTTTGATTATTTATAAGCTTTGTCGATAAAATTGTAAAATTTTTCATGACAATAAAGCATATTTCTATTCTATTCTATTCTATTTTTAAAAGCAAAAAAAATTTGAATTTCGCGCCAAAAATTTCAAAAAAAACATTGTTTTAGAAAATAAAAAAGCCTACAAAGTTGAAGAAAAGAGAAGTTTCTACCATGATCTTCTTCTTTACGTGCCATCTCTGCGATGAAAGTTGGCAATCATCATTGCTATTCTCACTTTTGACACTATAGCCCGAAAGAGTTCAGTTGAGCTGCATCCTTACCATTCTCTGAGATTTCTCAGCCAGAACATTTTTCTCCTACTTATGCTGCGCCTTCCTTGAATCTTTCCCTGCATAATTTAGGAGTTCATATCTGTCATCACGTGTTATATGACGCAAGTATTGAAGTTTTCTTATTTTGATGGAATTCAGTATCTCCCTGCTGTTCTGTATTCTCCTTAGTACTTCCTCATTGGTTATTCTGTCTGTCGAGGAGATTCTCAGCATTCTTCGATACGTCAACACCTCAAATGCTTCCAATCTATTGAGGCATTGTTTATTAAGAGTCCCATGCCTTCACGCCATACAAAAGAACAGAAAGTACATAACATTTTAGTACTCGCTTTCTAATATTTAGGCTGAGGTCTCTACTACATAATATTTTTGTTTCATATTAGTGAATGCACTTCTAGCCTTTTCTATTCTAATTCGAATTTCTTTGGTATAATCGTTTGTTTCACTAATGTTTGTCCCTAAATAGTTATAATTCTGAACTCGTTCTATCGTCTTATTATTTACGTGTAGGTTGATGTTTCTAATATTTTTCTTTGATATAACCAAGAATTTCGTTTTCTTTATGTTTAGTTTTTTTTTATTAACTCCATTGAATACAACAATCTGCCCATTGGGCATTAAGCATTTGTTATGGTAAAAAATTTATTCTTATGACAGCTTCTTGTTTATAATACAGATTATTTATTATTCTTATATCCCGTGTGTCGATGTTCTTTGTTCTCAGTAGTTTTATTAACGGATTGTGTTTCACCGTATCGAATGCCTTGTTATAATCTAGGAGGCAGACATAGATTTACTGATTTACATCTAAACATCTCTGTATTAACACATTTACTGGAAATAATGCTTCTCTGGTTCCTTGAGCATTTCTAAATCCGAACTGAGTTTGTCCAATGGCTTGTTCTAACTTTTTGTATATTGTACGATAAATAATCTTTAGAAATGCTTTGAGTATGTGGCACATTAGACTGATGGTACGGTGTTCGCAACATTGTCTGGCGTTTCTCTTTTTCGGTATAGTAACGAATGTTGATAGAAACCATTCTTTAGGTAATATACCTGTTCTGTATATGATATTAAATAATTCGACAATTACATGTATATTGCAGTCGGCTATAAGTTGCAATATTTCTGTCGGTATTTCGTCCGGTCCTACAGCTTTCCCAGTTTCCAGTTCTTTAATAGTGTGTTTAAAATATTGATGTTAACTCTTTTCATTTCTTGGATTACCTACATTGTTTGTTTTGAACCCACCCTGACCATGATCAGTACCCACGAAATCGCTCTAAAAAATCTAAAATATAATTCTTTGGGGGTTACGGGTGCGACATTTTGATGTAGAACCACCTGGTATTTTTATTTTTGGAATATCGCTGGGGGCATTTTTCATTAACCGGTTAGACTCTTTCTTTTTCCCTCATTTTGTTATTCTTACCATAGGAAGTATACTAAATACTTCGCTTTTGTAGAAAAATTCAATTTCTTCCTCCACTTCTAAGTTATTCTCAACACTTGTACATATATTCCAATGACCTTCATGGTCAATAGCGTCCATATATTCTAATTTAGTAGATTTTACCTTTTCCATATCGACGATGTGCCTCACATAGCCCACAAACCGTTGTCTTTGTTCTAATTCTTGCACATCTGTTGCATATTTTTTCCACTAGAAATTCAATATTAAAGACACTAATTAAGTGTGAAGATACTAGATTATTAAACACCTACACATCTAGACTAAGTACATGCAATGAACTAGAAATCGAACGTATTAACCGAATAACTAGGGCTAAGGAATAACTCACTAACCCGGGTCCCCCGGCCTAGGGGGGCCCCGCACGGGCCACCGTTTCTTTAGCCGTGAATAGATTTTAACAAGGAAAATAAACATATGTACAATTTTAAAAGCCGATCCCAACGAAATATTTTCAAACGACTCAACGAAATATTTTCAAATGACACAATTTTAAAAATACCTTACAAGGGCACCCTGGACTTCAATATAAAGTTTTAATTTTTCACTTGGGAAATTAGCCTGACTAAAATGCAATTGGAACAGAACAGGGGCCCCTGAGACCTGAGCTAAGCTAAGGTCCCGCCCCCAAGACCTTAATATAAAAATTTAAGTTATTACTTAGCAAATTAGTTATTTCGGCGTAATAAAACCTAAAATGCCAAGCTACTCCACTTATGGAATGCATTAAAATGCGTTTTCAAGGGGTTATCAAACATTTTTCCGGACCCCCCTTCTGCTGGGGGGTTAACTCCCAGACCCCCGGTAGGGGGTCTACAGATCACAACATCGTACTTACGCCCCTGGATCAAGGCCTAGCAGGGTAACATTCCCTGGTACTTACTGTATTGTTTGTGTATAAATAGTGAAAGCTACTTAAAACAAAAACAAGAACTCACTTTATGATATAATATATTGAAGTACTAAACAACTAATTAAACTAAAAAATCACTTAAAAATTAAACTAAGAATCAAATACAAAAATACAAGTGTAACACACAATCAACTTGGTTTCACAAATAAAAAATAACATAATAATTGTTCTGAAGCTATTTCCTTGTGGCATTTTTATAATTAACTATTTTTAATGGGAAACAAGCCACAATTTTACTAAAAAATGATTTTATTAACTCGCAATAATGTTAATAAAATCATTTTTTAGTAAAATTGTGGCTTATTTCCCATTAAAAATAGTTAATACTGCCGTCGCCATGGCTGCTAAATTGGTCAAATTAGGCTACGAACTACTGCCCCAACCACCACATTCTCCAGATTTGGCACCGTGTGACTTAATTTTGTTTCCAAACTTGAAAAAGTCACTCCCGAACTGAAATTGAAGTCCATTGAGGAAGTTATCGCCGCCACAAAAGCCTACTTTCCAGACTTCGAAAAAACGCATTTTTCAGATCAGTTAAAGAAGTTGGAGTAACGCTGGGTCAAGTGTATCGAGAGAAAAGGAGACTATGTTGAGAAATAAATCGCCACTTTTCCAAAAATTTTCGTTTTTCTTTTGTAGAGTAAGTAATTATAGGAAGGTCTAGTAGTCACAAAAAAGTGAAATAGGCTTCTGAATGATGTTTTTATCGAAAAGTGTGTAAGAAAGTACACGATTTTTTTTCTTATTATTCTTACCTGAAATTGTAATGTAAAGGGACTTTTGTTACAGAGAGTTATCGTTTTATTATATTGTAATCCCACGAAAATTTCTGAAAATTCTACTGATTTTTGTAAGAAGTAGACATCAGCAGGTTGCAGCATACAAGTTACAGGAACTTTTACCTCTAGATCACCGCAATGTATAATTAGGTCATTTCTTATACAATTTGTATTGGTCTTGGGAGTACATTGGATGTCTAATTCTATAACTGCATTTGGTTCTAAACAACCTGTAATGAAACAGCAATAATAAAATGGATATATTTTTCTTAAAAAGTTTTATTTTGGATAACTCAAAATAAACTCAAATAAAATGGACTGGGAAAGGACTACTAATACGACTTTTTCACTATAGTATGTGACAATACAACAGTAATGATCAAAATTTACTTAACGATCATGGAGCTCAGAATCCAAGATGAAGCAGTAGTCCAGTCGGGTTAGATGAATAACAGGCCTAACCTTGCATTAGGAGTTGCTCCAAATTTTATTTCTCTAATCTTTAGGGGGGTCAATAGTAGTGTAAATTTAAAATCTCGACTGAATTCCGTCGTTGCGTTAGCCGCCATCTTGATTTTAAACGAGAACCGTTTTTGCTCAATATCTCCGCCTTTTTCAACTTTTCGACAAAAAGTATAAGAACCAAAATTGTGGTTGTCTATAATTTCTGTTATTACAATTTTTTCGTGCCGTCGATATTTTCCGAGTTATGGCGGAAAATAGTGACAGTTATTGAATTAGGTATCTCGTTTATTATTAGTTCGACGACAAAAATGCTCCTATACAAAAATAGAGAGAATTAAATTCTACACAATTTTGATCTCTTTCATTTTTTTTGCTAAAGTTAATATTTAAGGTAGTACGTATGCGGTAATGGAGCCAGCGTAAGACACTGATTGATTTTATAGCCATTGTTTTTGTTTAATATCTTCCCCATTTTTAACTAAACTTGTTCCAAATATGATTTCCTACCATTTCTTTTTAACAATTTTTTCATGCGTTTGATATTTTCCGAGTTAAGTGAGAAAATAGTAAAAAGTGGTGGGGGGAGCATAATTATAGAATTGAATCTTGTTGTCGCATCGGAAAGGCAAAGAGTGCATTCTTGACTATGAGCTCTGTGTTCAAGAGCCATGACATCACTCTAAAAACAAAAATAAGGCTTCTTAAATGTTACGTGTACTCAGTGCTTCTATACGGAGTAGAAACGTGGATATTGAAGGCGGAAACTATATCGAAACTTCAGGCTTTTGAGCTATGGTTGTACAGAAGGATCCTGAAGATACCATGGAGAGACAAAGTCACCAATGAAGAAGTACTACACATTTTACATTTACTAGACATTTTATAATTTGACAGACAAAAAAGAAATTGAAAATAACAGTTGACAATACTTAAAATGTTTTTTCCTCAAAACTGCTTTTTTCAAAGGTTCTAGACATTGTAACTCAAAAACTACTACTTGACCAATCCACCTGAAATTTTGTATATATTTTCTTTAGACATTCCTTGAGGTAACAGTGTCGAGATCTTTTTTGTTTTATGCTTATTCTTTGTTTAACAATAATAAATATGTTGATTTTCACCCTTTTTGCAAAAAAAATCGTTGTTTTGACCTCTGAGTGATATCAAAAAGTCAAAAGTCGATAAAACTAAAAAGAAACTCGACAGTGTTTCCTCGAGAAACTCATTAGCTAATAAAATCTGTTTCAATTTTTTTTACTATGATCCAATCATAAGTTCTGATGTTCACTGCAAAATTATTATATTTTGAGGTGTCTTCAAAAATTTGCCACAGTTGGCTTATTTTTCAATATTTTTCCTTAAATTTTTTCTTGAATAATCTATAAATTGTCCTGAATATGCCAATTTCATTTAAAAATAAAATAATTCTACCATGCATTCAAAAAAATGTGCTTGAAATATTGATTTCAACCCATACGGTCCCCCTTAAGGACTGCTATTACACGATTTTGATAGGCAACCCATGCTAGAAATATTCGCCTATGTATGAAATTTAATAAAAAAAATATTTTATCTGGCAAGCAGATGGGTACAGATCGACCTATATTCGGACCTTTTTTTTTTTGTTCTGCTTCTGGCCTTGGTTTATAACCTTTAGCCACGTAATTAAATATAAAATTATTATTCATTCATAAGTACAAAATTGTCCAGTATACACTCAAAATAAAGAATAATAAAATTAAAAGACTATTACAACCTGTAACAATGTAAAATCGAAAAAGAAACAAATAGACAAGGCGAAAACGGCGGGTTCGAAGGGAAAAATATTCCCATGAGATTTTTTTGCATAATCACATTCGTGAGATATCCCAGAATAAGGTTCAAGAAGTCGCTTAAGTGAAAAGTGGGCCAATTTTTTTTTAACAATTTTTTTTTAATCAAATTGCAAGAATCAATATTTTTGGCCCGAACAATTTTATCTTTAATTTTTTGGACCATTCTGGACAAAAAAGGTCTCTTATAATTTTTCTCTAAAGTTGATCGTTTTCGACTTATAAGCAATTTAAAATTGGAAAAAACGAAAAATGGAGATTTTCAAGGCTTAATAACTCGGTTAAAAGTTATTATTATGAAAGTCAATATATGACTAAATCAAAGTTTAAAGCCCCCCCTACAAGATCCTGAAGAAATTTTTGTTATTACTACATTATTTTATTACTAAGCTGTTATTTTTAAGTAATAATAATAAGCACCATGCACGTGTGCGGGGCTGTAAATGCTGAGTGCGAGAGAGAAGCTATTCCAGCAGTCCAATTGTGCATCTTACTCGCACTCACATTTACAGCAGCGTCAATACGATACAACCACTCATTGTTATTAATTAAAAATAACAGCTTAGTAGTAAATTAATGACACAGATTTCTTCAGGATCATGTAACGGCGACTTGTAAACTTTGATTTAGTCACTTTCTGACTTTCAAAATAATAATTTTTGACCGAGTCATTAAGTCTTAAAAATGGCCATTTTCGCGTTTTTCAAATTTTAACTTGCTTATAACTCGAAAAAGATCAACTTTATAGAAAAATTATAAGAGACCTTTTTTGTCCATAATGGTCCAAAAAACCTAAAAAAAATTAGTCCGGGCCAAAAATACTGATTTTTGCAAATTGATTAAAAAAAATTGTTAAAAAAAAATTGGCCCACTTTTCTCGTGGGCGACTTCTTGAACCTTATTCTGGGACGTCTCACGAATGTGATTATGCAAAAATATCTCATGGGAATATTTTTCCCAACGGGCCCGCCGTTTCCGCCTTGTCTAAAACGAATAGTGAAAAGGTGTATATAGGGCTAAACAAAAAGCGTCTGATAGAGGTGTGTGTATAAAACAATTTGTAAAATTAAAACAAAAAATTAAAAGACAAAAATTTTATGGGTTTTACCTTTAGCTGGAACAACTCTAAACGGTTCACTAATTGAGGTCACATAAAAAGCTTTCAGTTTACCATAATTATGTAGTAATATAGTTTTCTCTGAAGTTACTCTCAGAGCAGTAGGACTCATATGTATCTCATCTGGCAAATGCAACAAGGGACGATTACCAATAGCTACAATTTTTTATATTATTATAACAAAACGTATTATAAAAATTATGTTTCAAAAATTATTTATAGCAGGCGATGGTATAATTGAGCAAATTAAAAGTAGTCGATGAAAAAAACAATGATCTTGGAAAATATTTCAAATGTATTTAAAACTTCCTAAGCCCTTCTCCAGTTCCTTAAGAGAGTAGGCGCAAAATTTCGGCCAATGCTTTTTAAGTGCATTCTTTTTTTTTTCGAATCCTGAAAAACTAATAAATATTTTTGGACAATTTTAAAAGCAGAATGAAAGATTACATTATTACCGAGGGTCAAACGTCCCTGAAAACTTATATAATATTTATTTTAATAAGTTACAGGAGTAAAAAAGAGAAAATTGAGTGTTTTTAATTTTAAATAACTCATTCAAAAGAAACTTTTTGTTTATTCTATGGGACTTTTGGCCCTCTGTAATAATATAATCTTTCATTTTGCGTTTAAAGGACCCCGTAACACTCCGTAACCCGGAAAAGTGGTTCCGGTCAAATTTAACGAAAGTTTGGTCAATGATACTTCTCGATGTGTAGATTAAAAAAGTCCATGGGACCTGGGTCTGAATAACTAGTATTCTCGAGCTACAGCTTTTTGAAGTTATTGGATTTAAGTGCTCGGTTTACGTTAAGTGCACTAATTCACGGTCAAGTGAACGAAAATATTTATTATTGGAAGAAGATAAACTCATTTTCTCCATGCACACTCAATTTCTTCATGCGTCTTGTATATGAATTCATGGTCAAAAATAGATGCATCGTATTTTAGTCTTCAGGAAACCTCCGAAAATTCCTCAGAAAACTAAAGAAGTGTGATATAAAATGTGCTACTAGAGCGATGTAAGAATTATCATGTTTTCATGATAGACCAGTAAGGATCTGTTTTTAGGTGGATGTGAGAGGTGGCATTCAGATTTTTGCGAATAAAGTTAGGTGACAACTTCGTTGATAATAATTGATTTATACTCCTTCTCAAATATGCCCGGAACATTAATAAAAAAAAATATTTAAAAATTTTAAAAAATTTCGTGTTTTTTTTTCTACTTTTTTTTCTTATAACTTAAAAACTATTCATTTTAGAACAAAGTCCTATATGAATAAAACAAAGATAATTAAATTTTCTATCAGATGCGATTGATTAAAAATGTCTTAATTTATCACCCTTGCTTCAAAATAGCAATAAATATAAAATAAGGGGGCAAAACAAGCCTGTCTTTATTCAATGATTTTCCATCACTTAGGTTACACTTGGAACTTGGAAGTTTTTTATGTATTTTGACCCGTAGAACACGAATTTTTTGGGTAACAGTTGGGATGTCGGTAAGATTGTTTTTGAACATGACAAAGAACTTGAGGAATTACATAAAATCGATTTTTCGCAAAACAAATTTTTTTTTGTATTTCTTGGATAATTCTAAGCAAAAAATATTCTTACAAGTTTTTTCGTAGGCTGCATAGTTTTCGAGATAGACGCGGTGGAACTTTCAAAAAATCGAGAAATTGCAATTTTTGAACGCGAATAAGGTTTGATTAAAAAATAAAATAGCAATTCTGCTGACAGCATTTGAAAGTTTAAGTCAAATTATACCGGTTTTAATTATTTGCATTGCTAAAAATTAATTTTTTTATTATTAAACAAAGCTATTTGTTTATAAGCCAAAAATTTGTTTATAAATTTAAAACATTGCTGGGGCCCCTTAAATAATCCGATTTTAATTCTGTAAAGTGTATTAGATAGATAGAGCACCTTTTTATATTTAAAAAAATTAGCCAACTTCTAAATGGTCTACTTTTTGTTCAAAAAGATTTTAAAAAATTTGAACTTTTTTAAAAACATTTAGATTGCAAATTTATTATGCAAAATTTATTACGTCGATTTTAATGAAATTTGGTACACGATTTAAGTATGTTACAAAGAATTTCCTAAGTGAATTACTAAGGCTCTAAGTGCCACCAAAGTGGTTAAAAAATATTGAAAAACAACAAACTTATTTTGCCCCCTTATTTTGTATTTATTGCTATATTGCAGAAAAGGTAATACCTTAAGATATTTTTTACCAGTCGTGTATCATACAAAATTCAATTATCTTTATTTTATTTCTCTACGACTTTGTTCCAAAACGAATCGTTTTAAAGTTATAAGCAAAGAAAGCAGAAAAAATCGATGTTTTTTGAAATTTTTAAATGTTTTAATTTTTTTATTAATGTTCTGGGCATATTTGAGAAGGAGCATAAGTCAATTATTATTACTGAAGGTGTCACCTAACTTTATCTGCAAAAATCCGAATGCCACCTCTCACATCCAAAAATAGACGTTTTTTCGCAAATGCTTACTGGTCTATGAATGCTTTACAGTTATGCAATACCAGAAAAGCTGCAGTTCCGCCCTATCTTTAGAAAAATACTGAACAGTGGCGGATCTAGGAGGGGGAATGGAGGAATTCCCCCGTAACACGATCCAGAACTAAGAAAAAGGTGTCGAAACATAAAAAATACATTAGCTGACATAAAACTTGTCCCGCAAATGAGATATAAGTCAAGTAGAGAACATGGACTTGATCTGAATACGAAAAAACAAAGTACCTGGTAGTCAGTAAACGCTAAATATTAATGTTGTTCTGAAGCTATTTATTTCGGGCATTTTTGTAATTAAACATTCTAAATGGAAAATAAGCTACAATTTAACTAAAAAAAATATTTTATTTTGACAACGACGTCCAATGTGGACGTTGAAACGTTAATAAAATCATTTTTTAGTTAAATCGTGGCTTATTTTCCATTTATAGTAGTTACTTGCTAAATATTAATTACAATTGTCTATGGAAAAATCGGGTTGTTAAGTCATCTTCGACTATCTGTACGTTAATATTTTGCTGATTTCGGTTAGATGCATCATATGTCGTGTTAACTAACGACCTATCAGAATATTTAACATTAGGTTGATGTCTTTCAAAGCGTAAAAACAGTAACACACTGATTATATGAGCACAAGTACTTACAGCTCTCGCACCAGATTGACAGGTACGATAAATAGTACCCGCTAATCGGTTCTTCTGTAGGCTCATCTTCATCATCCGTGTAGGAAATGAATATTTGGTGTTTTGTAGCTTGCCGAAACCTGGAAAATATTCTCTTATGAATCCCGGTTCATCCATATATTCTCATCAATTTGAAACTCTCCGTCATTGTCTCTAATTATTTTATCTTGTATTTAACGGTGCCAGTTTAATTTGATTTCTTGTAATCAGATTATCAGTCTCAACTCTATCTTGTACAACATTAGGAATTAATAATATCTGTAATAATTGTTGAGCATCTTCAGCTGTAGCACCTTCCACTGTACAATATTTTGTATTAAAAAGTTCATCATCACTGGCTCTAGAAGGTTTCACCCCTATTCAGCGGTGCCCATAAGCGCGGTCCCCGATTGAGCGGTCTCAATACAGCGGTCCCAGTTTCAGCGATACCCCGATTCAGCGGTGCCCGATTTAGCGGTCCCCATAATCGCGGTCCCCAATAGAGCGGTCTCGATAAGAAAATAATAATATGACAATGATAAGTAATTAGTTTTATTGTAGGATATTATATTTTAACCTATTCTTGTTTGAAAATATACAGGTAATATCTAAGTATCTGGTATATACCCCAGTTAATAGGGAAAAAAATAATCGATTTCAGGTAAAAATGTTCTACAGGGTTTTCAAAGTTTTAAACGTTAGATGAGGGATAACTGATGATAATTCCGTGAAGACGTACAGCTGTTTTTGCTTTTTTTTTTTAAACAATTGCAAAGAATGAAAAAGCAGTTTTTTGACTATAAAACGTTTCTTGTACATTTTAGAGAAAAATGTTTCAAATAAATGTAGATCTTAAAAAGTTCTTTAATTTGGTGGTAAGCATATTGTAATATATAAACAATTGACCGAGATAATTGCAAAAAACCCTCATTTTTGCAGTAAATTATAAATATTAATAACTTTATTTTTTGCACAATGACGTAAAATTTAATGACTTTAAATTATGTCAATTAATGAGTTATTTAAGTGTGCTAAATTTCAACCAGATCGACCAAATAGTTTATAAGTTATTCAATTTGTTTATCCCAGAGAGCAATTGTTTATACAACTGTTCTTGCCCTACAGGGACTCTGTGAGATATTTAGCAGATCGCAGTCGATTATTTGAGACTTTAATTTTAAGACGTATTAAAAAAATTTTAACATTTTATTGAAATTGTTATTAAAAAAACTGTTTGAAAAAGACCTGACTTTTTAGCTTATAAACAATTAGAATAACTTAGATATTTTTTATGCTCCGTGCTTGTATGTAGGTTCAATGAAAATCTGATGAAAAAATGCATATAAAAAAAGAAAAAATAATTTTATATGTTCATTTTTTATTGTTAAAACTACTGTCCCCAAGAGGGTCCTGTTTTTACTCATTTTCCTGAACGATGCCTCTCAAACGGCATGCTGCAGAACCAAACGCCGCTGAAACGGGTCGGTGGAATCGAGAACCGCCAAACGGGGACTGCTGAAATGGGTACCGCTGAACCGGGGACTGCTGAAAAGGGTCGGTGGAATCGAGAACCGCCGAAACGGGGACTGCTGAAATGGGTACCGCTGAACCGGGGACTGCTGAAAAGGGTCGGTGGAATCGAGAACCGCCGAAACGGGGACTGCTGAAATGGGTACCGCTGAACCGGGGACTGCTGAAAAGGGTCGGTGGAATCGAGAACCGCCGAAACGGGGACTGCTGAAATGGGTACCGCTGAACCGGGGACTGCTGAAAAGGGTCGGTGGAATCGAGAACCGCCGAAACGGGGACTGCTGAAATGGGTACCGCTGAACCGGGGACTGCTGAAAAGGGTCGGTGGAATCGAGAACCGCTGAAACGGGGACTGTTAAAATGGGATCTTACCCTCTAGAACGCCTGGTGGACCTCGGCCTGTTCAAGAATTAGCTGCCATTCCTACGTATTTTCCTCACGCCATCCGGTCTTTGCGGTTATACATGTGCTTTGACGGGTCAATCTCGTTCATTCTCGTTAAATGAAGAACAATTTTTTTCTTTAATTCTGGAATATTTTACGGGTGGAATTACCCCATTCCCCCTTAGATCCGCCACTGTTCAGTAGTATTCTAAAGATAAGGCGGAACTGCAGTTTTGCTGGTATTGCATAACTGTGAAGCGTTCATGAAAACATGATAATTCTTACATCGCTCTAGTGGCACATTTTATATCGCACTTCTTTATTTTTCTGAGGACTTTTTGGAGGTTTCCTGAAGACTAAAATACGATGCATTTATTTTTGACCATGAATTCATATACAAGACGCAAGTATGCTTGAAGAAAATGAGTCTCTCTTCTTCCAGTAATAAATATTTTCGTTCACTTGACCGTGAATTAGTGCACTTAACGTAAACCAAACCGGAGCACTCGAATCCTATAACTTCAAAAGGCTGTAGCTCGAGAATAGTAGTTATTCAGACCCAGGTCCCATGGACTTTTTTAATCTACACATCGAGATGTATCATCGACCAAACTTTCGTTAAATTTGACCGGGACCACTTTTCCATAAGGAGTGTTGCGGGGTCGTTTTTCAAAAAATATGTATGTTTTTCAGGATTCGAAAAAAATAAATGTATTTAAAAAGCATTGGCCGAAACTTTGCGCCTACGCACTTAAGGAACTGGTGTTCGTGCCCTACAGTATTCTAGGAGGTTTTAAATACATATTTTCCAAGACCATTGTTTCTTCATCGACTACACTGACTACGATTGCATGCTAATAACGGATAACCTCAATGTCTCCCATCATAGATTGTTAAAGGTAACCTAACTGGAATCAAACATCTATCCGTACAGAGGCAGGAGAATCCGACGATATCAAAACCAAATGTGGGGCTGACAGGGATGTACACTATCACCACTGCTGTTCAACCTATACTCTGAGAAAAAAGTCCACTGCTGAACATAGGCCTCCACCTCGTGTTTCCAACCCTGCCTATCCTGCGCCGCTCATATCGTTTTTATTTAGCTTTCTCAAACCGTCATTCCATCGTGTAGGTGGTCGTCGGACGCTTCTCTTGTCTTCCCTTGGTCTCCGTTCCAATGACCTCTATATCCATCGCCATTTGTCGTTCTATCTTGGCTATCCTTTTGATGACGTTAGTCACCTTGGTTCTTCTCCTGATTCCAGAGTTATTCCTAACATGGATCGTCCCATTCTTCCTACCGAGACTCTCAATTTGGTAGCCGAGGCTTTTGTTAAGGTAAGTGTTTCTGCCCCGCATGTCAACAATGGAAGGACGCATTGATCAAATACTTTTCTCTTCGGGCATGTGGGCAGCCTCCTTTTACAAGTTTCTCTCAGCTTTCCATATGCTATGCTGCCCAACCAAGACTGATTTTTCTCCTCAGTTCATGGGTCTGATTATCCCTGCCAATCATAATTTCATGTCCCAGATATTTATATTTACCTAAGAGTTTTATTTCTTGTCCATAAATGCTGATGTTCTGGTTGGGTAACAAATTTGTCATTATTTTTGTTTTCGAGATGTTTAGGTATATTTAAACCCGCATTTTCTGCAGCCACAACGAGTTCCTGTACCATCTCTCTTACCATTTCTTAGATCTTCAGCTATAAGTTTTGATCGCGCTGTACGTCCTGGGTATACCCAGAAGGAGAACGCCTGCGCATTACAAAATCGAGCGTTCGCGGAGTTCAAATCTTTCCCTCTGAACACCCTCCGGATTTTTAATTCGGTGTTCGCGCAGTACAGAAAAAAGATCCTGAACGTGTCCGGGATACGCTCTCGACGTTTGAGGATTTTGTTTCGGATTTTAAGTTCGCACAGGCGCACAAAATATTTGGGAAGAATTTCTTGACATTCTGTTCTTACTCCTTCCAATTCTTAACCTAAAATATTGTTTTGTTAAACAACTTGTAGATGTAAATTCTGGTTTTTAAAGTTTTAAAATTATGTAAAGTGTTGTATCATTTAAATATTCTTCAAACAAATTTTAATATTTTTTATATTAAAGCTTTTTTAGTTGTGTTTGTCAATGTTTTCCATTAGTATGTTTATAAATAAGTAGGTACCGTTTCTAGTATTATTTTCATTCGATATTCGATAATTATCTATTACGGTAGTATGTATTACAATAAATTGTACTCTGTTTTTACTTAATTTTTTCTATCTAGATGAGCTTATAAGTACCTACATATTCTTGTGGTTTATTTTTCAGTTTAATTTATGAGTTAAATTAGTCTCTTATTGAATATAATGAAACATAAACAACACATCAAACTTATTCTGAAACTATTTCTTGTGTCTTGTTATATTTCATTATTTTTGTGGTGTAATAAACCACAACACAATGCCACAACCTATCAAATTCAATTCATATATTATATCAAAATTGGAAATGATTGCTTCACTAAATTATTCCTTCCTTCAGATAATGTTAAACCTCCAGGAAGTTAAAGGTAATTTTTATATCTAAATATGCCATTTCCAAGTAATACATAACAATCTTTTACTCTCTACAAAAATGTGGAAATACCAAATTATCGAAATAATGTGGAAATAATAAAGAAAGACGCTAATCAAATTTCTAACTTCTAAGAAAGGCATTGATGAATAGAAAGTTAATCTTTTGCCTGTTGCTTTTTTCTCTTTGTTGACTTGACATACAAATTTGTTGCATTTGCATTTTTTTGACATTGATTTCGAAATAAGAAAGGGACAACAAAAGGTTTCCTTCTCTTACCTTAATGTATGCAACCCGTCATTACATTACGAATCCGAAAATTGTTCGCGGAGCGAAAAATCCTGAGCATGTCCAGGATAAGTTTACGTTGACGCCTGCGCATTGGAAACTAATCCCGAACTTACTCTGAATACGTTCGAAATGTACTGCGCGAACACTGCTAGTGAGTGCGCAGACTGCAGACTTTTTAGTCGGCCGATAGTTTAGTCGGCTTCTTAATCAGTACAGAGAGATATGCATTACGCATCGGTGAATCGGCGTAGTGTGCGCATCTGCATACCTCTCTTTACTTATTAAGAAGCCGACTAAACTATCTGCCGACTAAAAAGTCTGCAGTCTGCGCACTCACTGCGTATAAAGAAAAAAATATTACAATATTGGTTGAAATTTTTACAAACCATAAACAGGAAAAATAAAGGTTTCTTCGTTTGTGGTACAAACCAGCTCAGTGAAATAATCTCTTATATCCGTTGGTTTAAATATAACAGTGATAACAAAGTTCACACCAGGGGCCACTTTTATATAATCACATTCTACACCTGGTTGAATCACATCAAAATAAGGAGAATTTATGCCAGAAATCTTCAAATTCCTCGAAGTCTAAAAAGAATCATAATAAATTGAAATTTAAACAATAAATCGAAAAAATTTGCTTTTTAGTACAGTCACTGTAGGTTTTCACCTCCAATTTCGTTGAATCTCCATCGATTTTCATGAACATTGGTTAATGGTTAAAGGGTAACTCAAAAAAAAAGTTACATGGTGCCAACTTGCGCATTTACCCTTTTCACCCCTTTTTACTAAAAGTGGTGAGTGCCACCCTTTTCGGATATGAAAATTGTTTTATTAAAATAATCCCACAAATCGATAATAGGGATAGATTCTAACCAAAATTTGTTATACATATAAAGTTATTAAAATACAGCAATACTTTTTGAGTTAATAACAACTAAAGATTTTAATGTTTCATGAAAAATGCATGTTTTAAACGGTTTTTCATAAATAATTACAAATCCATTATTTTTTACAAAAAAAGATATTACCTAAATCGAAAGTAATAAAAAATCCGAAAAAAAGTTTTAATTGAAAAACCTTTTAGTGTTAATTCAAAGCGGGTAATAGGTAATTATATTTTTTTTGCTAGTAGGTACAGTGGAACCTCGATAAGTAGGATTAATCGGGACCGCGGCCGATCCGGGTTATCGAAAATCCAGGTTAGCCGGAGAATATGGTAAAATCAATAAAATACATATAAACAATAATCAAATACACATTATAATTTCAAAAACATGAAATATTTAATGCACAATACATCTACATTAAGTAAAGTTTATACAGTATTGTTTATTTCTTGGCAAAAAAATCAGTCAAAGTGAAAAAATGTTTGTTTTGTCTGATGAAAATCGGTCCGGGTTAGCCGGACTTTCGGATATCGGAGGCCGACTTATCGGTGTTTCACTGTACTCAAATCTAATATTCAAGCTTAAATACCTGGAAAAGGATTTATTTTATAAAATATACATACTTACTAAACTAAACAATTGGCAAAGTACTCAGAAATGCCTATGAAATGAGTTCCAAAAGAAGTTAATAGTATCAAAATTAAGCAAGTTATGATGAAAATAAGAGGACCCTTTCGATTGTTTAGGGAAAAGTGAAAAATAAAACATATTTACAAAAATTCAAATTTATAGTAATCCCTATAAGACTTCCTTTATTTTAGCATAAGTAATGAGTTCAAAATTTTGACCGGTTTTAAACGCATATTTTTTATGTAAAAATATGATTTAAGCAAATCAGAATTTTTCAAAGTTTCGATAATTTCATTTTTTTCTTTTGATAATAACTCCAAAAATGCTCGATATAAAAAATGACAGAGACCAAAATTAAGTTTTTTAACAAAGATTTAACTTTTTTTATTATTTTTTAAGATAAAAATAAGTGGGATATAGTCCGTCTCACCTTGACTTTACAGTATAAGGAACATAGACAATGCAGTCCTTATGAAAGTTTTTAGCGCGATGATGCCCATTTTATCAAAAAAAATTGTAATCGAACAGTAGAAATTAAATAAAACTGTTTTAGAAAGGCAATCTATATTTTTAGGATTCATATGCGTAATAACTATAGTATATTAAATAAACTTAAACGCATATGAATCCTAAAATTGGAGATTGCCTTTCTAAAACAGTTTGAATTTAATCTCTCTAATATTCGATTACAAATTCTTTTTGATAAAACCATCACGGCGCTAAAACTCTATAATAGTCCGTTCTTTAACGATAAAATATTGCAAAATCTCTAAATTTTAAAGAACCGCTTGGATTGACATGAAATTTGGCATACACATAGCTAACAAGTCAAAGAAAAAAAGTGATATTGTGCCCATATGTGCTTTTACCCTGGGGGTGGTTTTCACCCCCTCTTGTGGGTGAAAAAATATTCGTCCAAAGTAAGTCAGGAAATGGATATACTGGCTAATTTTAAGTAACTTTTGTTCTATAGAGTTTTTTCACTAAGTCAATACTTTTCGAGTTATTTGGCAGTGAATATGTTCATTTTTTTAACAAAATAACCACGCTTTTAGACGGTTTTTCGCAAATAACTCAAATATAGTATTTTTACTACAAAAGCGATATTACGTAGGTAAAAATTTTTAACGTAGGAGAACTGTCAAAACATTAGAATGTGACGTTTCATTATTGCCATGTTTATAATAAACATGTTTATAATGAAAAGTCACATTCTAATGTTTTGACAGTTCTCTTACGTCAAAAATTTTGACATAAGTAATATCGCTGTTGTAGTAAAAATACTATAGTAAGTATTTTGTCGAAAAAACATTCTGAGCAAAAATATAGCCTGTAAAAAATTTTAGAAAGTGGTGTATATATCACGTCTCTATACCTAGTAGAAGCAGAGTTATAGCTAATGAAAAATAGATTCATATTCGTCAAATTCCAAATGCAATACTTTAACGTGAAATAACCACAAATGAAGCACATTTCGGGGAAAACTCATAACAACTTATTTAAAGTGTTTAAGAAAAGCTTCATTTTTGTTTTATAAAAAAAATTTCTAGCATCAAAAGTAAACAAGATACGCTCAAAATAAAGTTAATCCCTTTTTGTTTTGGTAAAAAAATCAAGAAAATCACCCCCTAATTAGTATCTGAAATGAACTTAATCGTTACGACTTCACAAGTTTCTTGACTCGTGTATGAATTGTTTATATGATCTGTAAGTTTCATCGGTTCAAAGTCCTTATTATTGAAAGGGCTGTAGTTAAAAGGGTTTGAACGAGTCACTGATCACGAATGTATGCAAATTTAAAAACACCAAATCTTAATCAATTTTTGTCTAAGAGAAAAACAAAAAAATACATGATATTCAGAAAAGCAATGCTGACTTTTTTGTTTTTCGAGATTTTTGGTATCTCTAACAATTTTTTCAAATATTTCGGATATTTTTCAAAATTAAAATTTTTAAAAATTTTACTTTGAAACCAAATTTTTTTAAAAATAAGCACTTTGAATTGATGAAACTTACAAATCATATAAACACAACATAAGTAAAATAATTTGTGGAGCGGTAACGATTAATTTCATTTAAGTTGCTAATTAGGGAGTGGTCTTCCCGATTTTTTTTGCCAAAGCAAAAGGGACCAACATTATTTTGAGCGTAACTTGCTTAAATTCAATGCTAGAAATTTTTTGTAAAAACTAAAATAAAGCTTTTTCAAACACTTTAAAAAAGTTATAATGGGTTTTCCCCAAAAAGTGCTTAATTTTTTGGATATTTCACGTCGAAATATTCTATTTGAAATTTTGTGAATATGAATCTATTTTTCATTGGCTATAACTCTGGTTCTACGAGATCCAGAGACCTAACGCGTACACCATTTTTTTACTTTTTTATAGGCTATATTTTTTCTGAGAACATTTTTTTCGACAAAATACTTACTTTTTGAGTTATTTGCGAAAAACCGTCTAAAAATGTGGTTATTTTGTTGAAAAATGAACATATTCACTCGCAAATAACTCTAAAAGTGTTGACTTGGCGAAAAAGCTCTATAGAACAAACGTTACTGAAAATTAGTCAGTTTACCCATTTCCGGACTTATTTTTGACATATATTTTTTCACCACCAAGAGGGGGTGAGAGTCACCCCCAGGGCAAAAGCACACACCGGCACAATATCACTTTTTTCTTTGACATGTAAGCTATATGTATGCCAAATTTCATGTCAATCGAAGTGGTTCTTTAAAATTTAGAGCAAAAACCGTGAAAGAATGTACGTTCCTTATACTGTAAAGTCAAGGTGAGACGGACTATAGAAACGTTTTAATCCTAAATTTGACTGTGAGGACCATGTAATCAGGGCCCTTTAACCTTTATTTATCTTTTAAAAAATAAAGAATTTAAAAGATTAAGAATTAATACGATGTTATAGTCATTGAAAGTACCGTTCAAATGTTTTTGGACGAATCTGATATATTAACGAAGTTATTCTAAAAAATCAATAACATTTTTTTGGAAAAAAATTTTGGAGCATAAATTTGGATGCTACTTTGGCAAGTGTATGTATATCTTGTAGGTATATTTTATAAACTGCATCGTTTCCCATTATTTAAGCCTGAATACATAGATTTGAGTAGGTACTCGCCGAAAAAAATACACATTCAATTAAATTTTTGACAACTTTACAATAGGGAACTTGCATAAATTTTTAAATTCGAAAAAAATGTTATAAATCACAACACAACATAATTTAAAACATGTATCAAAGATAAAAAAGTTTTGTTTGTCTTTCGTTTGGCCCCTAAAGACGATTAAAAATTCAAATTAAAACAGGTGGTCCAAAACGCTTCGTGACGTCACTTGGTTTTACATTTACATTTTTCCAATAAAGTAAACAGAATTTTAAATTAGACGTTATAAACGTCAGTAGAAAATACATTTATGTGACGTTACAAGTGTTTTTGATCGTTTGAACTATTCATAGAAAAATTCGTACTTTTACAAAATGGTTTTATTTTCAATAGTAAACCTTCGTTCCTTTCCTTCAAAAACAGTATAAAACTACAATTTTAACAAAGGTATATATTATTACAATGACATACGATAAATGTCATTAGAATATAAATATTTTTGACTTATTCCACGACGATGAGCTTGCCAAATACCCAAGTAGGTCGAGGCCAATAAACTAAAGAAGGAGAAGAAGAATATACCTAAATATAAGGTTGTGTCTAGGTATACGTTACCGTGTACGCAAATAAAAAAGTTAGAGTGTCAGTGATTTCTTATTTTTTATTTGTTTAGTGTTTGTTTTTAAATTAACTACGGAGTGTGGACAATTATTTAGTTCTTTTAATGAGTTTAAGAACATTTTAAAACAGTACGAAAAAGATACGAGACTATAAATTATTATATATTTTTTTAGTTATAAATGAAATAGTATGTATTACCGTAAAAGATTAAAATAAAAAGAAGACCTAAAGCTTTCACAATAATAATTAACATGTTCTGAAGCTATTATCCTTGTGGCATTTTTGTAATCAACTATTCTAAATGGGAACTAAGCCACAATTTAACCAAAAAATGATTGTATTAACGTTTCGACGTCTAAATCGGACGTCGTTGTCAAAATACAAAATATTATTAAATTCAACAAAAATGTTGTTGCTTAGTAAAAAATTTTTCTAATAATTTATTTAATCTGACTAATTTTTGTATTTTGACAATGACATCCGATTTGGACGTCGAAACGTTAATAAAATCATTTTTTTAGTTAAATTGTGGCTTATTTCCCATTTAGAATAGTTGATTATAATAATTAACTTACGTATAAAAATTATTTTAACAATATTTTTTACGTGTTATGTCAACTAAATACATATATTTATTTTGCTAACCTAAATATATACTTTAATCATAGAGGTATATATTAACATAGAGGGAGCCTACCTTCCGCGCTTCCTGACGACAAGATCTCATGGACTGGTTTGCTGCATCTCTTTCTAACACATTGTATCGAAAATATATGATGCCATTCAGTGTGAAGATAGGCACGGAAGAGGAGGACAACTGTAGCAGCTTTACTATGCGTAAGAGTGAAACAGCACTAATCCAAATAAAAAAGATGGTGTCGTCACTTCGCTCCGAAAGACACTCTCTCTATGCTAATATATAACTCTATGACTTTAATATATACATTGATTTATTAAAATTAATTTTGAAACATCTGAATAGTTCTGCTTCCCTTCCTTTAACAAATATTTTTCTATCAAACACACGCTAAACATATCAAAATAGCATGTACCAAAATATACAGTCACTGCGCACGCTAAATAATAATGTCACTGGCTTGATGAAGTTTAATTCGCGTGTACATACCTAACTTTTTTATTTGCGTACACGTTAGCGTGTACCTAGACACAGCGAAATATAACCATAATAATAACTAATGTAAAACTATGTGACGTCACGGGTCGTTTTAACTATTTTATACCGCTGAAGACTTTAAATACGTATTTCTAAGTTATTACGAGTTTTTGAAGCGTGAAATTTTGGAAATCTCATTTTTAAACAAAACTGAACATTATTATGTAATAAAAAAAAATTGTGCAAGTTCCCTATTATAAATTTTTCAATTACAAATGTTGCTTTGAATTTGTCCCTCTGTCTATTTATGGAGTTATTTTTAATACAATAATTATAATTTTCATCACAAGAAGAGGTGGCATCCACCCTCAGAGTAAAAGGGCCAGTTGGCGCCATGTCACTTTTGTTTCTTGAGACATCCTCTAAGCACCCACCAACTTTCATTCGTATCGATGGGGGTTCACCGAAATCGGAGGTAATAGTTGATTTTTACGTTCATTTACTGTATATTTGTTCATTCGCTCTTTATAATTTTACATACCGATTTTATATTTAAAAAGGTAATAGTGGTTTTATATTGTTTAAATTGATCAAAATTCTGGAACACCAGTATATCTGGCGTTTTAGCAAAAGTATTGACATCAGTACGGACTCTTCGTTTCCTCGTAGGCTTGCAAAGTTGATCTATTCGATCTTGTAAGGGCATTTGCAGTTCAATTAATAAGCGAGATGGGGGTACCTGCAAAAGATACACCAATATTATGTCTATATACTATCATAGTACCAGAGATCTGTACTAATATAGTACCAGAAATCTAAGCCTAGCTGAAGTAAAAGGAACGATTAAAACTCTAAAGAACACAAGAGGAATAAATGGTAAAGAAGAGGAAATAGTCGAAGAAATGAAAAAACTGAAAATTTACATATTAGGAGTCACAGAGACAAAGAAAAAAGGAACAGGAATGAAAGAAATAAAAGACGGATACAATATATGGTGGTCAGGAGTGGACCAAAGTAGCACAGCGAAAGCAGGACTAGCAGTAATTGTAACTCCATCCTACATGAAAAACATCATCGATGTCCAATTTACAAACGAGAGGATTTTAACCGTTGAACTAAAGATTAAACAAGAAAAGTATAGTTACATCATAACATATGCACCAACTGATAATACAAACAAGAATGAAAAAAATGAGTATTTTGAAAAACTTCAAGAAATAATAGACAAGACAGAGAATAACAATTTAATAATAATGGGCCACACGAATGGAAGAATGGGAAAACAAAATGCTGGTATAGAAAAATGGCTAGGAAAAGAGGGAGAGGACACGAGAAACGATAATGGAACAAGGACTATAACTTTATGCATCGAAAATGATCTGATAATAGGGAATTCAAAGTTTACACACAAAGACGTCCACAAATACACAAGGGAAGAGAGGGGTAGAGGCGAGAGATCAATAATTGATTATTTCCTAATTAACTCCGAGATATGGAAAGTAGTAAAAAGTATTAAGGTAAAAAGAAGCGCAGAGATTGGAAGTGACCACTATCTAGTCAAAATGAGCTTTAGAATAATAAAAGACATACAAAATGACAAAAAGAAAAAAATAATAAAAGAAAAAATCAGAAGCTACAAACTGAAAGAAATAGACGTTAAAAAGAGATACCAGAAATGTCTAGAGGAACATAGGAAAAGAGAAAATAAGTACCAAAATATAGAAGAAAGATGGAAAGATTATAAACATAGTCTATTAGTAGCTGCAAAAGAGAGCTGTGGAGTAAAAAAAAAATAAATAATAACCCCAAAAAACGCACGGTATGGTGGACAAAAGACTTAGAAAAAATAGTACAAGAAAAGAAACAACTGTGGAAAAAATACTTAACAGACAGAAGGCAAGAATGCTATGACAAGTACAAAGAGAAAAGAACAGAAGTTAAACAGATGGTTAAAAATAACAAAGACAGAACGTGGGTAGAATTTGGAAATAAATTAACAGAAGCATTCGGTGAAAACCAGAAATTTTTCTATAACACACTTAAGAGCATGAGAAAACCAAAACCAAATACATTGAAAAACGTGAAGGATAAGAATGGAACCATACGCACAGAAGAGGATGAGATTATGGAGAGGTGGAGAGAATACTTGGAAGAACTCTTGGAAGTGGAACAAGTAGAAGGAAATAAGTTAGAATAAAACAAAAATCAACACACCCCACAAGAGCAACAGGAACAGATAGAAAATATAACACAAAAAGAATTAACAAATGCAATCAACAAAATCAAGCTGGGAAAAGCACCAGGACATGACGATATAACTGCAGAAATGGTCAAATACATGAATGAAGAAAGACAACAAGAATTATTAAACATCATGAACCAAGCTAAGAAAGAAAAGAAAGTACCGCTAGACTGGCAGATAGGCATTATAACACCATTGTATAAAAAAGGAGATAGCAAAGAATGCTCAAACTATAGAGGAATAACACTAGGAATCACAGTAGGAAAACTTTATGCTAGTATACTAGAAAACAGGCTAAGAGAAAAACTAGAGAACACCTTTGAGGAGAGCCAGAGTGGTTTCAGAAAAGCAAGAGGGACGAACGATCAGATTTTCATAATCAGACAAATAATAGAAAAAGCTCTTAAAACAGAAAAAGAAATACATGGATGTTTCATAGATATGGAAAAAGGTTTTGATAGAATTAAAAGAGAAGATATTTGGAAAATACTAGAGAAGAGAAAAATTGAACAAAGTCTAATAGGATGCATCCAGAGTTTATATGAAAAACGAAAAGCTATGTAAGGACAAGAAATGAAAAATCAAAAGTATTCGACAGCAACATTGAATTAAAACAGGGTTGTGTCCTGAGCCCACTACTCTTTAACCTAGTACTAGATGACGTAATAAAAAACTGCAAATACAAATGGAGAAAATATGATGTAGGATATTGGAAGTTGAGAATGATACAAATGACAGAACTATGCTATGCAGATGACCTGGTGATCATTGGGGAGTCAGAAAAACAATTACAAGAAAATATAAACATATTGTATGAAGAGCTAAAAATCATAAACATGAAAATAAACAAAAAAAAATCAAAAACAATGATAATTGGAAGACAAAACGGAAAACACAAAAAAGAAGTAGATGGCAAGCAACTTGAACAGGTAGACAGATATAGGTATTTGGTAGCAATCATAAGCCGGAATGGAAAATTAGAAGATGAGATAAATGAAAGAATTGGAAAGACTGGTAAGCTGTACAATAGTATTAAGAGTAACTTTTTAAAAAAGAAAGAAATACCTAAGAATATAAAAACCGAAATAGTAAAAAAGATTGTGAAACCCACTCTAACCTATGCCTGTGAATCTAGGGCATTAACAAAAAGGCAAAAGAATAAACTAATAAGCAGAGAAATGAGATTTTTGAGAACAATAGAGGGAAAAACAAGGAAAGATAAAATTAGAAATCAAACCTTTAGACAAAATCTGAAAATACACCCAGTTACAACAACAATCGAACAAGGACAACTTAGATGGCTCGGACATGTACTGAGAAGAGGAGAAGAAAAAATAGTAAGACAGATATATGAAGCGAGAGATATGGGAAGAAAGAAGAGAGGAAGGCCAAGAAATACGTGGACAGAAGAAGTAAGGGAAGCGGCCGACAAAAGAGGAATAAAATGGGAGGAAATGGAAGGAAATGTGGAAGAAAACGACGGAGAACCTAACTCCGTAACAACTCACACCGAAAGGTAGACGAGTTCTGGATTAAGTAAGTAATGCCTGGTTGCACCAACAGATCTTAAGCTCCAGCTTAGCTAAGCTCTACTTATAGATAGGGCCTCCTTGAGTATCACTTAGGTTGCACCATAATTTTAGATTCTCACCTTATTATCAATTATATCTATTATTATATTATGGTATTCTTATTGTAATATTATAATTATATTATATTAATTATTATGATATTCTCGACTTAAGCCTAAGATCTGTTGGTGCAACGGGGCATAAGTAAAACTCTAAAGAACAAAAACGGCAGAATGCCAAATGAATTGATAAAAAACGGATCGGAAGAGCCAATCCTGATGATACACAAAATATTTGAGAAAGCACTGAATGGAGAAGGTTTACCGGCAGAATGGACTCAAGCATATGACATCAATATATAAGAACAGAAATAGAAAAAACTGTGAAAACTATCGAGGAATCAGCAATATATCGTCTATGGGCAGACTGTATGGAAAGACCATAAAGGAAAAATTAGAAATACATATAAAGGAGAAAATCGGAGAACACCAGGGAGGGTTTACAGCGAGAAAAGCATGCTTAGGGTCTAAAAACTAATAGAAAAAGAATAGCCAAAAATATATCCATCCATCTGGCTTTTGTAGATCTTAAGGAGGCTTATGATTCGATACCTAGGATCAAGCAATGTAGGGGAGTGCAATTAGAATGAAAACATGCATTGTTTAGGAAAAACTCAAACAAGCTTATATTTTTCTAAAACTTGTTTTGTTAGTTTATATACATGTTAAAGTAAAAAGTTCTACTCGCAGATTTGGCCGCTAATTGTTTATTAATTGTTTAAAAAATAACAATTATTTTGTATTAATAATTTTAAAAATATCGTTAAATTCATCATTTTACTTCCATCAAATATGTTTCAATTTTGTTTTTGATTATAATCCGAATGTGGCATTGCAATTTGAAAATTCTTATACAGAAGCTCTTATACAGTGTGTCTGCGTAGCTAGGAACCACATGGAAAACTTTTTTTACCAATTTTACGAAAAAAAGTTATTCTCAATAAAATGGTCTGGATAGTCAAAAATCTAAAACTCAACCATCAGATATCAAATGTTATCAATTTTATACGAGTTATTAGGCTATTGATTATGTACTAGAGAAAGGAACTACAACGTTAACGGGGTTTTATTATTTCATATGGTCAATGAATCTCTATATATGAAAAAACCGTGGAGTGCTACCATTTAAAGAAATGCGTTTTTGAGAAATGGGTGAATTAGTCCCTGGGCACAGGTTAAATTAGGGTGAGTTCTATGCAATTTTGGTACAAACACATCTACATAAAAGTTGTTCCTGGTTAAATTTCCTATCTAAATATAACTTTTTAAAGTCAAAGATACTTTTTTTAGAAGAATATATTCAAAAGAAAAAGCACAAAGAAACCCAAAAGAAAGAAATTTTGTTCTTTGTCCCATAACTTTTGTCCACGGGGCTATAGGTATAGACATTGCTTCACAGAAAAAAAGCTTACATATTTTCTCTTTAAAATGATGTTTGGTAGAGGTCATTAGGATTTACAGTTTTCGAAATATAATTTTTCAAAATTCGCTACTCACAGCAATTTTGGGCAATTTTCCTTGTTATTTCGCAAATATTGTTCTGTAACTTTTTTTCTACGTAGCTTTAGGCATATGCAATGGTACATGTAAGAGGAATAGAAATCAATTACCTTTAAAATGTTCTATCGTATAATGTTGTGCGACTTCTTTTAAAGAGGTTATCTTTTTCAAGACTTTATACTTTTAACGAGTTTTTATATTTTTTACGATTACTTTTTAAATTTCCCATTATAACTTTTTTTTTTAATTTAGGTATATATTATATAATAAAAAAGAAAGCTTATTCTGCTTATTTTAAAATGGTGTATTAAAAAAAATTCTAGGATTATTTTTGAATAAGATATGCTTTTTCAAAATGTAATAAGTACTTGCAACGATTTTTGATTTTAGGAGTATTTTTTAAATCTCTCATTATAGCTTTTTTATGTGATTGTATGTTACGATTGAATCTTATTTTTTATAGGTAATACTTTGGATCCACTTGACTCGGCCGGGCAAACTTCAAAATATGGATTAATTCCAATATTTACTGTCAAAACCACTGCACCACAAGCTTTGCTTGAAAAAATAGCATGTAAATGTACCAAAGGATGTACAAAAAACTGCAGTTGTAGGAAGATAGGAATTCAATATTCTGCAAAGGGTGCATGTGCATGGGTACTAATTGTGGGAACTCTAAGATAACTGAGGTGTCAGAGGAAGATATTGAAGCTAATGCTAACGAAGAGATGGACTTTGATTTTGAAAATGTTTTAAATGTCAACGTTTAAATAATTTTAACTAAAGTGATGTTTTCTAAGACTAATGTTTATGTAATTTTTGTAAAAGAAATAATTTTAAATAATAGGTACAGGTAAAAAAAATCAAAGAATCACTCGGTTTCCATTATTTAAATATAGATGATACACCATTTTAAAGAACAGAAAGCAAGCCCTCTTTATTGAGCAATATATAGTATATTCATGTACAAGAAAAAAAAAGTTATAATGAGAAATTTAAAAAATAATCTTAAAATCAAGAACCGTTGCAAGTACTTATTACATTTTGAAAAATAATATCTAATTCAAAAAAAATCCTAGAATTTTTTGTATTACATCATTTTAAAGTAAACAAAATAAGCTTTTTTTATTATATAATATAATATACACCTAAATGTACAAGAAAAAAAGTTATAATGAGAAATTTCAAAAATAATCGTAAAAAATGTAAAAAATAATATTTTTTTTATATTAGGTATTATATAATATATAATATAATATTATACTATATATACTATATAATATAATATTATATAATATATAATATATAATATATAATATATAATAATATTATTTTATTTTTATATTATATTATAAAAAATCGTTAAAAGTGTAAAACCTTGAAAAACCATAATCTCTTTAAAAAAAGTCGTACAACGTTATACAGTAGACCATTTTAAAGGTAATTAATTTCTAGTCCTATTACGTGTACCATTGCATATACCTAAAGTTACGTAGAAAAAAGTTACAGAACAATATTTGCGAAATAAAAAGGAAAATTGCCCAAAATTGCTGTGAGTGGCGAACTTTGAAAAATCATATTTCGAAAACTATAAATCCTAATTACCTCTACTAAACAACATTTTAAAGAAGAAATACGTAGGTTATTTTTCTGTAAAGCAATTTCTATACCTATAGCCCCGTGGACAAAAGTTATGGGACAAAGAACAAAATTTCTTTCTTTTGGGTTTCTTTGTGCTTTTTCTTTTGAATATATTTTTTGTAAAAAAAAGTATCATTGACTTTAAAAAGTAATATTTAGATAGGAAATTTAACCAGGAACAATTTTTATGTATATATGTTTGTACCAAAAGTGCATAGAACTCACCCTAATGTAACCTGTGCCCAGGGACTAATTCACCCATTTCTCAAAAACGCACCCCTTTAAATGGTAGCACTCCGCGGTTTTTCATATATAGATGTCCACTGACCATATGAAATAATAAAACCCCGTTAACGTTGTAGTTCCTTTTAGCTATATTATTTTGAATATAATCACAAGAATATGAATTTCGTTAAAGAGTAAAGTACCTTTATATTCCAGAATATCAAAAAATGCTATTATGAAAAATTGTTTAAAATTAGAAACTACGTCTAGATATACAATTACATCATTCTAATCAAAAAAATTCAAGTTCTCAAATTACGGATACTCATCATCATTTTATTACAAATATGATAACTATTTTATTATCACTTTTGCGAAAAAAAGTTATGCTTCATAAAATGCTCTCCCTGGTCTAAAATCTAAGATGCAACCATCAGATATCAAACTTTTTTAATTTTATACGAGGTATGTAAAAAATATGAATTTTTCTTAAGAGTTAAGTGCCTTTATTATTCACAGTATTTTAATTAGAAGGATGTAATTGAACACTAAAACAATTTTTTTAATTCCAAAGAACTTTTCTTAATAACAATTTTCGATATTGTGAAATGTAAAGGTACTTTACTCTTGAGTGAAATTCATATTTTTTGACATACCTCGTATAACATTAAATAAATTTGATATTTGATGATTGCATCTTAGATTAAATACGATGCAGAGTATTTTATAAAGAATAACTTTTTTTCGTAAAACTGATAATAAAAAATGTTGTTCTGAAGCTATTTTCTTGTGGCATTTTTATAATGAACTATTTTAAATGGGAAATAAGCCACAATTTTACCAAAAAAATGAATTTATTAACGTTTCGACGTCCAAGTCGGGTGTCGTTGTCAAAATAAAAAATAATACTAAATAAACAAAAATGTTGTTGCTTAGTAAAAAATTCTTCTAAAAATTTATTTAATCTGACTCCTTTATATCGGCAATTTAGGCATGTATTATACATTTTAAAGTAGAAGACTTTAAAATGATATTGCCAATATTGATGAGTTGCGTTCCTGGGACGACTTTACTAAAAGATAGTTCATTCGATTACATAAAATCAACCCCAACTCAAGAATATCCGCCACAAAAAATCATAGAATGTGATCTGTCTTTAAAAAGACAACCAAATGCAACGATGGCAGTAAAATTCTCGCGCTAGAGATTCCAAAGTAAATCACGAGGGAAAACCAGGAAAAAACCTCGTGGTACTATCCCGACATCGTAAGTATTTGGGCTTACATTTAGTTTGCTCTCAAAACTAATACCAAATTCTGACTTTAATGTTTATATGCTATTTTAAATTATAAATAATATTAATAATACATAGATATTATATAAATAATACTAAAATATAAAATATGTACTAACTCGATGTTAATGACTTACTAATCGTGGTATTTTCTTTCTATTGACTTCCTCTTTTTGCTATTTAAAATAGCATATATACATTAAAGTGACAATTTGGTATTAGTTTTGAGAGTAAACTAAATGTAAGCCCAAATACTTACGATGTCGGGATAGTATCACGAGGTTTTTTCCTGGTTTTCCCTCGTGATTTACTTTGGAATCTCTAGCGCGAGAATTTTACTGCCATCGTTGCATTTGGTTGTCTTTTTAAAGACAGATCACATGCTATGATTTTTTGTGGCGGATATTCTTGAGTTGGGGTTGATTTCATGTAATCGAATGAACTATCTTTTATTAAAGTCGTCCCAGGAACGCAACTCGTCAAAATTGGCAATATCATTTTAAAGTCTTCTACTTGAATTGCCGATATAAATTGAAATCCGTACTTGCCTACTTCTATCGCCTGAACTGCCGATATAAATAAGTCAGATTAAATAAATTATTAGAAGAATTTTTTACTAAGCTACAACATTTTTGTTTATTTAGTATTATTTTGTATTTTGACAACGACACCCGACTTGGGCGTCGAAACGTTAATAAATTCAGTTTTTTGGTAAAATTGTGGCTTATTTCCCATTTGAAATAGTTCATGATAATAAAAAAGTTATCAAAAAAATTTTTTTGCTCAATATTTATTATTGTTGAAGCTTATTATTTATATGAAGCTTATTTTTAGCTGGTAATTTTCGGTTTTTGTATTACATTTTTGTTATCTTTCTTAATCTTCTTAAAAAGAAATAGTTTATTTTATTTCTAAAGTAAAATAATTTAGTGCATTTTAAAGATTACATCCTAAGCTTTAAAAAAGAACTTATATAAGACTGTAATAGATCTCTTCAAACTTGAGTAATACCGTCTTAGAATGGTGGTAATTCTATAAAACTACGATGATTTCAAAAATTACATTTTTTGAGACGTCATATCATTTGAATGAAATTTTTGAGATTTTTTTTAATGAAACATCATTTAGTAAGATGCCTGAAAGGTAAGTTTTGCAAAATTGAGAGTTTTATAAGAAAAATTGTATTAGTTACACATTTTTAAATCATTTTTAAACAAAATTCATGTAAGGCTCACTTTCCGCCCACACCGTACTTATGCCCATACATTTTATTTATTTCTATTACAACCATAAGATAGCTTAATTATTCTTCTTTCATGTTCAGTTTGTAAAATTTTATTCGATCCATTAGTTAAATAATTACATTAAAATAACTCAACCGTGCACTTCGCCGTACGTTAGTTTACAGTGCGCCAATGTTTGTGAGAAGGGTGAGTTTAGCGTTATAAATAAAAAATTATAGAAGATACAGATTTAATTATAGAAAATTCTTTATATAAGGTTTTTTTTGTAAAATTTTATGAATTTTTCAATGGTCAAGTCAGTTTTTTCCTAAAATTTGTATTTTTGGAGTTATTTAAAAAACATCTAATTTCGTAGTTCATTTGTTTAATAAAAAATGAAGCACCCATCTAGTAGAACTTTTTGATATTTTGTTTATTAAACATTTCTTAATTAAATTACAAAAAGTTCTATCTTGTTTGATTTTTCCGAAGTGAAAATCTATATGCACTCCCCCAATGGAGAACATCGAAGTTCCACGAATATTAATAAGAGCAGTAAAAGCGCTCTACAAGAATAACAAAGAAGCTATCAAAACGGGCAATAAAATATGCAGTCCATTGAAGACGACAAAGGGACTACTACAGTGCTGCTCCATGTATCCTACCTTGTTCAAAATATTCCAGAAAAAAAAACGTGAAACCATGTAAAAGAAAGTGTGAAGGAATGGGTATACCAGTAAGAAACTAGTACATATATCCGCTGTGAGCTCGTAGGTAGAGGAGTTATTTAAAAGTTTGTGAGCGCCAGTAGTGACAAATCACTGAACTTCGATTGAAAATTTGACATACAAACTGTCAAAGTGATTAATTTAAAACATTAAAATTAAAAACATAATAGGAAAAAATATTAGTTGGCCAAAGCTGTGGTGAATATTTTTACCTTAAGAGCAAACAGTAGCGATCAACAGGTAGCAACAAACGCGTTCCAAGATTGCGGCTCTAATTTTGAATATTTTGTCGAGATATTTGGCACAGATATTCGTAATATAATAAAGAATGGTGGTACAGAGCCCAATTTCAGCAATATGTTAGTATGTAGAAATTACTCTATAGCTAAATAAAATATTGAAAAAAGGAGCCTGTACCGCCATTAAGAATGACAAAAAAATACACTTTCTTCAAATAAACTTTCTTATTCCGTGCCTAGATTTTGTGTCACATTGGAACTACTAAAAATCGATTTTTTATAACAACAAATTGAACGTCACTGACTTGGCAACATTTTGCGCCTATGTGTATAAAAATTATTGTTTTTGATAGTATAAACGTCACTGTCAGTGTCGAATTACCGACGCACTGTTGCCATACTTTTGAAAGTTCGCAGGACTTTCGCAATCTTGGACCGCATTTGTTACTACCTGTTGATCGCTACTGTGTGCTCTTAAATATACTTAGGTACCTTTTAAATACTAAAATTTTGTTTTTTAACATTTTATAATATAATAATTTATCTATTAATCAAAGCACCATATACACGATAATTGTGAAAATATCGGAAGTATGAAAGAAGGCAACTAATATTCGCAGTAAATATGTCAAAATGATAAGCAAAATCTTAAAAATAATCATATTGTAGTATGATACAGTTATGGCATAACTAGGCCCAAACCCAGACATCCAAAGTGAAAGTTGTCCTTCAACACCAAATTGTTCTACATGGTCCACATATTGTTCAATAAAAAGTCACACCATTTTGAGCGTCGGATTTGGGGGGGATGTGGGGGAGAAGGCGGTAAATTATGAGTTTTTTAAGTTTTTCGTCAATATTTCTAAAACTATGCGGTTTATCGTGAACAATGTTCTATACAAAAATGTTTTACATTTAATTTTAAACAAAAAAGGTTCTATGCATATTCCTTCTAAAATGAACGGTTCTAAAGTTACGGAGGTAGTATTGTATAATTGGTTCAAAAAAGGCATAACCCCGTCATCCCAAATTAAAGTTTTCCTCCAACACCAAATTGTTCTATATGTTGCACATATTGTTCAGTAAAAATTTACACCATTTTGAGCGTCGGGTTTGGTGAGGAGGGGAGGGGAAAATCGGTAAATTAGTAGTTTTTTACGTTTTTCGTCAATATTTCTAAACCTAAGCGGTTTAGCGTGAACAATATTCTATACAAAAATGTTCTACAATAAATTTTAAACGGAAAAGTTCCTATGCATAATTGTTCTGAAATCAACGGTTTCGGAGTTACGGAGGATGTAAAGTTGAGGTTTACCATATTTGTCATATTGTTTGGACAAATTATAATATTATTACTCAATAAACTGACTTTTCTTTTAATGAAAATAGTTTCTGTCCTTGTGGGATCGGTACTTACCGGAGGGACCGCAGACGTTCGGATACAATTAGCGTCTCTTTGCAAAGACAATGACGTCGACTTTGCAAAGTAACAAGACACTTACTCAACACGCACACTACACATGACACTAGGTACCTAACTGCAAAAGTTACCGTACCTACCATGCCAATGGCCATTAGTTGTGGAGGCATTAGCTAAATAAAAAATACTGACTACTTTAACAGGATTGTGTTTTCTAAATATAAGTTGCTATTTCATTGACCGGTGGTATGTTACTGATAAGCCCCTGAAGGAACGTCAACCTCACCGAGAGGCTTCTACAGGCCTAGGTCATATAAATCTCTGGTACGGAGAAACCCAATGTGAACTTTCTATGGACAATGTCGCATATCTTTGCAACAGTAAAATTTTCGTTTCAAATTTCATGTAGAACATTTTTGTATAGAATATTGTTCACGCTAAACCACTTAAGTTTAGAAATATTGACGAAAAACGTAAAAAACTACTAATTTGCCGACTTGTCCCTCCCCCTCCCCCCAAACCCTACTCACAAAATGGTGTAACTTTTTACTGAACAATATATGGACTATAGAGAACAATTTGGTGTTGGAGGAAAACTTTTATTTTGGATGACGCGGTTGGGCCTTTATTTGGACGAATTATACTATACACCTCCGTAACTTTGTACCCGTTCGCTTTAGAAGGATTATGTATTGGACCTTTTTTGTTTAAAATTTAATGTAGAACATTTTTGTATAGAACATTTTTCACGATAAACCGCATAGTTTTAGAAATATTGACGAAAAACGTAAAATACTTCTAATTTACCGACTTCTCCCCCACCTCCTCCCCAAACCCGACGCTCAAAATGGTGTAACTTTTTACTGAACAATATGTCGACCCTATAGAACAATTTGGTGTTGAAGGATAACTTTCACTTTGGATGTCTGGGTTTGGGTTGAATTACACCATACTAAAGGGTGTAACAAAAATACAGGTCATAAATTAAATCACATATTTTGGGACCAAAAATAGTTCGAATGAACCTAACTTACCTTAGTACAAATATGCACATACAAAAAGTTACAGCCCTTTAAAGTTACAAAATAAAAATCGATTTTTTCGAATATATCGAAAACTATTAGAGATTTTTTATTGAAAATGAACTTGTTGCATTCTTATGGTAGGAATATCGTAACGATAAATTATAGTAAAATTTGTACACCCCAAAAAATTTTCATGGGGGTTTTGTACCCTTAACCCCCCTAAACTTTTGTGTACGTCCCAATTAAATTACTGTTGGGGTACCATTAGTTAAAATCAATATTTTTAAAACTTTTTTGCCTCTTAGTAGTTTTTCGTTAAAATAGTTTATATTGAGTTGGGGCTTCTTTTTTAATAAGTTTACATAAAAATTTTATGTGGGTTTTGTCCCTTTAAACCCCCAAATGTTTGTGTACGTTTCAATTAAACTATTACTGCAGTACCATTAGTTAAATACAGTGCTTTTAAAACTTTTTTGCCTCTTTGTATTTTTTCGAGAAGGCACATTTTATCGAGATGTGGATTCTTTTTTTAATATGGTTCAAAAAATACCTAAAAATGTAAATTATAAATAAATTTTCATATTATTACCAAGTCTCCATAAACGTACTTAACCATATACAAATTTTGGTGGATTTGACAAATATTCAAAATATCTCGGTAAAAACTGACTTTTCGAAAAAGTACTAAGAGGCAAAAATTGTTTAAAAACATTGTGTTTAACTAATGGTACTACAATCATAATTTAATTGGAACGTACACAAAAGTTTGGGGGGGGGGGGTTTAAAAGAACAAAACCCCCATAAACCTTTTATGGGGTGTCCAAATTTCACTATAATTTTTTCTTTAGATGCTACTGTCATAAGAATGCCACATGTCTATTTTCAATAAAAAATCTGTAATAGTTTTCGATATATTGGAAAAAATCGATTGTCATTTTGTAATTTCAAAGGGCTGTAACTTTTTTTATGTGCACATTTGCACTAAGGTAAGTTAGGTTCAATCGAACTATTTTTGGTCCCAGAATATGAAATTGAATTTATGACCTGTATTTTTGTTACACCCTGTATAATGAGTCATAAATTTTGTAATTGCTGATATTAACCATGGGAATAGACAAAGGTAAACAAATCAAAGGAACAGACAAGTTAGTACAAGTAAGTATTTAGGTTTCATAATATCAAACAAAGGAACAGCTGAAGGGGAACGGCAGTATAAAAACAAAAAGAAGAATATATAACACAGAAAACTGGACAATAAATAAGAAAACAAAAACAAAATAAGAGCAGCAGAGATGGAGTTCCTAAGGAACCGCTGCAAAGTAACAAGAAGGGATAGACTAAATAACAAAGAGATTAAGAAAATACTGGAAATGAGCTCAGATATATAATAGACTAGGTACCTCGAACAAAAGAGATTAACTTGGTACGAACATGCAGAAGAGCAGACCAAAGTCGTTGGATAAGCAGAATAATAGAGTGGAGTCCGATAGGAAGAAGGAACAGAGGCATACCTTGAAGATCTTTCAGAGATGAAGTGGACGAACCAATGGAAAGAAGAAATCTGCAGGAAAGGGACTGGCAAAACACAAAAGAACTGGAGAGGACGGTTGAATGAAGGAATGCAGTGAAAGCTGTGGAAATTTTTAGTTTATATAGATCTATACTTACAGAAACTTCAGTCTGTTCTATGGGCAAATCCAAAAAGAATGGAAGTAATGTCATAAACATACACGTATGGCGTGGACAGTTATCATCATCAGCTTGGTCCATTATGTTTTATATAATTGTTATAATAATTGTGAATAAATTATACTTTGACAAAATCTGTCATTGACAGTTTTTTAATATAAGTCAAAGTGGCAATTTTTTCTTGTGTGAAGTTATTGACATATTTATGTCACCGTTGAATTTCTAGTCCAGAAAGCCACTGCGCATCCGCTAGGAAAAATATTCTGATTCGGATTTTTTGCACAATCTTACTCATAAAGGACTCCTTTTAACAAATTTGCATGTTGTCAGGACCAAAAATGGTCAAAAATTTTTTAAACGTTTTTTTTTTTGTTTTTTTCGTAAAATTATTTTTTTTTTGCATGGAAAAAAGTTTTTTTAGGTTTTTTGGATCATTCCAAATAGAAAAGGTCTTTAGTGACTTTTCTCTAAAAATGATAGTTTTTGACATATAAGCGATTAAAAATTGAAAAATTGCGAAATCGGCCATTTCTAACCCACAAAAATTATGTGAAAAACTGAAAATTTGATTATTGCCAAGGTAGGTAGATATTCTTTAAACATCGATTGATGAAATTTCGAACGGTTTTTTGCAATACAATATTCAAAACTCCTTTGTTTTTTAATTGCTAATCAAGCGTGCGCGATACTATTTTCCACCGACAGTATGGTGCAAATGAAAGGAATAAATTCGTTATTTCGTAAACCGGCGACTTTAGGGAAAAATCCCGAAACAGGTCGATTTTTATTTTTAAGGTATGATATTGTGGCATATTTGGTATACTAGTGACCATCTGGACGTGATGACGTAATCGATGATTTTTTTAAATGAGAATAGGGGTCGTATGCTTGCTCATTTGAAAGGTTCTTCAATTCACTATTCAGTAATATAAACATTTACATAAATATTTATACAGGGTGTCCAAAAAATTTTATTAAATTAAATTATTTGACAAAAAAAGAAGTAGACGGACACCCTGTATAAATAATTATATAAATGTTTACATTACTGTAGTGAATAGAGATTTGAACAACCTTTCAAACGAGCTACCACACGACCCCTATTCTCATTTAAAAAATCATCGATTACGTCATCACGCCCAGACGGATGACGTCACTAGTATATCATATATGCCACAGTATCATAACTTAAAAACAAAAATCGACCTGTTTCGGGATTTTTTATTAAAGTCGCCGGTTTACGAAATAACGGAAATAACGAATTTATTCCTTTCATTTGCACCATACTGTCGCATGTCGGTAGAAAATAGTGTCGCGCACGCTTGATTAGCAATTAAAAAACAAAGGAGTTTTGAATATTGTATTGCAAAAAACTCTTCGGGATTTCATCAGTCAATGTTTAAAGAATATCTACCTACCTTGGCAACATTCAAATTTTCAGTTTTTCACATAGTTTTTGAGGGTTAAAAATGGCCGATTTCGAAATTTTTCAATTTTTAATCGCTTATATGTCAAAAACTATCATTTTTAGAGAAAAGTCACTAAAGACTTTTTCTGTTTGAAATGATCCAAAAAACCTAAAGAAACTTTTTTCCATGCAAAAAAAATAATTTTAGGAGAAAAACAAAAAAAAACGTTTAAAAAATTATTGACCACCTTTTGGTCCTGGCAACATGCAAATCTGTTAAAAGGAGTCCTTTTTGAGTAAGATTGTGCAAAAAATCCGAATTAGAATATTTGTCCTAGCGGATGCGCAGTGGCTTTCTGGACTATTCGTGAGTAAGCAAACTTTATGTGAAACTTAAAATCCTATTCATAGAAAGCTTTACAGTTAGATTCTTATACAAATATTAGTGTCAGTAAACATAAAAAATCTCATTGAATTTATTGTAGTGCTTTTCACAAGTTTAACAAGCTCTTTATTAAAACCTCCCAATGTTCTAGTTCATTTAATGTAAGCAATCTGCAAAAAAATAATAATCAAGATGTTTTTCTGAACATGGGAAAGGAATTCGAAGTCACAAAACCATGTTTTTCTGAACATGGAAAAGGAATTCGAAGTCACAAAACCATGCAAACGAGAAAACTGGAACATCTAGGCCTAGGCCACATAATGAGAGGGGAGAAGTAGTCCCTTCTTCTTCTTCATGTGCCATCTCCTCTAAGAAGGTTGGCAACCATCACGGCAATTCGCACTTTCGATACCGCTGCTCTAAAGAGATAATATATAAAGTAGTCCCTGCTAAGGCTCATAATCCAAGGAAAAATCTCAGGAAAGAGAAATGTGGGAACGCAGGAGGATGTCCTGGTTGCGAAATTTAAGGGAGTGGTACGGGTGCAGTTCAATACAATTGTTCAGAGCTGCAGCCAATCCCCTCTGTGGCTCAGTGGTAAGAGCGCCTACCTTTGGATCGAAAGGTCCGAATGGTCTTGAGTTCGAATCTCACCAGGGTCAGAAATTGTTCGTTTATTATAAATTAATATATGATATATAGTTTCTGTCCTTGTGGGATCGGTACTCACCGGAGGGACCGCAGACGTTCGGATACAATTAGCGTCTCTTTGCAAAGATAATGACGTCAACTTTGCAAAGTAACAAGACACTTACTCAACACACACACACTACACGACTACACATTACTCCCCTTAGTTAGTGATAAGTTATAGTCTAAAAAATCATTATAAAATTGACTGGCCAGTTGGTTGTGAAAACCAGTGCCAATAAAACACAAGACACAAACACACACAGAGCTGCAGCCAACAAAGTTAAGATTGCTGTGATGGTAGCCAACCTCCGATAGGAGACGGTACTGCAAGAAGAAGAAAAAATGTACATAATCTTAAGCCCTAGTAGAATAAATAATGTAAGCTTCTGTACTATAATTATATAGGTACTTCTTACTTCACTGTTTATTTTATAGATTAGTGATGGGGGTTTCTTTATTAAAAATGGAACTTAGGATGCATTGTCAAAATGTTCGTATTTAGGAACTTCTAATCCTCTTTAGAGGATTTCAGAAATCTTGAAGAGAATTACATAAAAGCACTTTAAAAAGCACAATACGCACTTTAAATTAATATCCAAAAAATAGTCGACCAAAAAGCCAATCGGCTCAACTCGACGCGCGGTGCCCACTATGGCTACCCCACCATAACTTTAAAAAATTCTTTGGGTTCTCCTAGTTGACCGATTTAAATTTTTTAAAGTGCGTTTGAAAGCCACTTTCTTTATTTGTAAAAATAAATACACTTTTCGACTATTTAAAGTGATTATTTTGGGCCCAGCAAACTTTTGCCAAATTTGCCATTTTGTTTTGTGGACGCTGGAGTGCAGAAGCATTATGCAAAATTTATTAAACCGATTCTAACGAAATTTAGCACACGTTACTGTCGTATTCTAGAGTTTTACTAGGCGGAATATGAAGGCAGTAAGTTATGATTAAGGGATAGAAAAAATTTAAAGGGGAAACTCCATTTTATGCAGTTTTTTCCCAATTATTGCTATTTTACAAATAATAAACTTTCTGGCTAGTTAAATATTGTTTCAAATTAAAATAAGAGGCTTTTAACTTGTATTTTTTTTTTTTTTTTTTTTGAAGCAATAGCTTTTGAGCTATATGTGAAAATATGGGAGCAAAAAGCAAATATTTTCAATTTTTTTCAGATTATGTTAAATGAAAAATTGAGCACAAAGTTTGCGACTGGCGCATATCGTGATAATTGATACAAGGTAGCAAGGTACCTACATTTTGAAATGATTCCAGCGAAAAATAGACTCCCATGGATAATGTCCATTATGGACTGCTTTTCGGACAGATCGGGCCTGGACTAGACTACCACACGAACAGGAGTGGTTAACTTTTGGATTGCTTGATGTTTAGTTCGATTCCTAGTAGTAGGGGAGTCTTAGGCAATAATAACAAATTTATTGTAAATGAGCACGAAATAAGAAAAGAATGGCAGCTGTATATATCAGAGTTATTTGAAGATGATAGGAATAATATTCCTAATATTCAATTGTATTGAACTGACGTCCCTAATAGTCGATCGGACAGCTCTGTGGGACTAGCGGCTGACCACACTTCACTTCGCCGTGATGAATGCGAGTTCAAGCCCCAGTAAGGTCAACGGAAAACAAAAAAGGCTAACGCGTCAGTATAAAATTATAATATGAATCTGACTCTTAGACTGGAATATGCGGGCGTCTGATCGGCCTATGAGGGAGCAGTACGGCAAGGGATAAGGGCTTGCGGATCGGTGACACTCCCCATAGATCCCTACTGGAAGGGCGTTGACGCCTAAATACCGGTGTATGTATAGGAATAATATTGCCGAATTATACCAAAACTGTACTGACGGCCCAGAAATTATGAAATGCGAGGTAGAACACGCTATAAATAATGCTAAAATTAGAAAAGCTTATGGTCCAGATAATACACCAACTGAGTTGCTAAAACTAATAGAGGATGATAACATAAAAGTAGTACAGTGGAACCTCGATAAGTCGGATTAATCGGGACCGCAGCCGATCCGGGTTATCGAAAATCCACATAGAATGCACGGAGAATACATATAATACATATGCACAGTACCTACATATTACGTACAGTTGTATACAGTAACTATTGTTTATTTTCTTGGTAAAAAACTGAGTCAAAGTGAAAAAATGTTTGTTTTGTCTGATGAAAATCGGTCCGGGTTAGCCGGACTTCCGGGTTATCGAGGGCCGACTTATCGGGGTTCCACTGTAGTAAGACTTTTTAATTCAATATATTTATAACACCGGAGTGATTCCCACAGATTGGCTCAAATCCATCTTTGTCGCAATACCTAAAAAACACAATGATAGAAAATGCTCAGAATATCGATTAATTAGCCTAATGACCCACACTCTTAAGATTTTCCTAAAAATACTTCACAACAGAATTATACGCAAATGCGAAGAAGTTCTCGAAGATACCCAATTTGGTTTTAGGAAAGCTATGGGAACCAGGGAGGCACTTTTGCGCTTAACATCCTATTACAAAAATGCCGTGACCAACAAAGATGTATTTTCATGTTTCATGGACTTCTAAAAGGCATTCGATAAAGTACAGCATGTAAAATGAATGCAAATACTGAAAAATATCGGAATATATGACAAGGATATCCGAGTCATTAAAAATTGTGTACTGGAATCAAACTGCTATCGTAAAAATTGGAGATAACTACACCGATGAAATCTCCATATGACGAGGAGTTAGACAAGGTTGCATTTTGTCGCCAAAATTCTTCAATGTTTACTCGGACCAGTTATTTAAAAAGGCACTTGAGAGACAGTCATATGGAATAAAAATCAATGGGGAACTACTTAATGTGATTAGATATGCAGACGATACAGTAATTCTGTCAGATAATATTGAAGGTCTCCAAATTCTGCTTGATCGTATTCACGAGGTAGGAGAGGAAATTAGCATTAAAATAAACTCAGACAAAACCAAATTTTTAGTGTTCAGTCGTGACTCACATCCCGATGCAAAGCTTCAATTAAACGGAGTCCAAGTTGAGAAAGTTCGCAAAATGACATATTTGGGAACTGTAATAACGGACCAATTAGATCTCTCTCTCTCTCTCTCTCTCTCTCTCTCTCTCTCTCTCTCTTCCATC